>NC_142777.1:32694003-33027128 GCF_988280905.1 Pimephales promelas
CTGATGATGGCCTAATGGATAAGACACATGGCTTTGGTGTGAGAGACCCGGGTTCGAATCCACTGTGAGACACCAATGTGTCCCTGAGCAAGACACTTAACCCCTAGTTGCTCCAGAGGTGTGTGACCTCTGACATATATAGCAATTGTAAGTGGCTTTGGATAAAAGTGTCAGCTAAATGAATAAATGTTCTAAAACTCTGAAAAATTGTCTAAAATACAACAAAAAAAGTTTTTCAGGCCTTTTGAGGAAAGAAGCATCCAGCACAATGATGGCACACTTATGCAATTCAAATTACTGCTTTTCTTCACCAGTTCAATTATCCAGGACAATATAACAATCATAAAATAAATTAGGCTTTGCACTAGAGGGAATTAATGAGGTATCTTTGATGTAATAAAATCAAACAAATATCTAATTAAGCATAACCATTACAATATGGTTAACAATTTTTATTAGACATTGTTAATGGAATAAATCATTAAGTAATGCACTTAAAGTCAAGAAACACTGTAGAACAAATTAAACAAGATTTTTTTTGTCACGTTATAGTATTTGATGTGTGGGTGGAAGGACAATAAGGGGTCGATTTCATGTGCTGTGGAGTTTGATATGGTCGACTTGCTGCTTATTTTTACAGAGAAAACTTTAGCTTTTCTGCTTTGTTATGTTCACAGAAGGGGGAAAGGGGGCATTTCATTTCATTTGGATTAAGCTTTAAGCTTAAATTAATCTTAAATTAAGATAGTTTCTCAGGTCACTTTTATGTGGCCAGGTAGACAAATCTAAATGCAGCTGAATTCAGAATAAATTAGAATTAAATTAACTTAGAGAAGACCGGGGCTGGTTGTCACACTTTTTATTTCAGTGCATTGTTCTCTCACTTTTTAAAATCAATGTCTGTATTGTACATGGCTAAAAATGTACAATTTCCGTCATAATTTTCCAGGAAAAACTCAATTCATTCAGGGCATGTTGTCACATTTAAACAACAAAACAGTTCATTAAACAGCAAAAAAAAGCAAATGTTGTGAAATTTATATTTATAGCATCACTAAAGAAAATTAAATAAAAATCTGAAACACTTTACAATAAGGTTTAGTTTTGCATGAACGAATAATGAACTGCACTTGTACAGCATTTATTAATCTTTGTTAATGTCAACATTTACTAATACTTTATTCAAATCTTGTTAACATTAATTAATGCACTGTGAACTAACATGAACAAACAATAAAAGGCTGTATTTGTATTAAAGACCATTAACAAAGATGAATAAAACAGTAACAAATGCATTGTTCATTGTTAGTTAATACATTACCGAAAACCTCTTTTCTATAATGAGCAGAATGCAACCACTTGGTTAAAACCTTCATTACAGTTGCCTTAATCAAATTCTGTGTTTTTAATATACGGTAACTTATTTATCCAGCCATAATACAAAATTATGATGACAACACCTGCACACACACATCACCACTCATTTACTTGCTGTATCTCACTATTTTTTTTATATTCGTCAATACGAATACGAATACGATATATTTCTCCTAACTGAGAATGGAAGTGACCTCTAAGTTCTCATTTAAAGTAACGAATCTCTTGTACAAATCTGATAAATGTATTTGTATCCTTTCCGCCACTGAAACAGCAGTTTGTGTCCACTGTGTGCCGACGTCCGGCTGGTCTGTGACGGCAAGCACACTTGTAGTGGAGTGCAGAGTGAGCAGTCTTCTGCTGAGTGTAAACTGCCTCCACCAAAAGCCTGTGGTTTGTTGTCCTACACTATATGCTAATGGCATCATAATGTTATTTAGATCAATCAATCCTCCTGAGCCCGCTGCATGACTTGGATCTGTGGCGCTAAGGTCAAGAGCAGCAGGGGGGAGTTGAATTTGCACAACATCGCTACAACACTAAGCAGTCCCCAAGAGGAGCGGACTTTCTCAGTTTGACTCTCTCTTTATCTGTCTGTCTTTCTTGCTCTCGCTCACTCTGTCCGTGTCTCTTCGCAAGACTGGCCTTTACCCCTTTCTCTCTCTCTCTCTCTCTCTCCCCGCATCAAATCAGAAGGCGATGTCAGCTCTCCCACAGACCCTGCTGGGATCACAGTGACCACTTGCACACTCGACCAGAGCAAGGCCTTATGGGAACTCAGAGCGTCCGGATCACGTTCACTGACTTAGTACTTTCACCAACCGGCCTTTATGTATGCATCCGCATCTGTTAGTGGGGACAAACGTAACTATGGCTACTACTAAACATTTAAAGAGGGAATTGACATAATTATCCCCAAAATAACATCGGTAGTTTATAAAAGTATAAAACAGAGCTCAATATTAAGGCATGCAACATTAATGGTAGTTTATAAAAATAAATCAGGGCTCAAAATTAACGCATGCAATATTAATGCTTTTTCAGAGAAACTAATTTGAGGGAGGATTTTATTTTTTTTAAACGCTATCTCACGACCAATTCGTACGAGTGATTAAAAAGTTGTTCATTCATACTACTGTAGTTCATACGAACTCGCTCGTACGAATTCGTACGATTTGTCTAAAGCCACATGATGGGTAGGTTTAGGGGCGGGGTCAGGGGTAGGTCATTCGTACGAATTGTCCAACTCGTAAAATATGTACGATTTTATCGCACTAATTCGTATGAGTGAGGTCGTACGAATTGTTACGAATTAGCTACCTCGTAAAGACCACCATATAATCGAGAAGCACTGAATCTTCTGCCATCAAAATGTTTGTTCAAGAATGATTCTGATTGTAAAAACTGTGATTGATAATGTATTGATGGTAACAGGCTCGCACCATTTAAGACTCAAAAATGGAGCAACTAGTGGTAAAATCAAAAAAACGAAATGTTGAGTCGATATAGTTAAGGAATATCTGAACACGAGTGCTGCTTTCCAAAATATCATCACGACTGCAGTTCAATGAACAATAGTTTTTTAGACTAGTTTAGTTTTTTAGTAACTTTAGACACAATATTGACTATTTTTGCTCTATTTCGCCATCGGAAATAGTTTGTAAAAAACAAGCAAGCAACACAGTTGTGTTTTGTAACTGAAAGATTCATCGTTTTTGAACGAATCGGGTAAATCAATGATTCAATGACTCATTCGGTCACTTGCCTTATTCTTCACTTAATCAGCCATTTGAACGAATCATGTGACTCAATGACTCACTCATGAAGACAGTCACTTATTTGCGGGCGAGTTAGATTTAACAGCATCATTGCATTTAATAACATAACATTTCATGTGTATACTCAAAAAGATCTCATAAAATTATTTATGCAATAATCTGCTGTGTAAATGTATACAGACACATGCATAAAAATGAATTACATTTTATATAAGCTTTCTAAACAACATTCTGAATTAATATATTATATTAAATATATATATTTATACACACACACACACACGATACATATTAGATATACAGTATAAGATTCATATAGGAAAGCCTGTCACAAAAGATACCACATAATAATTTATTACAAAATTAAAAACTGTTTAGTAAGAACAATGCCTCGAAGTGTAATCTAGCCATTATTAAAAATTCTCTGTTACAGTGTTAAAATATATTTAGCGACTCTCATATAATGACTCTCCACATGAGAATGGAACTGCATTATTACAATCAATATTCATTAGAAGTGAAGTGTACACTTGTATCCTCTGCTAACATTAGCATATCATGATACATAATTTGTGTGATAAACTAACTTTTTTTTATTATTAACTTCAATTTGTCAAATGCACTAAAAGCCTCCAGTTTTTCTCACAAAAGCCTCACACAGGAATTGATTTCACGGTAGCTAATGGTGTTAGAATTACAGGCATTAATACACAACATGTAACATATGGACCTGGTCATTTAGACAGGTGTCAGCAATTTAGAACAGCTAGACCCTATTTTTCATGCTCTACGGGGCTGAAACCGGGACGGCGAGAAGAACGCTCTGCATTCTGTAATGAAAGCGTAATGAGTCGATGTGTGTGCATCATGGACGCACGTCTGCGAGACGAGACTTTGGCCATCCAGGCTCCGTCTTCCACTCACAAATCATAAAGTGCATCCAAATATAAGCACACAAACATCCACGAACTTACACGTACACACACACACACAAAAACTCCATCAGTCTCCCATGAGGCCCATAGGAGTTCTCAGTACTATCCTGTCTCCCCTGACGATTCAGTTCACCAGGTGTTGTCTGCAACAGGCAATTAGTAGAATAGGTGTACCTGTCAATCACAGGGGCTGGAAGATTAGCTGCTTGCCCGTAATTAGCGGGTTAGAGGCTTCTTGGCCCAAAGGATAAAGGCTTTGCCAATAATGGGCCCTGGGGTATTAATTACTGAAGGTCGAAGCTGCAGTAAAGGCCAGGATCTTAGCAGCAAAGCACGTAAGATGATTGTTTAAATTTCAAAAATAATACTGGTCTGACAGTTGTTAGTGTCCCAGGGGGTTGTGGGTACAAGGTAGCTGAGGTAATTAGTTTGAAGAGGAAAGGGCATGGTTGCAGGCGTGTTTGTGAAGAGCAAGAGAGCGAGAACGAGAGAGAAAGAGAGAGCGAATGAGATGGGGAGCAGTCAGAGAAATGAAATAAGACAACGGCAAGGGGCGAGGAAAAGCGCCGGGATGAAATCAAAGTAGACGCGGCGCATTTTTCCAGCCCCACTTTAAACTGGCTGCCCACCCCTGTGGTCTCACTTACCGCCTCTCTCACGAGCGCCATCGCCATGGCTACCGACCTACAGTGTGAGCGTACACCTTTGTGTGTACGGGTAGGCGGACAGGCAGGCAGGGGGTAAGGGGTCTTATTAAAGTCCTAAAGATGGACTGACAGATGCTAAGAGGCGAGGAAAACAAAAGCAGCCACTCACCTCATGTCGACGGCCGTGGAGCGGCAGATGCCAGCGAAAATAACCGTGGCGGATGGGTTCACCCAGAGTTCATTCGGAGGAGAGGTGATGAAGTGGACCTGCCACCGGCTTACTGGGCCCTGGAGGCCCCCGGGGCCGGCCGCGTTTCTGCCTTCTCGAAACGGCATTAAAGCCACCAGGAACCACGGCCCCATTTCACGGGCTTCCTGTGGTGGACGGCGCCGCAGCTGATGAGGGGCCGAACCTTGATACGCATGTCAACATGTAAGCCCCTCAAACCAGCTTGCGCTTCCCGACAGGCTGCAGATGAGGTGCTGTTCTAGATTAATGGTCCGTCCTTTTTTTTTTTTTTTTTGATAACGTTTGCGAGTGTAATTTACGACGCTTCTAAATGAAGACCTGAAAAAGTATGGAGGGAAAATCCCTGAGTTGTCTCCAGATTTCAATATCCCACTCCGTCTCTCGCCAGGTCGCAACAGGACGCTTCCACTCTCACTCGTGCACTGGCAGGGAAAACGTAAGCCGTTAGGTCGACTGCCATCAGATTTATTCACTCGAGGACAGGCTTGCAGTTTGGCAAACCAGTGAGAACATGATCGACGGAGACTGCGGAAAGAAAGCAGAGAAGATAAAACCTCAATAGGGCTAATTTTATTCACAATGGCTGTTGGCTAAATTCCCTTCTACCCAACTGGCCTGAGAAGCACTTGTCAATGGAAAAAAATTCAGGCTAGGTGAACCTGTTGAAGCTGGAACCGGGCTGGTCAGGAAGGCCAACAGCTCAGGCTCGGAAAGTTAAACCCAAACCGATGGCCAGCAGAGGGCAGCGTAGCTTCCACAGGTTTAGCCAGCAGGTTACTAATAAATCTGTGCTCATGTAAAACTCTGCACCTGTGACTGGCCGCGGGGTCCGATCTGAGACGAGCCATCCGGTGCGCAGTAAATATGTCACTGGCCCTGCTCCTCGGCGCCGTTTATCCATACAATTAGACTGCAGCCGTAAATAAACATGAGGCAGATTTTTTTGTGCACTTTACCAGGACTCTGACAAAACTCACATTTCACGCTTAAAATATTTTTGCAATGTGCAATATCCAACCAATACAAAGATTTTAAATCAGTTAAAGGTATTCCAACACAACTTCTTGAGATGCATTTTTTTACATGCTATTTGAATTATGCTAATGACAATTTGAGTTCGTTTGAATGTCATGAAAATATATATTTTTTTTAAATCTGTTGAAATTGACAAAACTAGCTCAAGTGAATAGCGTCGCAAGCAAAGAACCTGAGTTGAGAAGCGTTTTGCATTACCATAAAAAGATCTAGATTCAATACATTACAATTTCCTATAAAATGTAAAAATAGAAGGCAATAAGTATACCTGCTGGTGAGGGTGAGGTTGCACATTACTTGATATTCGATATCTTTAACCTAATGTTCCCCACAGGGAACATCATAGTAGTACCAGTGAGTGTTCCCCAGAAATCCTGTGTGACAGAGATTAAAGAAGAGTAAACAAAATGCTCTGCTGATCTCTCCTTTTCTCTCTGACACACGTTATTACACTGACACCTGTGCGTAGCATGTGGAACTTAATGTCTTTTCATTTGCCATTTGTTTCCTCCTAAACAAGGCAGGGCTGTGGGTGCCGTGTGCCTGGTGTAAAAGACGCCTGGGGAACGCCAGCTGTGGATTTACAGTCAGGCAAGCAGTCGTCCAGAAACCCGTTGTAAAGGCCCGACAGTTGATAAGAGAAAATCGGTTTCCTGTGATGCTGTGTGTGTTGAACAGATTTGTACAGGCGAGACTGAACAGGTGCAGGGACGAGGAGGCATTGTTGCAGAGACCGAGCCGATTTCTGCCTGTGTGCAAGAATGCATTTATTTGTGGACATTAAACCAACAATAATTTTGTCCTTATCTTATAAGCCATTTATAATTTTATATAAAAACAAAAATATAAATAACAATAGATAGCTCGTGTAAAACACTTGTGCCTGATACATAGTAAACTTGTCACTAGCCCAGATCAGTAATTATAATATATAGAAAATAAATAATTAGAAATATATAAAAATAAAAATAATTATAAAAATATATTTTAATAAAAAAAAAATATATATATATATATATATATATATAAACTGTGAGGTAGATACAGTGCAGGGTAACACAAATATAATATCATTATCATGTTATTTTAATTTATATTTGTATTTAAGTATTTTATTTTTTAATTCATATAAATTACTTTAATTAAATTGCCTGAAATATATTTGTAAATACATTTTATATTATATTTATTTATTAAAATAATAAATAAAATAAAATAATAATGAATATATTATTTTAAAATCAGATTCAAAATATATGTTATTGCTACTGTAGCAATTATGTAGATGATCATCTAATTATCTTCTTAATATTAGTGCAGTTTGAGCCTCCCAGTAGGTTACAGCCACAGGACCAGCTCTCTCCGCCTCCTCGTGGTTGCCGTGGCAGCGGGTCACCAAGGGGAAGCCCAACCCTCAGCACACCCTGACTCTGGTTTTGATTCAGTCACCTGGCCAGCTTTGGTTGCAAGCCCACACTAATCGCTAGCAGAGGCCTTTTCTCATTCTTCCTGCTGCTTACTGGTTTTTCACATGCTGATTGCATTCCTACTCCCCCTCTTGTTCCGTTCTGGGAAAATCTGGACTGGCGGATGTGTGCGACTGCTTCCCTCAAGTTTCCCACTTTGATCCAATACGACTTGAATGTTTCCTCTAATTAAGAAGGATTTCATTCGCCTTGCCTGAATAAAAAGAGAAACCTCAGTTTGGGTTCGCACTTGCGTCCCACCCCGTGTTTATTTTTCCTCCGTTTCAAAGCCCAAGTTGATTCTGAATCCAGCCCTAGACTGAGAAAGCTAAAAGACATTAGAGATAATGAGGATAAACTTGGAGGTTTTCCACCTCGAATTTTCGAGGTAACACTGGAAAAAAAAAATCGGTGAAACTTAGTGAGATAGAGCGAAATGTCGTAAAAGTGCTAAATCCCTTTCCGCCCATGCCTGGTTGGAAAGGACCCAGAGCCATTAGTAGGCATCAGTTCTGGCTGGTGTTGGCTGAAGTTAATAGTGTGTCTCCAGTCCATCAGGCCAGTTTTCCGGGTGGCACAGGCCTAAGTCCTCCTCGGTGGCCCCTAACGGTTTATGGGGAGTCGCATGCGCTAAGCACTGCTCCTGTATGGTTCTGCACTCTTCCATTATCCCACGCTTCCAACATCCTTCCTGGATCAATGACACAATATGGCTCTTAGTGCTACAAGTTTTCCATATCCACACACACAAGAAGGATACCGATGATTAGAGAAACTAAAATTGCCCAACTCACTGATCCCTGTGGCTTCTCTTTGACTTCACCAAATCAGAACCCTGCCAATGATAAGGTGACCCATTATTTCAGTAAAGATTCTCATGTTTGTGAAAAATGGATTTTAGAAGCCATGCTACTAACACATTAAGTCATTTAGAAGTCACTTTTATCCAAAGCGACAAAACAGATACAAAAAGTAAAACAAGTACAATTACAGGGACAATCCCACTGAAGCAAACTGAGGTTAATTGTTTTCTTTAATAACACATGACCAGATCTGGACCCATGGGATCTGGACTTTTTTATGATGATTTTAGGAGAAAATCTGTGGAATATATTTAAAATGGGTGGAAAAAATAGAACAGAGTAGTACGCTCTAAATGATAGCTGAAAGCATTGCCTGCTTCAAAAAAGTTTAAGCTGATAAGGTGTGTTTTGAAATATGCTAGCTGGTTTACTGAGGATTTCTATACTTAGTCCAAGCTATTGGCTGGTTGCAAAAAGAAAATAAAAAACATCTTGACCCCCCTTAAATTGGTAGCTACCTGGGGCCCATTTCAGAAAGGAGGTTAAGTGAAAACTCTGAGTATGTTAACCCTGAAATGAGGGAAACTCTGGGTTTTCCGTTTCAGAAAGGGGGGTATATCAAACCCGAGAAAGCAGAGTAAGTCAAGCCCATTTCTGAAAGAGAGGTAAATTATACTCAGAGTCAGTTACCATGGTAACTTACTCTGTGAACCTAACCTGGTCGGGAGCAGGTTTTCTTCAGTAAACTCAGAGTTTCTTGCGGTCTCCTCCCCTTTTTTAAAGAGGAAGTGCTGTTAAACACCAACAATAAAATGTATTTACACATTCTTTAAGGAATATATATTGTTTGTCCATGTTTTAATTGACTAAATCTGTTTTGCAGCACTTTGCCAAAAAGTAAAAGGATTAAAACGTTTGCTAAACTTTTATTTGATTACCACCATTTTTTATAATATATTTCTATTAAATCATTAAAAAAATTGGAATAAAACATATTTAATAGAACTCAATTGTTTTTCAAACATAATTTAATAAGTTATTAATGATAAAAATAAGATGTTAATCTTATTCATAATCAATTATTGAAGTTAGTTGATTACATATGTTTTATTGAACAAATGTTTAATTTATTGAACTCATTTTCATTTTAACTGATGATAATAATAATAACCGTAATTTAATAATGCAGTTTATATATTTAATAATTGTTTAATACCATAAACCGTGATATTTTCTGAGACGGTTCTTATACTGTGAAACTCTCATACCCCACATGGGGGAGTCCCGCACCCCACCCCCACTGTTAAACAAGTTACTCAGCAACTTTTACTGTTTTAAATTAACTACTTTTTACTTTTTAGATTTTTAGAATGGTATTTTTACTTAAGTAAACATGTATCAAAGTAATAGTAGCCTACTTTAGGTTGAATAACATTCTTCCAGTTTCACCTCTGATATTATAACAGTAAGTTACTGTAAAATAGTTACGAATTATTAACTACAAATGACATCTTAAACGGTGTAGTTAGATTAATGTAATACTTACTATTTCTAGAAAGTATTGGTCTACATATTACTAAATCCTATCAACCTCAACTACTTGATTAACACAAAGAGAAGAGACAAGAAACAGCACTTTTAATTCTTTCAAATTAACAATATACAATTGCATGAATTATTCTTGAATTGATCAAAGTGTGTAGAGGGAGAAGGTTATATAAAACATATAACTTTTAAAAATGTATGTTAAATGCACTATTGTTTTATACTGAATTGTTCTATAGTTTATGCAGTAGCTTTTTTAATGTAATTGCATCATATTTTATTTTAAATTACAGAAGAATTAAGAGTAACCCCCTTAATTAAATTACAATATTTAGATCACTTGTTAATTAATTACACCTAACACCTCTTTTTGTCTGGCGCTGTTGCCATGGTGACTCATAATATCTGCGCTCCATTGATAATGGCTTTTTATAGTTGTAGTGCACGCGCTTAACTCAGAGTCAGTCAACTCAGAGTTGATTGAACTAACTCATTTCAGCTGTTCTGAAACGGAAAACTCAGAGTTTCCCATCTCAGGGTAAGTCAACTCAGAGTTCAAGCTTTAACTCAGAGTTGGTTGAACCTCCTTATTGAAACGGGCCCCTGATTGGAACTAATGTTGTTACTAAACACAAACTAAAACAAAATCTAATGAAAACATACTGTAACTGGTGAAAATTGAGTGGCAATGATCAAAAAATAAACTAAATTAAATAGACAAATTGGAAATAAAATAGAAATACAAACATTTGTATTAATAAATGCTTTGACTAGTTAATAACCAGGGGTGCGTTTCCCGAAAGCACCGTTAGCCAACTATGGTCGCAAGTTCCGTCGTTATCAGTATAGTTCAACGAGTCGGTGTCTCCCGAAACAGTCGTTCCAACAAAGATTCGCAAAGAAACGTGTCGTTTGAATGACAGCTCTCGACCTGTGGTTAGAGGCATCGTTTCTATATTCCATCACATTTGGAAGTAATAAATACTTATCTTGCGCAAAATACGCAAGCTGACATTCAGTACAACCTGTGCCTTTTATTTAGAATACAAATGTAATTTACGTCTTTTAGTTTTTCAAAAGATTTAAAGTACCGATTTTGACGAGTGCGAACAGGCTCTACAATGTAAGAACAAGCCAAATATTGAGTTTGGTAATAAAGCAAAATAACTGAGAACAATTAGAAATAGTCCTCAGATGACATGTCTGTAATTTATATAAAAAATCTAGCGTTAATTCGATCTCAAACAGTTTCATTAAATGTAGTTATTACTCCACCACGTGCGAAACCAGCGTGGTTGAACGATACATTGCGACAATGGGTTTCGGGAAACAGTCGTGACTAGCTAGTTGATTTCTCCAACGATGCATCGTACTATGGTAGTGAAACAGCGAACTACATTGTTGTACAGGAAACGCACCCCAAACCAGCTAGACCACCTAGAACCCAAAGTCCAACTCAGTTTATGATGGATGTCAGCCGTTTGGAAAACACGTTTTAATCTCTATTTAAATTCTATGCAATCCTGCTCTAGAATCTTATAGGACTCAAACCAGCAGTCTCCCAGTTACTAACCCTGAGCTTTAACCACAATACAACCCTGCCCTGCTCAGCTATATGTTTGTACTGTCTGCACTCTTCAAACAAATATCTAGGGCCCTTTCACACGTTATTTGTTTCGAATTTCTGACTTTTCAGTTTGATCCGAATAAAAATTACAGGTGTGAAACCTACCCCCGGACCACGGTCCGGACCAAACAGATGAAATTTGGTCCGACGAAAAGAGGTAGTCTCGGTCCGGATCAAACTGAAGAAAGGTTTGGTTTGTTTCTAGTGTGAAAGCATTTCTGTATGGTTTGGACTTTCAGACCTTTTACAGGAAGTTCCGGTGGTTCCCACATAGCCGAAAAAACAGAAGGTGGCAAGAAAAATTAGCCACATGGGGATTGGAGGAGACGAGGTTTTTAATTGAAGTATGGTCGGATGACATAATAAGAAGTCAACTGGAAAAAACGCACAAAAATGCAGACACTTTCCAAATATTTTCGCAGAGTATATGAGAGGACGGGAAATATGCGTCTGTTCATTCATGTTGTCAAAGTTACCCGCCGAATTGACAACACACTGTCGTCAGACGCACGTCCATTTACAAACCAATCAAGATGCATGATGACAGGTTCTTTAGTGTGCTCACACCATAGTGCAGTGTGAAACCAAACCAAAACTTTCTGAAAGTATGAAATTTATCAAAACGTGAACTTTGGTTCGGACTTTCAGGTGTGAAAACGCCCTTAAAAACATAATCCGTTAGAAAACCATCCAAATTCTCCTACTGAAATTATTACATGGGTCTAGCATGCCTCATCATTTGTGGTAAAGCATTACGCAGTGCAGTATAAAGACAAAGGGCCCCCTGGAGTTATCATCCCATAATTTAGATTTAGTAGCCTATTCCAGGAATCCGCGGAGAGGACTGCGGGATTACTACTATGGCCTTGAGTATCTTAGAGAGGCTCGGGTGGCTGTCAAACTTTCCGCACAGTCCCTGAAAACACTACGCAGGCAGTATATAGCACAGCAAGTGCATTAATGCGTTGATTGGTCCATGGGAATATGTACTGAAGAAACAGATGTACTCCTGCAGTCGGCAGGATTTCTCATCGATGGACAAGGACACAGCGTTTTTATAAGGGTGCATGGCCAATGAGTAACATGACGCTTTGCCAAAAGCATTTTTGAACAGACTTCTCTCCAACTCAAATACGACCCCTGTCCTTATTCTTTAGCCAGAGAGAGAGAGAGGGGGGAATCAAGGGACAGTGTTGTTATCATTAACGAAAGCTAAAATGAAAGAATTTTGTAACTGACATTAAAAATATCTGGGAAAAAAAAATACTTTATCATTCCATCATTTTTTACTAAAGTAAAATAAAATAAAAATCATCATTTTTCATGCTCATGGAATATTATAATAAAAAATTACATGAAAACGCCACTAAAATAACAATAACATTAGATTGTGCTCAGAAATTTTACGTTAGCACAAAACAATGCTGACTTTAGCCCTTTTGCAGCCCTAAAATTGTCATGGGGTGTGATGCTGGCAGAAGAAGGCAGATGATGTAAATGCTCCAACGCAAACACTTTACTAATAATTCACTCAAACAGCTACAGATAGGCAGACAGGGTACTAAAACACTCCAAATAATACTAATCACCACATCTCTTTGACATAAACAGAACGGACTGAACAAACAGAGAGAACTAAATACAGATGCAAATGAACACTAACAAGGTGAAGACAGGTGACACAGATGATAATCACGATGAACAGGTGGATGATTGAGGGAGTGAGATCAGGTGTGGAAACAAGAGGATCCTGGGAAGTGTAGTGAAGACTAAGACAGACAGGTGCAGACGAAGACCGTGACAAAAATACTAAAAAAAAAAAAAAAATGCAAAATTTGTTAAAAATGCAAATAAAATCTAAATAAAAGTTGTATTTTAAATAAAAAATAGTATTAATGTTAGAGTGAGAAGTAATGAAAAAAACAATTTGTACAATTGAAAATACAAATTAAAACCTGTAATAGCCCTCTCAAAAGACTTAGGTAGGTCAGCATTGGTTTGAGTAGGGTCCTCCAGTTAGAAGTGACATCCTCTCTAGACAATTAAGATGAGAGAGTGTCAGTCACCTTGCAGGCCTTGCATTTAATTAAGACGTCGCTGATGCTCTGTTTGGATTTTCTCTCACTTACACTCATGCACACACGCACACTTTTCCACTCGCTCTAGAGAATACAGATTGTGAAGCAGCAGTGAAAAGCTCAAACAAAGCAAACACAGCACAGACCCTGACTCGCTCTGACATACCCCTCATTCATAAGTAAGGCTATTCGCTTCTATTGTCTTTGACAAGTGATATTCCGAATATTCAACATACAGCTCTTTATTTTTCTGGCCTGTGGTCCCAAATATGAATGTCAATATTGACAAGTCCGAGGCATTTTCCGACACCTCAATTCTGCCACGGGTTTTTCTAGGACGCACAAAAACAGCACAACCTCTCGGAGAAAACGCTGTTACCTGGGCCCCTGAGCACTGAACCCAACAGTTGGGCCTCTTCTCTCTCGCATAACGTCCCACGGGGGAACTTTTTCACTGGTTCTAGCAGTAAGAGAATGAGGCCTTGGGCAGTGCAACCGACACGGAAAACACGTAACCTCAAGAAGATAATGAAATCACGTTAGAGCTAGTTTGGAAACATATGCACCAAGTCTGTTGATTATGAATAGTCTCATCATTAATTCGACTGCATACGAACATGGGACATGAAATCTGCATGAGAGAGAGAGGGAGAGGTGGATTAGCTCCAAAACACCCCGAAGGAAGTGGGGTGTACTGAACTGGAACAAACCAGTCTCCAGCCTGAGGGAGCGGAGCATGTGTAACAAAGCAAATACAAAGCTGCCCATAGGCCTCCAAGCACCCCCTTGTCTTGAAACACTCCACCAACTCACCTGGGTAGGAAACAATCCGAACTCAGGAGGCTGGAGCGTGTTGGATTAATCGGAAACGACTGACAAGTGTCATTGGAGCGAATAAGAGGATTATCATTCCGAGTTGGGAAAGGGAAACACGGTGAAAATCATCCCAACCAACATATGAACACATTTTGATAGAACGATCATTCTGTGTTTTATTGCACAGCACTGGCGAACGGCCTCGGAAAGGTTCCCATCTCAGGAAGTGACATGCAATATTATCTCTGGGCATGACAGCAGCATAAAGTATCAGAGGATGGCTATAGCATCTGGATATGAAATTAAGCTTTTATTGCTGTTGCGTAGTGTTGGGGAGTACCATATTTCAGGAGACTGCATGGCATTGCTTTCAGAGATATGACTTTTCAGGGATATACAACCTGCTATTTTTGCTAATGCATGGGCTGATGGTCAATGCCTTAGATTTCCTCTAGCTCAAGAGAATGACCAAACAACATCATGCATTGCCATAAGAGAGAGAGATTGTGCCTCATAATGGTGATAAACTGTATTAAATACTGCATGAAGAACAGGCATTACTTTTCAACCCATGCATGTGTAACCCCTCACACCCGGGTCCTACTCGCCCCGCTCCGAGCGGGCCTCGAACCCGGGTCTCCGGCGTGAGAGTCAGGCGCTCTAACAAGGAGGCTAAAGACTGCAGCCTCTAGCGTCTGTCGCTAGAGCGCCTATTGAGATCGGGGAGTGAGGTTTACTCGCACAGCAACTACTAGCTGGCCTCCGTTACACATGCATCATGGTTCATTGAGTAAAACACTTAACTTCAGGTCGCTCCAGGGCACTGGATGTCACTTTGGATGAAGGTAAATCAGCAAAAGGACTAATTAGTTGGCCCACAAAGAATTCACAGTCACACAATTGACACTTTGTTAGGCCCTGTCTGTTACTGACCAATCGTACCTTAAGCCGGATGCACACTGTACGATTTGGGCATATGAGGCCAATTTTGTGAATCCTACAAGATTTCACTGATCCACTCCAACAAAATGGCAGTGTCAGGAGGTTTGAGGCACTCTCCTGCAAATATGACTTTAACAAAAACCAATGAAACCACCACTTGCTCCACCTACACACGTCACCTACCAGTTTTCTTTTCAAGAGAAGCCAAGACCAAAATTATTGCTAGAGACTGTTTTTGTGTGTTAGCCACCTTTTGCTATGTAAATGCAGCTCACGGTCACCAAATGCATTGGTTTATAACATCTGAGATCCCAAAGTGACATGATCATGTTTGTACAGTCTGACAAGCAACAGTCGTAAAGGCCCATTGTAAATTGTACAGCGAGCAGCCAGCTTTAGCAACCGTTGTCATTCGCCATTTTACAGCCCTGGTTTCCCAAACACCTGCAAATGCTCCAATAATATTCTCTATTAACTGTGATGTGATGGTAACTAAAATTCACAGTTCATAGGGAATGTGTTGGGATAGAAATGTTATTCTAGTTTGAAGTTAATCACTTTTTTTGCATAATTTAACATTTCTTCAAATTGACTTGAAAGAAAAACAGGAGATAAAAAAAAATGCTTTGCAATGTCAAAATCCGTTCCATCCTCCTAAGAATAAGTCAATCCGTTTTTAACACTTTATTTTACTTTATATTTGTTGTTTTACTCTAAAAAGCTTAGCTTGTGACAAAAACTACACAAGGATGGCGGAGCTAAGCAAAATCAATTCCTCAGGTCAATGGGAAATCTAAATAGTTTCTGCTTTCAGATACTTTCAGATACTTTAGTAGTCTACATTAAGTTTCACTTAACACACTTGGCCATGTTTTAAATCAGCGCAGTCTCACCCCAAAAAGTCATATAACTGACGTTTTGGGACGTCTTTTGACCATACGTCAATATTCGCCTTTTTAGGGCCCCCTTAAACGTCGGTAGATGAGGTTATGGAATCCTAACTCTACCCCAGACCTAAACCTAACCCGTCACCTAACCCGTCACCTAACTGACGAAAAAGGTAAAGCGTCAGTTGTATGATCGCCATCTACCGACGTTTAAGGGGGCCCTAAAAAGGCGGATATTGACGTATGGTCAAAAGACGTCCCAAGACGTCAGTTATATGACTTTTTGGGATGAGAATGTGTTGTTTAAATCCATTATGCAGATTTTTCTCCAGAAAATCAACAAGAATGCAAAAAAAGATTGCAGGTTTTATCTGGCCTGACCAATTAGTGTTAAGAAATTAGATTTAATAAGTTATTGCACATGACAACTAACTAGGCCTCATAATGCAGGATCTGAATTTGGTTACATGAAGTAAACTTATAATACAGTAGTACAGTATGAATGGCAATTGAAATCTGAAATTGCAGCATCAATATTCCAGATTAAAAAGTGTCAGTAAATGAATGAGCAAGATAATATTAAGTGTCAAAAGAGGGATATTAATGAATTGACTGAGTGATATAGTATAGTACAATAATATACTAATGTCCTGCTGGTTGGAATAAGCTATGAAAAACAGAAAAGAAGGAAACGTGCCCTCTGTACAAGGGCCATGTTGTAATTTGCAATCAACCGGCAAAACTATGGGAGCGAGCATGAAGGAGCCCCTGTTTGCTTTGCTGATCTGTATGAATGATATAGTGTAGTCCAGGGGAGGTGAGGATGAATCATGTTGATGGCCCGACTGCTGTTATGAAAGAGAGCCGGAAAGCCTCCACTTCCTGTATGACACACTCTCCATTTCCTGCCTGCACACATTTCTCACACAGAGGGTGGCAGAGCCGCGCAGCGCTGGGACACTTACGGAGCTAAAACAACATCCTGAAGGAGGAGGTTACCGGGCCTTAAAGCCAGCGGGGTTCTCCGTCTGGGGGACGCTTGTCAAAGCCGCGTTAATAAGAACAGACGGAAGGACCGCGGGTGCAAACGCCCCTCCTGACGGCCGCTGACTTTTAAATAATCCTGTGAACTTCCAAAATCAACCAAAAGAAGGTTAATGATGCCCACCCAGGTAGAAGTCATTATGGCGGTGTCAAAAAGTGGATTATTGTGGCCCTAGGAATTGTCTGATTTGTACCAACAATTTGTTATTTCATTCTCATAACAGCTGTGGAGAGGGATGGCAAAGCTTCACGACCCAAATTGGTTCACGCGGCATAACTTTTAATTGAAACAGATCTGTTTGCTTTGCTTATCACTCTTTAAGTTCTCTCTTCATCTCTCCCGTCTCACTGAGGGATTTCAATTCACTCTTACACTCTATTGTATTACCAGTTTAAGGTCAAGTCTCGCTGGCGTGCTGTAATCATTAGCATCCTCCTCGTAAACTCCCTAATTTGTGCTTTGTAATCGCTCCTCATATTCAAATAAAGCAATACCCTCCCTACCTGTCACATGGGTGGGCATCTTCGCCTAGCCCTCAGCGCTACAACATTACGAGGGGTTAATCTACACAAGATCCGCCACATGCACTGCTTCTACTCCGAGTTAATAAGACTAAAGCATTATTAGCCCGGCTCCATAACATTCCCCCGTAATAACGCCGTCGGCTGTCAATCATAGGCACAATTAAATTGTTTAATGAATAAATTTGCATAGATAATGGTGTGGCTGTAGGAAACATCTGGTTCCCGCAGTTTAATGACATACCTTGCATCAGACCCCCATATGGAATGCTAAAGAAAATGCTGTTTTGATGCTAACTAAATGAAAAGTATCACTCAGATTAATCTGGGCTTTTTGACAGAGATGAAATCACTTAACGAGAGTGATTCTGGCATGTTACAAGCCTCACAGTTAATTGCTTCAGGAGGAGCCGGCCCCGTGTCTCGCTTTCGCCGGCAAACCGAGCCGCCTGCCCGAGAAGTCACAGTTTTTTCCTCGCTGCATTTCAATATTGCAAAGGCATCAGGAATTTCGAGACAGTGCCAAATTAAATGCAAATTGGCTCCCCGATGCTATCACATCTGCATGGCTGAACTATATTCCTTAAAATCTTTATGTGCTGTTTTTACAATTTAGATGAACAATTGCCACTACGTTGCTAATTTCTTCTGCATGAACACTCCACGCTGCCAAGATATACATTTGAAACTTGCGGGCTGAGAACGGGACGTGCTTTTAATCATGCCGGAGGAGCTGCAGAAACGCAGACATCAGTGTCATTACTGTGCGATTCCACAAATCATGCGATACTCATGCGATCGCATTACAACACAATTCTGTTTACAAATGTGCAAGCATTTGTGGAACAGAGTTACTTAAAACGTCTCCGTCTACACATGGTATTCGTTCCCCCTCTTTTCTCTTGGCAACTGACAATAACCAGTTTCAACTTAAAAAAACACAAACTGTAAATCATTGTATAAATTATTTTTATATCTAAGACATTGTGATACCCTGTGCATGCATGCATACTGAGATTGGGCAATAGTGATGCATGCTTTTGGATTCTACTCCTGCATAGTAAAATAATTTCCGGTCCCACTTTATATTATGTGGCTTTAAAGGAGTAGTTCACTTTTAAAAAAAAACTTTTGCTGATAATTTACTCACCCCCATGTCATCCAAGATGTCCATGTCTTTCTTTCTTCAGTTGAAAAGAAATTAAGGTTTTTGATGAAAACATTCCAGGATTTTCTCCATATAATCCACTTCAATGGGAACCAAACGGTCCAAATGAGTTTCAGTGCAGCTTCAAAGGGTTTTAAACGACACCAGACGATGAATAAGGGTCTTAACAAGGACCCTTCGAGTCATGACTCAAAAAAAGATTTGTTCATTTTGATGAACGAGTTCGAACAGGAGAGTCACAAACGCTCATTGCAGAACAGAACAAGGCGAGCATTTGTGCTTATAAAACGTAAACTTTTTTAGTTATTTTTGAAATGGCAGATCGTTTCGCTAGATAAGACCCTTATTCATTGTCTGGTGTCATTTAAAGCCATTTGAAGCTGTATTAAAACTCTCATTTGGACCTTGAAGTCCATTATATGGAGAAAATCCTGGAACGTTTTCATCAAAAACCTTCATTTCTTTTTGACTGAAGAAAGAAAGGCGTGGACATCTTGGATGACATGGGGGTGAGTAAATTATCAGCAAAAGTTTTTGTTTTTTTTAAAGTGAACTACTCTTTTAACTACTATGTACTAATTTTAAATGAATAATTTGATACAATGCACTTATTGTTTACACACATGTTTTTACTTTGTACTTGTAGGCATATGTAATTACATAATTCAGTTCTGTCATTTCATCAATACACTGTTGAGCCTTCCCTTACACCTTAACCCACCCTTAAACCGAACCATTCCACCACACCTGTCCCTAACCTTACCCGTATCACACCTCAATAGCAGTAAAGGTGTTTACAACATGAACACAATTAGTACAGTGTACTTATTTTTATGTAAGCATTTGCTAGTTAAAAACACCTTGATGCCAGAACTAACTTTGCATCAACACTACCTGTACTATTTTGCATAAAAAGTCAGAAATTATTTATATTCAATCAATAACTGACAAGTATATTTTCCCCATCTAAATATGGATAACTCCTTTTAAACCTAAAGTTTTTTATTCCTAGTTTACGCCTATGGGAATTGTATTTTTTTAATGGCTGTCAATATTTCAATATAAGAGATGCTACTGTGAGTTGTTGTAAACTTGTACTTCTTGTAGAGTACAGTTGCAGGGATTGTAAAAAATCTGCATTCTTATGTGACCAGAAAAATTATAATCATGAAATATATTTCTCATTATGCATTGAGGGCCTAACATCTCAAGCTATAATGAGCACAAACAACCTAAGACCAATTCAGACTGTCAAATATTATTGTTATGATTTTGCCTAGTTCAACAGGACAGACGTAGTAACTGGAACAGACAGCTATAGGCTTTAAAACGGATTAGATTGCTGCTTTTCAGCATGTTAAACCTACAACTGAGAAATACGAGAACTACAAAATTATTAATTACATCCCGACTTAGTAATCGATGTATGATGAACAGGGAGTAAAGTTTTGACAGCGCCACATTGTTTACTATCAAAAGTATTTTAACACTGAAAAAAAAAAAACAATACTTCACATTTAAATATTATGATTTTTCTTAGTCCCTAAACATTCAGGCCAATGGCTGGTAGGGGAACAGTCCTGAAGTAATGTTTGCATAACGTATTCAACATTTTATATTTATACTTTTTAGAATACAAGCTATTGATTTTCCTCTCAGAAGTTATTCCAAAACTTCCAAGAGAACGCCACATGAGACTGCAAAGCAATTTACTAATCAGTAGCGGGCCTGTAACATCCTTTCACGTCCCCGCAGCCCGAGACCCACAGTCCGGGTGCGGTTAAAGGTCTCCTCCTCATGAGGATTTCGGAAGAACGCAAATATTTCTCCCCTGAGAAGCATGTTGGTCAAAAATTCAAACATGAGACAACCATCCTAATAATAAAGACATCCCTTCAGCCAGATGATTCTGACAGAGCCAAAACACACTGATTAAAACACAGGCCATGTCCACACTAATACGTTTTCGTTTGAAAACGTATATTTTTCTCTCCGTTTTGGCCTTCCGTCCACATTGAGACGCCATTTTAAGTCAACAAAAATGTATTGTTTGGAAAACGCTCTCCAAAGTGGATGAATTTGAAAACGCCGTTTTCGCGTTGTAGTGTGGACAGTGAAACCGGAGGCATTTCAAAACGAGTCAAGTTTAGTCATGTGATCCATGTAGTACCAATAGATATTCATGTTTATCGGTATTGTGCCTCTTATGTTATTCATTTTTACACTATTGCTAAAATATGTTACTTTCTATGTTACTTAATATGTGCTATTCTTCATAGCACTACAAAGATGACAGATAATGTACTTGCATTTGCTGTCCTGCGGCAAAACAGGAGAGCAGTTGTGTTTTAGATCAAACATAGGGTGACTGAATGCGACCTGGACGCATCAGTGATGGTGAGATATTTTGCTAAATAAAATTATCCTGTTATTGTGCGATAACATTATTATCTCAGTGAGCTTTTGTGAAGTTTCACTGAAACGTCGGAAAACGGCTGAAAACGCTAGTGTGGACGGAGAGCGTTTTTAAACGAAAACCCTGTTTTCAAATGTATCCGGATTAATGTGGACGTAGCCTAAGTTTATTCATGTGACGCATATTGAAACCATACATGTTTATACCGTAGTGCCTGTTATGTGCAATTCACTTTCACACAGTTGCAAAAATATGTTACTTTGGGACGTAGCCTAAGTTTATTCATGTGACGCATATTGAAACCATACATGTTTATACCGTAGTGCCTGTTATGTGCAATTCACTTTCACACAGTTGCAAAAATATGTTACTTTGGGCACTCTTCACATCACAGTCCAGCAAATATGACCGAAAATTGACTTGCATTTGCTATCCTCCAATAGAGTGCCGAAGTTATGATGTCACGTTGTAGGCCAAAACGCGGAAAGTCTATGGGTTTTTTGAATGGGTTTTTGCTAAATCGCCTGAAATAAGGTCTGTGGTTAACGAAGCCTCTAAATATTTTCACGTTTTGATCTATGGCATAAAACACACCAATTATAACCTGCTTGTGGTTTTTTAAACTTTATATAGGCTTCAAAATGTATACATTTTGGATTAACGTGTAAAGATTATCTTGATAGACAAAACGTGTAAAGGTCACAACTCTTTGTTGAACACAGATCTTATTTTTTCCGATTTTCCAAAAGTCTATGGGGAAAATGCATAGCTTTTCGATCGAGGGAATCAACGTGCCGCTAACTTCCGAGTTGTCCCACAAAGTGTTGTCATAATATCGGCTCTCTATGAGAGCAAAACACGTGTGACCCAGTGAATGCTGAGATATTTTGCTAAATAAAATAATCCTGCGTGAAGATTTGCACGAAAAAATTATTATTTATTTTACCGTCTGTATCGTCTCAGTGAGCTTTTTTGAGGGTTTACGCATGCGCAGTAAGGTGAATTTCGCGTTGTTAGCCGTTTTTCAGTGTGGCGCTAATGGATGGAGAGCGTTTTTAAACAAAAACGGCATTTTCAAATGTATCCGGATTAATGTAGACACAGCCTAAGAGTGAAGAAAAGGCTAGAGCTCATTGCACTTAATTGTGTTTCTTTTAAAATACATTAGGTTTGGCGGAGAGGCTTGGGAAATGGGGAGCTGGATTAGGTGCTGCGAGGGAGGGGGAGGCTCATTAATGTTGTTATTATGTTTGGTACATGTTTGTTTGAAGATCCTGGTGCGCTCTGTGTTGACATATTGAGAAGCCTGCCTTGAGGGACCCTTTACACGCAGCCGGCTGCACTCGCACTCAAAGACTTTTTGTTACGGCCCACGTTCAGGGCGACAGAGGTCAGTGGCTTTCTCCTGAAGTCTTTCGACTGCCCGAGACCCTGAGGACAGAGGTTTTATTTAACAAAATTACAGTATGTGAGTCAGTGGATTCATATTGTCATTGTTAAACACTTCTGAGAGGACACTTCTAATGTACCTGAACTCAATTACCGATGTGTACCTGTCTCGGCTATATCCTATACTCCATCAGAAGCCTCTAAATCATTGAGTCTTACAGGTCTCAAATCCTAGTTCTGATCAGTAGTTTGAGTCATTACCCAAAACCCAAAGGACACATTTGGGCTACTTTATTTAAAGAGCAATTCTCACGGTGCAACTAATCAGAAAAAGGATCGTGCTCCCGGCCCGGGCAGCTGTGTCCTCATGCCAGAGGTTTTGAGGGCTGAAAAATGAGTTTATGGTTTCTGAAATATGTTTTGAACAAGAAAGGGTCTCCAAAATAGACAAAGGCATATCTGCCAAGATCGAGGAGTGGCTGGAATGTTCTTGTTTTTTTAGCGTGGGTTGAATGAAGAAAGGTTTGTCTGGCAAGTGTTCTCCAAACCCACACAATCTCCTTTGAGTGCATTTACACTCAACACACACACAAACATACAAATACACACACACACACACTGGCCTGCATTGTCTGTTCAAGTGCACTCCCCACGCCAAGACACACCTCAATACCACTGACCCAACCTCAGTCCGGCGTTTCCATCAAAAACACATTGCGTCAACAGCTGCAGAGTCTCTCAGAAACCCCCCTCCTTAGTATTTTTCATCATATCATTTCTAAACCTTTACGCTCTATACCCAGGGGGTCAATAATACTTGGTGAAAGCAATCCGTTAGCATTCCTAATGTCAATGGCACTTGCTTGGCTGGAGAAGCACAGCCCTGTTCAGCTGCCATATTGTTTTGAGCCAATGACCTGAACTTAATCATGTAACTAATGACTCTAAATGCAGCAGACAGGGTACATTTCACAAATGTAAACAACAAAAGGTACTGCTAAAACATATATATGTTGAAATACTTGCAATATTCTATAATTAATTATTTCCAATTAAATAGTCAGTACATTTGCCAAAAAAATTGCCAAAGGTTGATGATGTCATTAAAAAAATGACAAGTCATAGTGCTGCAGAAATATTAACCTGAATTAGCATGCTAAAAAAACTAGCCCCGGCCCAGCAGGTGTCATAATACCAGTTTCGGGCTAGTTGATAACGGGCATAAAAAAAATTATCTTTCACACTCTATGGCAGGCAGGGTGGACATATATTTACTTGACATGTTTTATATAAGTGATTTACACCCGTCGGCTGTGTACGGATGTTGGTTTTTGCCGTTATTTTGTATTGAAGTCTATGGGGAGTCAAGTTTGTTTTCTCCCAAAAGGGGGCGGGGACAAAATTGACAGTTAAGTTCCCAGATGTGCCGGTTGTGCGTATCATGCTTATATAAAACTTAAACGTTTTTTTTTTATTTTTGAAATGACTGATTGTTTCGCTAGATAAGACCCTTATTCATCATCTGGTGTGGTTTAAAGCCCTTTGAAGCTGCACTGAAACTCTCATTTGAACCTTAAACCGTTTGGTACCCAGTGAAGTCCATTATATGGAGAAAATTCCTGGAATGTTTTCATCAAAAACCTTAATGTCTTTTTGACTTCCCTGTCCATGTTTTCACTGTTATACGGTACGGTGCGTTATTGTGAATCTTCTAAAGGAGTACAGAATATCTGGATCCAAAAACAAGCAATAGAAGAAGCAGAAACAAGCGATAAAAATGCAACAAGCGTAAGCTAACGCAGTCATCAAACACCCAGGAAGAGCACTGTGCACACTTTGGGGGTGTTGATGGACTTCTTTTCGTTTTGATTATCTTAAGGAAATCCATCCGGACATAGTCTTTGATGAAATGTAGTCTTTCCTTTTTTTTTTTTTTACACCGACATTGAAGAGTTCACAAAAAAACACACAAAAAAATAATGAATGAATCAAGCAACTAAAAAAATGGATGGATGGATGGATGGATGTATAAAATTGAAAAGCACCACAAAATCAATCCACAGTTATCAGAAGTAAAGTTGTCTTTGAAACAATAAACTGCACATTAACGTATTAAAATTTTTATACCGAGCATTTTGATAGCATATTATAATAAGATAGCATGCAAAGCATGTTCTTAAAACATTTCTGCCATAAATTAAGCATAGCAATCAACTTTTCTAACTTTCAATGCTGTTCTGGAGTGTGTAGTCACAAGGACACACTGGTGGTAGGGCCACTGTGAGGTGCCACCTTGGCACATCGAGCACCTTCGGCAGCAGACGAATTCTGCAAAAGACAGGATGGAGCGGCACACGCTTCCTCTCCTCTAAAACAAGGGGGCTGAGCGTTTTCGCACTCCATGAATGCATTGCAGCGTGGCTCGGCGGGCTGTTAATCTGTTTGCACATTTGTGGCGCTAACAATGTGTTGACAACACGCTGACATCACACAGATGTCAGACGCATCTGCCTCTTCTGGCCCATGAATATTAATGCAAAGCGCTTTGTCTCCTCCCGTTTACAGCAGGCCCTCGCTTTCTGTCGGCACTCATTTACACCAGCTTGCACATGTTTTCTTTACCTCTGCATTGCTCTTTTCTTTATTCGTTTCTCTCGCCCATTCTCATCTTATTGTTTGATCAAGTGATATGCTTCACTTTCCCTCTGTGCTGGAAACACTTGCTCTAATTGGAAAATGTTTCACCTTCGCTTTAGTAAAGGTGTCATTTTCCTTGTTTTTTCCATAATTTTTTATACAATGTAAAGTAAAGCATGCAAACCACTCTATAGTGCAATAAAGAAGGGATTTGGCTTTAAATCATCAGTTCTTCACCTCTATCAAACTCAGGGTGCCATTTATCCAACCTATATTTTCACAGGCCCGCCACATATATGATAAATAGCAATTTTTGCAACAAATTCCGATGTGTTCAAAAATGTGATGATTCAGTGCTTATACAAAAAAAAAAAACGAATGACATCACACACTTTTGCGAGAACACATTTACTGCTTTACAATTCTCAGACCCTTCTAACTTATGCTCACATGTCAATCTATCCTATTAGCAGACTAGATTATATTTAATACATGTCTCCCAATTCGCAATGATAAATGTATTACAGAAAACCAAATGTTTAAATATACAGGTCATCCACATTCAACCCCCTCAACATGCCCCTGTTTTCCCAGTGCATTGTGGGAGCAATAAGAAATCCGTGGTTAAAGGGAGTATATTCTGCTCTGCACTGGGATTATCCATAAAGTGTGGGAGATAATTGCCCTAATCAAGAGAGGTTAATTAGCCCGACTGTGTCTGCAACCAAGGAAGAGTGTTATCAAAGCGGCGCCGCTGGTGTGGTGGGGTGACACAGGCCTCACCTCTTTTGCAATTAGGGCAGAGGCGATAACGCAGGGTTAAATATTCACTGTGAGCACCGCTGTGGCGCTGAGAGCAGATGAGGTTTTGTGTCAGACTCTGTCCCCCCAGGAAGAGGGGAAAACTGCAGAGGAGTGTAAGCATGTCACGTGATCAGGGATGTGCAGAGAGTTCCTCAGAGGCAGGGGCGAAAATGTACATATATATATATATATATATATAGGCCTTTATATGTTATATAAACCCCAAATGTACATAACTGATAACAAAAACTAAAAAGAAGATAACTGTTTAAACGAAATAACATCACATGTGAAGTGTCATGCAGGGATTTTATCAAGCTATCATTATAGAGAAACAAGAACAGAAAAAAGAGAAGCGACGAGGAGAAACACAAGAGCTACAACTGTCTTCAGCCACAGTCTAATATCGACTGAAGATGAAACAAGACATTAAATCTTGCAAGATCTTATCACATCAGATTAAACAACTCCACACACAACATTATCAACTTCACTTATTACTAACCAGACTGACTTAATTTCTGCCAGACATCTACAGTTCTGAGAATTAAAAGAGTTTAAAAGTGTTCACATCTACAAAAGTGTAGATGTTGATGATTTATTGTTTCGTTTGGAGTAATGGTGATCAGTGTTTTCTTTAGTTGGGCTCTTGACCCTTAACTATTAACATTATATAATCTCTGGCTGCAATAACTCTGTGTTTTTATGATGCTTTGGTTGTTGTGAGAAAATCAGAGAGAAAATGAACCAGGTGATGTTAGTTATTTTTTGATGATGACATAGTCATCATGTAGTGGCCAAATTCACTAAGCTCATATAGAGTCTCACCTTTGATTCTAAGAATCATTATCTTAACATTATTGAATTTTTGAATTCATTATTGAATAACATTATCTAAAACATTATTATTTTAGTAGCCCTATGATTCTGCAGCATGTGATCAATTAGTGATGTGATAATCTAAAGACATTGTGTGCAAAAAAGGTTTGGTATCTTTCTGTATAAACTGTATCTTTCAGACACACACAGACATCAAGAATCATCATATGAATCTCAACAACAGTAATGATAAAAGTGCAGTGCATGATCAAAACTTATCAATATCTCCCAGCATGCAATGCAGCATGAATAAATTATGCTTTGCCTTAGTCATTTCTTTTATTATTTTAAAATGCTTTTATTTTTGCTGTTGTTGCAGTCTTTTTGTTGCAACTTTTTAGTAGCTTGATTTGTGAAGTTCAGAGTTTTATCTGATTATTTTGTTGATTGTCACCATTGTTGAGATTCATACACTGATTTAGGGCTGGGCGATATATCGAGTATGTACGATGTATCGTTATATTTTTTGAAACGATATGGAATGAGGCAATACCGTTTATATCGATACAGTAGTTTGAAATGAGCACATCTGAAAAATAGCGGAGGTTGCAGTGTGAGCTGCTGCAGTGAAAGTAGCGTAGTACAATTTGTCCTAAACATGACACAAGCTTATATTAATTGCGTCAAAATCACTTTGATATAGTTAACAAGTTTAAGGCATCTTGCCGCCCTGTCAAATGCTCTGACAGACACTGTTGCTGACTGACAGATATACTTGCGCTGTTTAATGCGTTTGAGATGTGGTGCTTTCCTCAGTGCTCAACTTACATTTCACAGGTATATTCTCCATCTGTAAAGGTTAGAAAGTAAAGCAAATATGTCCATTTCACAACAAATATGTCCATGTCAGAAGAGGACGAGCTTCTGCAAGTGAATCTCCGCTAAAATTCATGCTTCCTTGAACGAGCGCCGGCGCGTGCATGCGTGTGAATAGTACTACGTAGTACGCAATAATTCTGACTAAAATAAACATATTGCTAAAATATTTGTTGTTGGAGAAAATAAATGTGCCATATGTGGAATTTTAAACCTACAAGTATATATTTTTAATGAAAGTGAAAGTGATTGTAATGGCGTAATCAAATGCAGGCTAATATAATTAGTTTGTGCTTTTGTT
Organism: Pimephales promelas; assembly: GCF_988280905.1. Classification (NCBI taxonomy): domain Eukaryota; kingdom Metazoa; phylum Chordata; class Actinopteri; order Cypriniformes; family Leuciscidae; genus Pimephales; species Pimephales promelas. The sequence continues at coordinate 32,722,166 of NC_142777.1, forward strand.
TTTGTTTTTATTTTCATTTTTAGTTTAGCTTTTAGTCAATATAAAAACAAAAGCTTTTTGCACATAATATATTGCATAGCCTATATTATATTTGTTTCCATATCCTTCAATATCAACATTGTTTGTAGGATATCATTGGGCCGAATGTGAATATATATATATATATATATATATATATATATATATATATATATATATATATATATATATTTTTTTTTTTTTAAATATAAAGATTTTCTTTATCTAAATAGAAAACGTAGAAAGTACCGAGATATATATCGTATGTCGCCATTTGACCAAAAAATATCGAGATATGATTTTTTGGCCATATCACCCAGCCCTACACTGATTGTTGATGTCTGTGTTGGTAGCTGGTTGTACAACGCATTCTCATCCCAAAGCGCCATATACAACGCTTTTGCAAAAGCGTAAATATCCAACGCACATGGCACCCTTTAACGTCTAATGAGACGCTTCGGTTATGGTTAAGTTTAGGTATGGTGTAGGGTAAGGGTTAGACCACTAGGGGGCGCCTTCTGCCCAAATATATCTGCGTCTCATTTGACGTTAAAGGGTGCCATGTGCGTTGGATATTTACGCTTTTGCAAAAGCGTCCTATATGGCGCTTTGGGATGAGAACGGGCTAGGTTGTACAGTAGTTCAAAAACTTATTTGAACACCATGTGTTTTCAAAGTTCATCAGATTATCTGTCAGTTGTCACTGCCTGCTAGAGGATGGTAGGGTCACAGAGCTATACTCAAAAATGTGAAACATATTAGTATAAAATATTCCTCCTACAATGAAAGATAAGACTCTTTATGAGATCAGTGGGCAATCTGATTTTCATGACATAACGAATGTGCTTTATAAACACACAATTAAAGCAATCAAATTAAAATTCTAAAGATAGAAAGTCAAGGGTCAAAATCCCAACTAAAGCAAACACTCATCTCCTTATTGATGACTTTATTATTAACTTTATTTATTATTTAATACATTTTTATTCTTAACTTTATTATTTGATAACCACACTAAGCCATATCATGATTACGGGTTAATTTCGTGCACCCCTACTTACAACTAACTCTTAGGGTAAAAAATATGTAAATTAATAAAATTCCAATACAATTATTAAATATGACCTGCAATCACATTTGCTGTTTAAGCAGGTCATTTTTAGGCCTGTGCTCAAAAAAGGGGGTAGGATAAACAAGGATCAACACAATTTTGAAATGATATCATGAAAGTTGTTTTTTGTTTTGCTTAGTTTTTTTTTTGTTGTTGTTGCAGAACTTTCTAGAGTGATGTTTCCCTTATGAGACTGAGATTTTTTAACACAAAGATGGTGGAGAATGTGAAGGAAGATTCCACAGGGCAAAGGGGAGCCGTGCCTGAGCGAATGCTCTGCGGTGGGTTGTTTGAAATAGTTCACACTGATGCGGCCTGCTGAACATGCCCAGAGGCTATTGTCCATTTCCAAATGGCAAGCCTTCCCAATTAGCAGCTCTGCACAGCCGTGAATAGATAAACACATCTGTGCCTTCACCCCTTCATTTTTAATTCTTCGTGAGAATCTGCCACCTCTTAAGCCCAGCAATTATGAAGACAGGTGTGTTTTTGGCCTCAAAAGCCTCTACCCTACCCCTATCAAGACAAATCTCGGAGATGGAAGAGGCGCAGATGCAGAAGATGACAGAGAGAGAGAGAAAGATGTTTGCTTGAAAGTAAATGGTGTCATCTCTGGCCCCCCTGTGGAGGCACGTTGCCATCACAAACAGTCTCTTAGTAAATATCACTCCAGGAAAACACACCGTCACAGTCCATTTCAGCCCGAATATTTCACGCTGATTCATGGCTAATCTTAAATAAAGTTTTAGCAAAAGATATCCAAGAGCTACATTCCATCCCAGAGCCATGTCAGTAATCATTTTTATAGTCTTCGATGATGAATTGCATCTCAGCAATTCGAACAAAGCCAGAAAAATACGACACTGTACTTCCACAATAAAACTAAATCCTCAGACAGTTCGGGTGCTTTTGTAACACACTGTATGTTCATGGAGACAGTATACGCTGTGAGCGAGAGTTGATGGTGTGTTTAGGTAGAGGTGCTGCATAGGGGAGCCAAAAGCAGGTCTGATCTATAGAGCTGTAAGTCAGAATCGATCAGGTCCAGCACATTCTGGCTCTGGGGAGATCCAGGATGGATGTCTAGGTCTCCCACAGGCTCTGAGCACAGAGGCCCGGGACTGGAAACTGAGGTTAATAAAGACAAAGAAAGAAGAGGAATCTTTCTCTGCTTTAGCTGAGGGCTGTGAATTTTAAACGTTACACCAATTTCTCCAGTTTAGTTAATTCAAAGGGTTGAAACTTTGGTGAGATTCGCCAGTTTTTAATTAAGAAACGTGGAGAAAGTGGTGTAACACAGGTCATTTAAAATTAATATTTAAAAATGTATACATTTAGGGACCGTTAACATTTTTCTGACATTATTCTCATTAAAATTAAGCAGAAACAGGTAAGCATGCATTTCCACTGAAGTTCTCATTGATGCATGCCGGGGGGTTATTATTAATTTGTAATTATTTGCAATTTTTACTCTGTAAAAGAGTTCAAATTAAGTCAAAATTAAAGCCAGTTATGTCAATGAAATTTTATTGGCCTTAAAAATGCTTCATTTTCTGTATGAAGTTTATTGTGAACATGTTTTTGATTGTTGATATTCACCCAAAGACTGCCAAAAAGTTCATCATATTCAATTTTAATATACGTAATGAATTTTTTAGTAATTTATTTTTTTTTAGTTTAAAGGTTAGTTCACCCAAAAAATGTTGAATTGTAATTGTCATTAATTATTCACCCTCATGTCCTTTCAATATTTTTTGATGAAATCTGAGAGCTTGATGAAATATCCCTCCTGACAGCTACACAATTTAAACTTTTAATGTGCTGCGTAACACAAGAATGATCCTCATTGGTTCTTGTTGAAGCTCAAACGTGTTGCGTAACATGAGAATGAACCTCATTGGTTCTTGCTGAAGCTCAAACGTGCTGCGTAACACGAGAATGAACCTCATTGGTTCTTGCTGAAGCTCAAACATGTTGCCTGACACGAGAATGAACCTCATTGGTTCTTGCTGAAGCTCAAACGTGTTGCGTGACACGAGAATTAACCTCATTGGTTCTTGCTGAAGCTCAAACGTGTTGCGTAACATGAGAATGAACCTCATTGGTTCTTGTTGAAGCTTAAACGTGTTGAGTAACACGAGAATGAACCTCATTGGTTCTTGTTGAAGCTCAAAAGTGTTGCGTAACATGAGAATGAACCTCATTGGTTCTCGCTGAAGCACAAACGTGTTGCGTAACATGAGAATGAACCTCATTGGTTCTTGTTGAAGCTCAAACGTGTTGCGTGACACGAGAATGAACCTCATTGGTTCTTGCTGAAGCTCAAACGCGTTGCGTAACACGAGAATGAACCTCATTGTTTCTTGCTGAAGCTCAAACGTGTTGCGTAACACGAGAATGAATCTCATTGGTTCTTGCTGGAGCTCAAACGTTGCGTAACACGAGTATGAACCTCATTGGTTCTTGCTGAAGCTCAAACGTGTTGCGTAACACGAGAATGAACCTCATTGGTTCTCGCTGAAGCTCAAACGTGTTGCGTAACACAAAAATGAACCTCATTGGTTCTTGCTGGAGCTCAAACGTGTTGCGTAACACAAGAATGAACCTCATTGGTTCTTGCTGAAGCTCAAACGTGTTGCGTAACACGAGAATGAACCTCATTGGTTCTCACGCATCAATCGAAAATGCTTGCGCTTCGGTTTACCACAACTGATGTGTCAGTTGATGAATGTTTATGTCAATAAAAGCCTAAATTCATTCATTTAAGAAAATTTGGACTGAACGCTCAATTCAAATGGATTAGTTTTACGGCCTCTTTATCAACTTTTTGAAGCATCAAAGTAGTTGAGTAGCTGTCTATGGAAGGACAGAAAACTCTCAGATTTCGTCAAAAAGATCTTCATTTGTGTTTCGAACATGAACTAAAGTCTTACAGGTTTGGAACGACAAGAGGGTGAGTAATTACTGACAGCGTTTCAATTTCTGGGTGAACCATCCCTTTAAGCTTACGTTGGCGTATATGAAAGTTTATTTTATAAAGTGGATAATTAGGCTTTCATTATGCAGCGTAGACTCAAGTAATTATTTTTCGCTTCTAACCAAATGTAGATTCTGACATTTTGTCATTCCAAAAGTTGCTCAAGTTGTCTCTTTTTTCTGGGGCCTGCACCTGCAGTGCCTCCAAGTCTCTGACATCAATAAATCATGTCAAAGGTAAATGCAGAATAAATAAAAGATTTCTACATGTATGGCTGATGAATTATGCAGACTCTGTTTTTCTTAAGTTTTTCTTTGTCCTTCTGAAACATTCTTTCCAGCGAAACCCAAAAGGCATTTCAAATTAAACAACATGGTTCTCGGATGAAACAATAACAGTAACACACTTCGTCTCGGCTTTGTTATTAACGTGAAAAGATCTGCTTTGTGTCGGCACTCCCTCGTGGGAGCGAGGAAGAGATGTGAGGGAGAGACGAGAGAAAATGCTCTGGGTGATTTGAATCTCTTGAGAGGTGGAGGACAAAAAAAACAACCCTGTGACAGACTCCGTTCTGACTGGGAGCTACTAAAATCAGTGTTGATACAAGACGAGTCCAAAGTGATTTTTTTTCCCCCCTCATCTTCTGAACAACAACAAAGAGTGAGCTGAAGTTTAATAAGACACTGTGCTTGACACGTTTCAAGTTTCTGTTCTACACACAAAGGTAGAGAAGCACCAGTCGAAGGCAGATGTTGAACACGGTCCAAACGCCACAGGCTTACAGAAACCTGGATTCATATTTTTTTAACCCGAGGACAAGAATGCGCTGGTGCTTCGGTCCCTCGTGATTTACCATGTTCGGTGAAGTCTTCTCCATCCTTATAAACACTGACGTACCTTCTCTCTGGTACCTGATAGGCCTCTTGTCAGGAAGGAAAGCAGTGTTCAGACAAGCAAATAATGGAAAGCCTGCTTTCAACGGCCGAACACTGTTGCAATTATCATTATCTTCTTGAAGGCCCGAGGCGCTACTCTGACTGAAGCCATCTAATTGTAACAGCGAAACATCATCTGTATCACTGCATTTACGTTATCACTGCATATCTAAAAAAAAAGGGCTTCCTGGTCCGTATTAAAATCATTTTAAATGTTGTCCAATGCATTGAACTCAAAGTTCAAACAAATTTAACAACGACCACATTTTCCTCTGACCTTTCAACAGAAACCAATGATTAGACGATTTGCATGCGACCTGAAATGCCTGTGCAATCACATATTCCACACTTGTGATTTTAACATGCCTTCGCCTATTAATATTTAAAAACTTAACTTCATGATCTTGAACTCCTTATTTCTTTTCATTCATTTTTTCCTTTAGTTTCCAAAAGCAACTTGAGACTCTAGTTTTTGGACAAATGCTGATTCACCAGAGCATTCAGTGCAATATTTTAACCTATAAAGTATATTTGATACAGCCTTTAAAAAAAAAAAAACTGTTGTACACAATCTACATCATCTCTTTTTAAGTAAAAGGCCTTTTGGCATGAATTAAAAAAAGGTCAACATTGTTGTGGTACACGTTTTTTTTGCCGTGAAATCTTTACTGATTTCTAAGTAAATGCAAGAATCACTTTTATTATTAGTAATATTTCAAGATGAACACTTGCTGACATAAAGCATAGCTGTTTACTTGATTATGCACATGCTTGATGATACATCAGGTTTTGAGGAACGTTTATGCATCCATCTCTCAGTAATCATTTGTAATTGCATTGCATTATATACAATAATTATATAAAAAATACAGATCATAAAACTAAGCATTTAAGCTTTACTGCTACATTCTTAAAAACTGCAACATTAAAACTTAAAAAAACCCTGTTATATATGTTTAGATATGTTTTTTAATTTTTTAAAGAAATTTTAAAAAATGATCTTTCTTGCAACATTGCTGAGAGAAAGATGACCAAAGAGTCTGAGGGGAATGCACACAAATCACAACAGGTTTCCACATATTCATTTCTCTTCCACACATTCTTTCTGTCCCGCTGTGTTTGCAGGTGTACATGTGTGTGTGTGTGTACATGTAATCCGGGAGTCCTGTCCTGCGCTGATGTCCTGGGTGAGGAATGCTGGGAGAGTTCACATCGCACTGAAGCCAGCCTGGCCAGAGAGAGCCCAGCCTCGCCTCACTGCAGATCTGCAATGAGTTATAACCCGACTCTGGACAACTCTGTGTTTCCTGGGTTCATGCAAATGACAAAAACATGTTCTCCGATCTCTTTCTTTCGGCCTTTTTTTCCCTCAAACAGGCATCGGGGATTTCAGAAAGAAGCTTGTCTCCGAGTCCGAATATGATTTTTGGCATGGACTCGTGGAAAATTGTCAAATGCTTAACGAAAAAGACCCCCTTACTCAGGAAGTTCATCATGTTTAATGACAGACTGACAATGAGCAGAGCAGGAAGTAGAGCTTATTTAACCCTTCTCAGACTTAAAATAGAGATTTACCTTTTATATCATTTCTAAATAACCACACAAATAACAACAGAAAAATGCTATCATACATATTTAAAAATTAAATTTATTTATGGCGCCGATGATTCTTTAACACCCGTGGAATATTTCCACTAGACAAAGGGGTCTTTACACAGGAAAATGAAATATTTCTTTAGATTATTAAAATGTTGACTTGCTAAGATTTTTTTTTTTCTTTTATGAACTGTTCACTGAAAGGTAATTTGTGGAACCCAAAAAATAAAGTCGTTATTTTTGTTGTTATTTTGCGCACAAAAGTGTTCTCGTCGTTTGATAAACTTAAGATTGAGCCCCTGTAGTCACTTGGACTATTTTAACGATGTCTTTAATGACTTTTCGGGGACAGCAAGAGCCAGTCCCTCAAGAAGCCTAAGGACTGTATGCAGGAGCGATCTTAATATCTTAAATATCTTAATTTGTGTTCCGAAGATGAACGAAGGTCTTACGGGGTTGGAACAACATGAGGGTGAGTAAATACTGACAGAATTTTCATTTTTGGGTGAACGAACCCTTTAAAGGGTACCCTAAAACGGCGGATGTTGACGTATGGTCAAAAGCGTCAGTTAGTTGACGTCTTGGGATGAGACTGCGCTGATTAATTACTTAATTTTCATTTTTGGGTGAACTAACCCTTTAAATTTCAGTTGGCTTTTCACTAAACCTTATCATACTGTATAACCCCACGTGTCGCATGGGATCATTCAGTGATACACTTGTGTCTTTTTAAGAAAGCTTGATGCTGGTCGCTATTCACTGCCATTATATGGACGAGTGCTAGCGGGAATTTCTTTTTACAAATTCTCCTTTTGTGGTCCATGAAAGAAAGAAGGGCAAACAGCATTAGAACATCACGAGTAAATTATAACTTGGCTAACTTTCATTTTAGTGTGAACTATTCCTTTAAGGAAAATTTGCAAAATTATGAGAATGTTATTTTAAATGTTCTTGAACATTTGTTAAAAAAAACATTCGACAAATGTACAACTAAAACTTTTCAGGTAAAGAAACTTCCCATGAATGCTGTATAAGTGTTTTTGTGCTAACATTTTGACTTTGAATGAATATACAATAATGAATATTGTCTTATCCACTGTGGATAAGACACATGCCTTTGGTGTGAGAGACCCGGGTTCGAATCCACTGTGAGACACCAATGTGTCCCTGAGCAAGACACGTAACCCCTAGTTGCTCCAGAGACCTGCAACCTCTGACATATATAGCAATTGTAAGTCGCTTTGGATGAAAGCGTCAGCTAAATGAATACCGTAAATGTTAATGATAAATTGTTCCCTGTTTGCTGAGTTTATTCTGAAGAGTGTAGGTTTAAAGTGCAACACAAAGTGTTGGTACAGTACTAACAGCATCTGAACAACATGACAAACTCTCTGAGATGATCATACAGTGACATCCAGATGCATCCGGCAATGGATTGAATTCAAAGCGTTGCCTAGTGACTAAATCAAACAACATTTGCAACAACAAAGCGCAAACAAGAATCATCTTAATGCTCAGTGCACAGTGAGGCCGACAGTTGATACCACTGTCATTCCGTGCAAACTCATTCCCAACTGTGACAGTGACCTCAGATCCTTCTGTAAGTGGTTTCATGCTTGCAGTATTAATCTGGTATTGTAATATTTCTCATTTGTTGATTTTAAAGAATGTTAATTTAAGGAGACAGTGTGCACCCTTCACTTTCAATCTAATCAGAGCAATGTGTGCACGGTAATGTGCTGTCTATATACATTACTGCATTACCACACTCCAACTCAAGTGCCCCAATTCAAAAGGACAAAAAGACAGATATTTATAATGCATCTTGACTTTAATACACCTCTCATAGACCCTGAGCACCCAGAGATGTAATGCAGTTCCTTTGACAGTTACAATTATATTGTAAAGTAAAATGAGATCTAATCCAGCTCAATCCCAGAATCCTGTTCTTGTATCGAAAGTTCATCTGCTTCCCACTGAAAGCTGCTAAAAGATCTAAATATAATTTTATAATGGGAAGCAAGAGGGGATATCCACAATTTGACTTTGGCTTCAGCAAGGATTTCAAGTACAAAACTGCCTGCTTAATGTTTATTTAACCATTTCAAATTGAACATATAATTGAGGAAATATAATGAGAAAATACAGATAAGAACACTTAATATTGGACTTTCTAAATCTGATCTCAAGTATAAATGGAATCTAATAAGCAAATTTGACGTATTTATCTTGATACAGTAATTCAAATGTATCAAAATATAACAAAAAAAATGAAACGATTTTGGCATCATTGTGGCATGTGTTAAACCGTTGCATTAAAGATGTGAATTATATAAATCTGAGATTAAGGCTTCACTCTAATTCAATTCATTATAAATGAAAGATCTGCTTGTTCTCTTTCCAGTTGGCTAACACAACCGTACGCACACAAAATGGCAAAACACACACCTGCACAGTGCATACACATCCACGTATATCAGTTATAGTCTTTAGCCAGCAGAGGTTGCTATGTTGCCCCATGTTGGACACACACTCAGAAACACACACACACACACACACACACACACACACACTCAGAAAAACACACAGTTTGATTTTTAGTCCACTGCAGCAAAAAAAAAAACTGATGTCAGAATCACAAAGTCAACCTGTGATATGTTTTTATTTAGTCGTATTCCTTTGTCTTTAACACTTTTGAATCATCATATGAAGACAAATAAATCTAACCAAAGACTTATCATTCATATTATTTCATATTATATTCATGTTTTATTTTATTTTTTTACAAACACTCATAACCTTAGAACCCTTTGTGAATATATGCAGCAGGGACCCCTGCTTTTGTATAAATGTTAAGCCTGATTTAGTACAATTTTTATGTGTTTTCTACTTTGTAAAGCTGCTAATGTTGCAAAGCCAATAAAATAATAATTATTAAATGTATGTATAGTTTAATTTTAACACAATGCGTTTTAGTTTTCCTAATACATTATATGTGGGAAGGTCAATGAAATATTTAGCTGATCAGTAGTTTTGGTCGAAGTTAACGTACACTGTAAACAATTAAAAATTCAATAAGTTACGACAACATGTGTTTTTACATTGCTTAAATTTATCAAAATACGTTAAAGGAGTAGGTCACTTTAAAAAAAAAAAAACTTTTGCTGATAATTTACTCACCCCCAATGCCATTCAATATATTCATATCATTCTTTCTTCAGTCGAAAAGAAATTAAGGTTTTTGATGTAAACATTCCAGGATTTTTCTCCATATAATGGACTTCAATGGGAACCAAACAGTTCAAGGTCATTTGGTTAATTCAACGAACGAAATGAACGAAATGACTCAGAACACTGTTTCTGGATATATAACAATAGGTAAATGAAAATGAGATGAAATGACTTAAAAATCCAAGTTGATTGTGGGCTACTTACAAATTTAAGGCAGCAACCCTTTTTACAGTGTAATATTATATTTTTCACATTTTCTTTTCTTTCTTTCTTTTCAAATGAGTCTAATCATTTACAAAGCACTTTGTACAATACAGATTGTTTTCAAAGCAGCTTCACATTAATAAACAGGAAAATAACAGTTAATGTTGTCAAATTAATCAAATATGAAACTGATTAAATTTCAGCAATAAGCACCCAGATGACAATAATGTCATTATCCAGCTCAATTCAGCACACATTTTGTTCTCCAACAGTGGCAGTGCAGTTAATGCCTGGTTCAGATTACACGATTTTAGCCCGATTTTGGCACGATCCGTTTGACGTAGGGTGTCGTGGGGATTCGTAAACGACAACGGGCGTCGGGACGCAAGATTCGATCGTATCATCTCGTATAGTGTGTCATAGTGGGCGACCACCTACGTCGTGCCTGCGATGCTTCACAACATCGCGACAAAAAGACTAGCATGTTTAATTTTTTTAACGTTCGTCCACGACGGTTCCGGCACATGTATGAGGTTGACCAATAGGAGCACAGAAGCTTTTCCGTACACAACTTTCAAAAATGGCGAAACGAAAGAGAGACGATGGTGCTAACATTAAAACTAAAAGTCAAAATATATAAGAAAACATTATTTTACCTCAAGTTCTCTTTGGAGGATTGACAGCCCATACTGTCCTCTTCGAGCAATCCAGGAACGTGTCCATTATCGGGTTCTCTTTCTTTTTTTACTTTTTTCTGAACACAGGACAGTCAATATAACACTCACCGCTTCATCCATTGTTTGTTTACGTTCGTTACTCGCTGCTAGTTTCGCCTTCTCGATGACATCACGCGCAACGTGATGTCAACGTGTAGTCTGACATGTGTCTAGTCCACGACACGACAAGATTTTAGGAGTCAAAATCGCGTAATCTGACACAGTGACTATCGTAACAGACAAAAAAATCGTGTAATCTGAACCAGGCATAAATCGATTTGAATTCAAATCAAACAATAACCAGTAAAGCTGTTGAAGATCACGAATAAAATACATATCCCATATAGAACATCTTTTTTTCTCGAATAATCACATTAGTACAAATCACAAAGTACAAATCCATTCAGCAATCTCAACCTTTTTTTTTTCTCTCTATCTGGCAGAGGATATTTTGAGACAAGACCATTCCCACTAATGAAGAGCCATGGATTAGTTTTCTGCCACATTCTCAAGGTTTTGTATCCTGGCGCTCGGAGCCTGGCAGGTGGCTGGTTGGTTCTGACAGGCCCCACATGCATCCAGCAGTAAGCCCGGCTCTGCGTCTCATGGGCCGATCGTCTGTATCTTGCCCGCTCATCGCTCCTCCAGTGCGAAGTGTGCCAGGCATTCCATCAGAACGAGGGACAGGAAGGGGCGGGGCGGAGGCCGCAGCGGTACATTTTGGCAGGGTTTTGCCTCTTCCCTGAGCCCTTGTCTCTTTATTAGATGCAAACACAGTCACATAAACTTTCCTTTTATTTAGTTCTTTGCTTGTTTTGTTCATTTTGTTGCTGTCGGGATTTAATTGCCTTTGGAGTAATCTTGGGACAATGCTTAAAAGACATGGGGATAATTTTCTCACACATTAGCGCCTCAGTCACTGTACCTGTATGTCTTTGGCTTTTAGGTTGGTTTCACCACAGTTTGCATATTAGAGGAGAGTAATATGAGTAAGCTGTCAGAATTATGATAGTGTGCTTGCCGAGACCTCCTTAGGGAGCATGCAATTACTTTACGTTAAACACACACCTAACAGGAAATGAGGCAAAACAAAGTTGTGAAAATGTATGGTCATACCTCTAAAACAATGTGTTTCTAATGAATATTCTATATGGTATAAAATTCTAAGATTAACTTGTGGGAAATAAAATGCTTTTAATATGGCTCTCTGCAATACTTGATTCTGATTGGTCAATTGCAGTCAAAGAGTTTTGTATAATTAACGTTGAACTTAAGTATGATAGCACTCTTCTTGTAATCTTTCTGTTCGCATAGTAAAATTATTCCAACACTATTATTTCTGTTCTGGTTCACTTAAAAGAACTGGTTTGATCCTCTAAAAATAACCCAGCAAACAGATTTAGGTTCTGGGAACGTTAATTTTTGGCTCCTAGAACGTTCCTACAACTTTCCCTTAAGGTTAAGGGAACATTCCCAAAACATTCTCCTTACGTTATAAAAATGGAACCTAAAAATAACCTACATGGAACGTTCCTATAACGTTCTTGTTTGGTTTTCCAAAAAAAAAAAAACATTCGGGAACATTAGGGGAAAGTTCTGTGTTTGCTCGGAACATACGAATCATTCGATTGGTAATCGAGCTACAGGATTCAGTTAAATCTCACAATTCTGACGTTTTTTCGTAGAATTCTGAGATATAAATTTGCAATTGCAATTTATAAAGTCAAAATTGCTAAATATACCTCACATATACCTCAATTATGAGATAAAAAGTCACAATTACCATTTATATTTTTTAATTTTGTGGCGGAAACAAGCTTCCATCGTGTTTTTCCGTCTGCACAGCCCGTTCTCATCCCAAGGCGTCATATACGACGCTTTTGCCAATGCATGTGTCAATATGAGATGCTGATATATATGGGGCAGAAGCAACGCGTTCTCATCCCAAAGCGCCATATAGGACGCTTTTGCAAAAGCGTAAATATCCAACGCACATGGCACCCTTTAACGTCTAATGAGACGCTTCGGTTAATGGTTAAGTTTAGGTATGGTGTAGGGTAAGGGTTAGACCACTAGGGGGCGCCTTCTGCCCAAATATATCTGCGTCTCATTTCACGTTAAAGGGTGCCATGTGCGTTGGATATTTACGCTTTTGCAAAAGCGTCTTATATGGCGCTTTGGGATGAGAACGGGCTGGCAGAAGGCACCTCCTAGTGGTCTAACCTACCATAAGACCTGAACCTACCATAACCGAAAAGTGTGTTATATTGAAGCTAAAGGGTGCCAAGTGCATTGGATGTATACGCATTGGCAAAAGTGTCGTATATGACTTGGGATGAGAATGCGTTGCTCTGCAACATGCGAGAACCTTAATAGGAATTTATTAAAAAATGAAATAGTATTTTCTTGTAAAATGTACTCCAATAATCGTTATTTACAACTCAATTTTTTTTAGTGTACAGTGCCAAATCTATTTTCTTTTCGAAAGACTGCTTCGACTGACAGTACCTGGAGAGTAGGCCTACAACATTTTGCCTCCAAACTTTAGTGCCGAATGAACTGGAGGTGTCAAGGCATCTCATCTGAGTTCCAGTGAATATGTAACTAACTCTGATCTCTTGTGTTCTGCCCACCCAGGCTTGAACGACAGCCAGAGTACTGAACAGCCGTATTAAGCAAAGGTCACGGAACCAGCCTCGGCGTCTGTCTAACGCACACATCTCTAATTCACAGAGGAAAATGCAAAATCTGTCAAATCTGACAGACATGTGCTTTGAGCTTCCCAACTCGCTCTGCTTCGTGCTCCTCGCGGCGACACCTGTTTGAATAGATTCCTACGCCCCGAAAGCACACGCGTGTGACCGCCGCGAACAGAAAAAGTACCACAAAAGACAAACTTGGGTCGATCCTATCAATTAATACCAATAAAGACCTTAAGTGACAACACAGAGACACATTAGGCCCAACAAAGCACGGCAGCTTTGTTACAGCGAGGCGCCAGCTGCCGGCCACGGGCCCGGAGGAGCCAGCGGGGAGCCGGCGGTTCTGCACCAGCGGGCTCCGGGGCCGGGAGGAGTGCGGGAGGGGGGGGGGCGGCGGTGGATGGCGGGTACAGGCCGGCCCCGTTCCCTGTGCGAGTGCAGTATTAATGAGGCGACAGCACGGCCCTGCTTCCGTATTCATTAGGCATCTGGGCCAGCAGATGTGAAGTGCTGCCTCAAGACGAATAAAAAATGACTTCCCATCTGGACTCCCTAAACTGGAAAAGACAAGAGCGCGTGGTTCTCTTTTTCACTCTCACTAACTCGCTCACTCCCTCTTCCCCGGCACTCTGTCTTTCAGTGCCGAGGCCTTTAGAGGTACGGCTTTTGTTGAAGTTTGGGGAACTGAGATCAGACGCTGATCACGGTTTATAAACCGGAATAAAGGTCATTGTTTGACTAATGCACGCGGGCATTCTCACGGCGAGATTAACATGGGTGAACTTCAGAACATCACGGCTGTTATTCAAACTCTCTGCGGATGCATTAGAATCCACACACGACAATGTGCTTTAAGTTTATGGTAAAGGGCACATACTGAATGAAAATGCACACTTTTTTCAACAGCACTTTCAGCTTTTAAAAATTACACTGTTAGATCATTTAAATGAGACCATGAAACACCTTTCTCATATCACCTACATCACAAGAATGATGAATATGACAGGATCAGTCTGTTTTATCACATACTGTCAAAAAAAATGTTTGTGAAAGTTTTCAGGTTCTTACTTTAATGCTAATTATTCAAGGACACTAAACATTGTGCATTTTAATTTAAGCATATAGTATGGGGGAAAAAATACAAACTGTTGACCAATCAGCATTCTAGATCATGTAATTTTTATATTTTATTCTCTTCCAAACTACTTCTACTGTAATTTAGCTTTGCTAAAAACTATGATTCATACTTCTAATTTAAGCCACTGCAGGTGGTGTTTTAAATTCCACTAATATCATCTAAATAAGACTTTGAGTGATTGAGTTTCTCTCGCTTTTTTCCCTGTTTTATAAGATCCTCTATTAAAGGGCTCATTTCCCCTCATCTGCTTCCTGTGTGTTTTATCTGCTGAGTCCAAATGGACATCAGATGGACATGGGGCTGTACTGAGGGTTACTGGCTGGAGAGTGTGTCACTGTGAAGGTCAATGACAGATGGCAACTGCAAATAGAGAAATAATTGCCCTCTCCGTCCCTCTTCTCTGTTTCTCTTACACTATATATACATATGCACCTGTCCTTGAGAGAAATTAAGTTTTATTCCGCAAGAATTGATCAACAGTGACAGTAAAGACATTAATCAAGAGATTTCTGTTTCAAATAAATGCTGTTCTTTTCAACTTTCTATTAATCAAATAAATGAATAAAATGCATCACAGCTTCCACAAAAATGTGAAGATGTTTTCAACATTGATGATAAAAATAAATGTTTCATGTACACCAAACCAGTTTATTAGAATTATTTATGAGATATAATTGTAATAATATTTCATAATATTGCTGTTTTAAAGTATTTCTGATCAAATAAATGCAGAGACTTTGTTTATAAAATCTTACCGACCCCAAACTTTTAAATGGTATATACAGTATATTTATGTATATATATATATATAAGGTTAAACAAATAAATACTTTTCAGAGCAACTAAAGATTTCATTTGGAAAAATACACTAATTGGCAACACAAAAATATTAATTTGACTTACTTGGAAATGTGTTATTGGCATGTAGAATAGACATCAACACTTCACATAAAAATCTCAGCAATGGTGACAACCAAAAAATATCATTCTCCAAGCTCAGCAAAGCAGTAACTGCATTATTTATTCATGCTGAAATGCTTGTAGGGAATTTGCTCTGTATTTCAAATCAACTGTTTGTTAAACTCTGTTTGGGTAAATTATAGGGGGGGGGGGGGCATACTGATGGTCTAACTGTGTGTTTTTTTAATGAAATTCTTAGTATAACTTTGACTCAAGAAGCTGGATCAAATGTAATCCCTTGTTTTATAGTGTACCTGACACCCATTAAAGTGAAAAGAACCACATACTAGCTGAAGGGGCAAAGAGGCCCAATACACAAAAGCTCAACAATGAAAAAAAAAAAAATTCTGAAACAAGCTTTTTTTTTTTATCTTGTCTGCAAAGTATGTTTCAATTTGAGACTATACACTAGATATTCACTGACAAAACCCCTCAGTTTACATAAGCGGTCAGTCCTATTCAGCTATTCTGCTCAACATCTATCATCGTTGCATCCCCAAGAGGTGCAATTAAAAATGGATGCACGGCGATGGCTGAACAAAAACTTAATAATAGAACAAATAAAAACAGACATCAGGGCTAATAATCGGCGCTGGGTGATTTGGTGTGCGTGGGGTTGTCTGCACGGGGGCTTTACAGCAGATTGGTGAGGACCCCCAAAAACAATTTGTTTCACTCTGACGGCCAGTGTTGCATCTCCCCAGGCTGGACAAAACCTCAGGCACGACGGCAGGCCTCCCAGCCACTGTCATGCTCTTTATATGAAGAGTAATGGAGGAATGTGGTGGCCAAGCCCTCAAGACAAGGGCCAAACCGAGATGGAGACATTGGCGTTATCTGCTGCATGTAGATTTATCCTGTCAAAAGCACCAAGTTATTGCATGGTGAAAGCTGATTCAGCAGTAACGGCTCACATGAGAAACTCATGGAACATGTGTGCTGTTAATATATGTTATTTAATTGAGATGAGCAGCTGTAGATTATTAGCTGTTTGAGTAAAATAAGGCCAGATGAGGAAATAAATTAATAAATTAATAAAACTGCTATCAGTGCAATCAGTGTTGATGTTTACACATTTTTGCTTATAACAAAATATTTTTTAAATCAAATAAATTTAATCAGTATTTCACCATGTCATTTTAATTAATTAAAATTAATTAATTTATGAGAATGTTTTTCAAACATTTTACAAATATTCACTGTAAAAAAAAATAGTTTGAACTTAAAAAAGTAAGTGTTCGTGCTACCTTAAAAAATTAAGTTTAGTCAACTCAAATATCCAAATCACATTTCACGCACTTCACATTTCAAGTTGACTAAAAGTAGTTGAAACAAAACTTTTTTTTTTACAGTGTATGTTTGGATTATTTGAAACAATAATTTAATTAGAGATTAAATATATCGGCGTACAGATGGACGGGAGCAAATTTACCATAAGCAAACGCTGATGAAGAGGTGCTGGGTTAATAGAGGACTGACAGCGCCTGCAGCCACCACCTCTCTTTAACCAGCAGGAGTTAAAGAACCCAAAGCCACATAAATGGGTGCGATTTAAAGTTTCGCAGGGCAGATAAAGGGTCAGACACAGGGGGAGAGAAGCTCTTTCACCGGGAACATCTGGAATGATCCAGCCTCTCCAGATAGAGACACAGACCATTTTGAGGATATGAAAGCTGTCACATCTTTTATATAGCGGCACTCTCATTAAAGACAGGGAGGGCGTGCGCCACGGTAATTGTTTTAATTTATTTGTTTATGGCAAAGACAGAGGGGGACGGGCACATGGCACTCAGTTTTTTTTGTTTTTTTTGTTTTTTTATTGGGAACATATGGAACACATTTATCACCATTTGCAGCGATCGGCCTAAATGATTTTATTAACTAATTTGTAACTTTACACTTTTTTAATCAAACACATGCTGCGCACCGTAATGTTTTGATAATGCTCCCGGGCTTTGTAAAGGGAGCCGTGGCAGAAGCCAAAGGGAAATAAAAAGTGAGAGAGAGTGAATTGAAATGAAAATGGGGCGAGGGCTGCCGGGGATGGGAGAGGCCGCAACGCCTCGCAGGCATTAGAAGGCGGCTTTGGTAATATATGGCGGTGATGATGAAGATTATTATGGCGTTCTGCATCGAGGGGATGTCGTAGAGGGCTCGAAGGTATTTAGGATGTCATAGAGCACGATTGTTTACCTAAACTAAGTGAAACGATACAGGCGCTGTGACAGAAAAAGCAGGCATTGTTCTCTAGTGAAGTGCAAAAGGCACGACGCTGCCTCATTGCTTGGGTAATACGCGCTCCGTGGGGAGTCATGGCTACTGTGGGAAGTTATGTTGGGAGTTGAGGTAATGTTATTTGGGACTACACTCTGAGGGCATGGATAATGCTAACTGGTTGCAGGGTCCTTCAATGAAATGTGCAGAGGTCTCAAGAGATGTTAATAAGGCAGACGGCACAACTAAACCAGCTTTGCAATATATAAATGAGGTTGACATTACTGGACTAAGGCTAAGAAGTCAAAAATTCTTACCCCACTGCAAAAACAACAATATGCAAACTTACACAAGCAATCAAAAGTTTGGGAAAAGTAAAAAAAAAAAAAAAAAAATTAAAGAAATGAATAGGCTACTATTATTCATCAATGGAACATTAAATCAATAAAAAGTGACAGTAAATGAAAGAAATGTTTCATGAGCACCAAATCCGCATATTAGAATGATTTAGAATTAGAATTTTTGAAGGATCATGTGACACTGAAGACTGGAGTTATGATATGACATGAATTAATTACAATCTAAAATATAAGAAAATATTAAAGGGATAGTTCACTTTGAAATTAATTTTTGATATGTTTTAGCTTACCTCAAGGGCATCCAAGATGTAGGTGTCCTGGTTTTGACAGTATTTTCAATTTTGATATTTTTAGGTCAAACCGTTCTTGTCTGTCAGTCATATAATGCAGGTCTATGGTCACCACCTCAAAGAGCATGCACAGAGAAGTCCAAATAAACATGATTTAATGACTCGTAAATGTAACTGATGGCCTAAGACACGAAACGAGTGGTTTGTGTGAGAAAACGAACAGTATTTATATTTATGTCATTTTTACCTCTTGTAACCACAGCCACGTCCAAGTACTCTGAGGGCAAGGACGCTTCGGTCTGCGCAAGTGCGCCAGCAAGCGCCGGAAAGCCCCAGAAGTTATTTATTGCGTGTGTACGTCACTCATTGTTTACACAGAGATTTCGGAAGTGTTACTCTTCACTGTGAAGATCTAAACATATTTGGATATACAGGAAATCGCAATGGAAGACCATTTCGATATATCAACAGACAACGTTGAATTTTTTCGCAACCGCACGAGAGATCACTTCCGGCGCTTTTCAGCGCTTGCGCAGACCGAAGTGCCCATACCCTCAGATCACTTGGACGTGGCTGTGATTACACGAGGTAAAAATTATATAAATACTGTTTGTTTTCTCACACAAACCGCTCGTTTCGTGCCTTAGGCCATCAATGTTTACTTACATTTACGAGTCATTAAATCATGTTTAATTTGGACTTCTCTGTGCATGCTCTTTGAGGTGGTGACCATATACCTCCATTATATGACTGACAGACAAGAACGGTTTGACCTAAAAATATCAAAATTGAAAATACTGTGGAAACAAAGACACCTACATCTTGGATGCCCTTGAGGTAAGCTAAAACATAGCAAAAATTAATTTCAAAGTGAACTATCCCTTTAAAGAGTTATTTTAAATTTAAATAATGTTTCACAATAGTATTGTTTTTACAGTATAATTTCAAAAGCATTAAAAAAAGTGCACAACCCAAACTTTTAAACGGTAGTGTAATTCAAGATATGGGCTACTCTCTAAAAACAAGTCTTAATATCTCACACAGTTTTGCTTCTCATGTAAACTGATCTTGTTTTAAGGATGTTTGGTTACTTTCACTGAAAAAAAAAAAGATACAAAGTTGCTGTTTTTGCCAAATGTATCTGCTCGAGCCATCACAAAATTTCATTTCACTCTGCCGATGATCACAATCTGTTGAATTCTGGGACTGCAAAGCCAAAACGTTCCCACAGGGTCTCCAAACTCTCACAAGGGCCCTGCAGTACAACACTGTAACTCTGCCTCAGACACGGACTCTGAACTTCATCCAATTTTAAACTGCAGCACGAAGAGCCATTTTGAAAGAGAAATTTCAAAGAAAGCTGATTTTTGAAAATCGATGGAAGCTTAGTAGCTACATATTTCAGATGCGTTTTGTTCGATCGGATCACAAGTAGACGAGGGAAACATACTTCTTTACACCTGGTGGTTTAAGCCGTCTCTTTTGTCCACTTTCAACCTGTCCTGATTTCTTCGAGCGAGTGTCGATGGGCGGGTAAATGTATGGGCTTTTTAAGGTCTTTTAATCTAATGGACAAAAATAAACTCATGCAATTTACATATGAAAGCGACTGGGAAAACATTTCGCTTGGTTTTTCGTCTTCAAACCAAGCTTGGGTCTTCAGCCGACAGTCTGGCTTGCATGCTTCCCATAAGGTCAGCAACGATGTTGACTGGACGGCAATCCTTTGCTATGGAAGTAGTAAGCCTGCCTGCCGTTTGTCTACTCACACACCGTAGACACGGATCCAATGTGGGTTGTTGCACACGACTCGTCAGTTTGCTGTAGTTGAATATAATACACCTGTGATGTGTATTGTTGGTGTTGTGCCATTATAGATGCTAAGAGTGATTCCCAACCCCCAATATATCATGCAAATTACATTAATGACGCACCTTTCTGTGTTTCAGTAATTGATTTGGGTTGTTTGCGTTAAATTATTTTAACGCGATAAGGTTTTTTTTTAATCGCATACGTTAACGCATTAATATAAATATATATATAGGTCCAGTAAAGCCCAGCAGCTAGTGCTTATGATAGCAAATATAAGCCTTCCTTTCCCTTCTCAGAAATCATAACGCAGATGCCATAACCTCAATCATTAAAAAAGCATGCTCAAACTGGCTCGTAAAGGATCAGCATGTTGTGTGGCACAAGCGTCATGTGCCAACAGCTCCATTATGAAGGTGGCAAAGTCAATTTTGCAGTTTCGCTGTTAGGATCCAACGCTTCCCTGCGTTTAGACACAGAAGCGCAGAAGGTTACTGAAAGCGCTGGGCCGAGAAAACAATGTCAGCCTGGATGATGTCACCTGTCACCCACACAGAAGCTTGACCAAAGGCGACTCAAACTACTCTGTCTCACTTTGTTCAACAATTAGAGCCAGGAGTCTGGCAGAGCGAGGAGAGAGACGGCGCTCTAGCACACATGCTACTGCTAGTGCCTGGGTAATTGAGCCCCATTTGTAGATCGACAGCTGGACAGAATTCACTATTGCAATTTGGACACAAGACAACAGCAAAGAAGCCACATGTTCGATTAAAATATGATGATGTGTGGCCCTCCCGAGGTTCTGTCTGCTCCCCAGATTGTTTGATGTCCTCCTCTTTAGGGTTCTAATGGGAAGTGCTCCGTCCTGCCACTCCGCGGGCCACGGCTCTTTGCGGGCGCGACACGTAATGGAGAGTGTCAGTTGGCACACTCTGGCGAGGCATTGGGTGGGATTTGATGTTCTTATTTGGGGCCAGATGTTGGTGGAATTGAGAACATGTCAGCAACAGCTTCACTTCTGAAGTCTGCGAGAGCTGCGAGTTGCATAAGACGAAGCATTGAAGAGAAAATGTGAAATAAAAGATGCAAAGGATCAAAAGTAATTCACTTTAAGACATGCAGTGGCCCCAAAAAGAACTTGGACACTTAATGCTTAAAAATATGAAAATTAATTGCATTATATATAATTTTTTTTAATAAAACCAAGTGCCATTTGCAGGTTAAGGATGCTTAAGTTTCACTAAGCCATCCATGGATGGAAATAAAAATCGATCAACACAATATTGGCAATATGGTGGTAGTGGGGAGTGGGGTGGTGATGGTAATGACAATGGTAATAAATAATAAATGGTTACTTTGTTTACGCATACACACATACACTTACACATACCCACACTCACACCCACTTAGATCAAACACTTTGTCACTTCTGGAATTATGGATTTACAAGATTGCTCACTACTGAACTATGTTGGTTTATTTGTATGTATGTCTGACTGTCAAATAAAAAAAATTAAAAAAAAGTTTCATTAGCCGTTTCTGCAACTAATTTTGACAAAGTGATGACAACGTGATGTTCCAAAACTTCAAACAGGTGTTCAAGAAAAAGTTATAAAAGATGTTGTTCATCATATCAACCATCAACATGATCCACAAACATTTAGCAGCCAGTGATTGTCTGAATACTTTCTGGCTTAGTTTTCAATAATATTATATTACTTGAATTATATTAACTGTATATTGCCTGAACAAGTTTTTTGAAATTAGATACCACTCTGTGTTATATTGACTTGGTGTGGTAAGTATTTTTTTAAAGGAAAAATAATAAAAGAAAATAAGTATTTATTTCTATTAAATGGAAATACAAGGGTACATATGTATTGTACAGACATAAATAATAATAAAAATGTATTTGTATTTAATAGAAATATAAGTGTACTATATATATATATAAACTTAACTTAATTTAACTTAACTTTACCTGGTTTCTAAATATTGTTAACCTAACTTAAAAAAATAAGTAAACTGGTTGCCTTAAAATTTTAAGTTCATTGAAATGGAAAAATTGAGTTAATACAATGAAGGAGATTAATTTAATCACCAGAAACTCAAAATATTATGTTATCTGAACTACAGAAATTATCAAAGTTGATTTGACAAAAGAAAAAATGTTGTGATTACAAATCATGAAAATATTTTTTTACAGTGTATAACTTAAATATACAAGCTTGATAACAATTATCATTCTAGAAGAAAATTTCAAATGGCACGTATAGGCTTTTGCATCTGAACTCTTCATATATATATATATATATATATAGTGTACAGATAATTGGGGTAAATATGGAAACCAGATCTGTTTGGTAAACATATTGTGTAATTTCTTATTTTTATAATTGCCTACCTTTATTCTAATTCGGTCTATTAATTGTGAAGCCTGTGTTATGTTGAAGAGTAAGTGTGTAGTCTGCTCCTCCTGTCCCTGAGCACAGGTCCCAGGCGCCTGGTCCTGAGATGGTTTCCCGGGCGACACCTGGCCGTGGTGTTGTGATGAGAGAGCCCATGTGTTAATTAAAGCCCCATCTGCGAGGGGGAGTCCATCTTCACAGACTAAGACACAGGGGACAAGAGCCCGCGCACACATACACAATACACATCACTCACACTCTCTGATACCTGCGGTGCCATGAGAGAAACACACACACACACACACAGCCCTAAGCCCTCTGTGTTTTGGCCATAATGTATAACGAGTCAGTGGATAGTGAGAAAGAGAGGAAGGATCAGTCTCTGTTTGTTTTCGGATCAGTCTGATGTGTGAGAAATAGTGGACACCAGATAAAAACACCCCTGTGTCGTGATGGCAAAACAAGCAGAGTCACCCTCATTGTGACCATAGAAACACGCTGCTGCACATCCACATCATAGCTAAATTAATCTGTATTGTTTAAAAAAAGGAAAGTTTCATTTATTATTAAATATTTGTATTGTACTTCAGATTTGTTTTATTAATGAAATGTTTTGTGTCAATGGCTCAAGCCTCTATCTCTAAAATTACGTTTTGGGATGTGTAAGAATCCAGTCCTACGTAAAAAAAAAAATATATATATATATATATATTTTCAAGATTTGTTATCACAACATTTTTTCTTTTGTCAAATCAACTTAAATTATTTATATAGTTCAGATAACTTATTATTTTGAGTTTCTGATTATTAAATCAATCTCCTTTATTGGAATAACTCACTTTTTTCATTTCAATCAACTTAAAATTTTAAGGCAATGAGGTTACTTATTTTTTTAAAGTTAAACCAACAAATTTGTTTACAGGGTACACACAAGAGCATTTTAAGGACAAAAACCTGATAAATGTCTTGAAAAACAACTTCTGAACAAGGTGTGGTAACCGTATTGTAAAAGCAGAATAGTTGACTCCGGTCCGTTGAATTATTACAAAATAATGCACACCCGAGGTCTGCTTCGGGCTACAATTATAAAATGGCTATCGCAATGCATTTTTACATTTGCTTTTATTCAAATTGAAAATGTTGATGATGTTTGAAAACAAATCTTAAAAGATTTTCTTCGGTAGTCAACATCATACCACATTACAGTACGCTGTCAATAGAACTTAGCTTGCATCGACCCCAGAACATTAACACAACTCTTTCCATACACCTGCCTGCAATATTCTAATGGATAAACAGCAGCGTTTTCCACATTACTCTAACAAATACATCACATTTCAGAATTAAGAGTGCTTTAAATCCATTTCATACCAGCTGTAACAGCCTGAGTACATGAAAATACGATTATCTGACAGGAGGCCAAACAAACATTTCTATACAGGCTTTGGCAGGAAACAGACAGAACACCTCTCTTTCCAGGCTGCCAGAAACTCTGCGCTGAGTAATTGGAGTTTCTCCCGTAATGAATGGCTCTCCGCAGGAGAATGGCTGCGGCTCGCTTTAAAACTCTCCTACATGTTCTTGGACGAGGCCTTTGCGTCTTTTGACAGCTCTCTATTGTGCTGCAGGAGTTATGCCTCTAAACATATGACGGTTCATTTGGTCCCATGTTGATTGTGCAATCAAATCTAATTACATGTGAGAGCACTGGTGCAGTGCCAACGGTGGGTAATATGTTAGTTTTTAATAGTGCACGTCAAAAGCATTATATATGAACGGTCCTAAAAGTCACCATATGGAGTTAGGTGCACCAATTTATTTCCTTATTTCCAGAAAAATGGAGCGACTCATTTCATCATCGAGAACTCTGCTTCAGAGTTGCCCAAGAAATTTCACATTAGGGATTCTCATTCGGAGATTTCAGATTTCATACAGCTATTTTTTGAGGGGAGACTGGCTCACTTAATGCCCAAAGAAACATAATAAAAAACAAGACAATAATGTAAAAAATAATATAATATAAATATTTGTTTAATTTATAATAACAACAATGATCAATCAAATTTGGATTTATATATATATATATATACACACACACACACACACACACACACCGCGTACTGTAAAAAATTATCCTGTAAAAAAAACGGTAAACTACTGGCAGCTGTGTTTGCCAGCATCATACCGTAACTATATGGTGTGTAACTGTTTTTATGTTTGAACATATAGCTGTTAAATTAAAGTTTTATACTGTAGCTGACAATACGGTATTTAACTGTTAATTTTAAAAACAGTAACTCACCGTATTTTTACGGTATGATGCTGGCAATCACAGCTGCCAGTAGTTTACCGTTCTTTTACAGGATTATTTTTTACAGAGGGTATACTATATATATATATATATATATATATATATATATACACACACACACATACACACACCTCTAGGTGTGCAAAGGATGACCTGTTGTCTTTACCATCTGTTTCATATTATCATTCTTGCTACTTTCCGTTTTGTCTATACTTGTTTTAAATTGAAGAGTTAATCGTTGTTCATATGGTATGCATTTGAGAAGCCACAAAATGAGTGAATGGTTGCTATGGATGCTGGTCCTGTGGGATTAAGTCAGGAGTTGAAGCAAGAGTCAGACTCTGCTTGTTTGGACCAGATGGAGAGCTAAAACACTTCCTCTCCTTCAGACTCATCCTCTCTATTTCTCTCTCCCACCCTTCCAGGACTTACGGTCCACTCCCACACTCCTCTGACAGATGCGAGATACACCCCAGGGACTGGCCATTACAAGTTTTAACATCTGAGGTTTGAGTTTTCATTAGTGCACTTGTCTGTGCGTGTATCTGCCCAGCTAAAGCCTGCTTGTACTGTATATGACATTAAAAGGGAATTTTTTTTTTTTAATTTAATCTTAGTTGCTTCTAAAAAAATGTAACCCATTCATGGGTTGGTTGTACGTATATACACAAATATACACATGGCAAACATAAAGAGACACAGGTGATAATAATAAGTAACCGTAAAAACAAACAATGACATAAACCATAATCAAGGAAACCAAAACTAAACCCGAGGAGGGAAACAGGAGCTAAAGGAAACAAAACAGAATACCAAAATAAGAGTCCATAGAATGTATCATAAACCTGACAAAACCAAAGCATTATTTGAGGTATTTCATGCAGCATGATCAGTGTAGGATTTAGGTATTAAAGTGTAATATGGAACAACATTAAACTTCCTCTTATAGCACACATCAACATTTTGATGTGACAAAGTCACATTTTGACATATAACAGATCACAACTATGAGAAATAATAATGTCGCAATTGTGAGATACAATTTCAGAACAAATAGTACAAAAGCTGTCACTGGGATGTACCCTTTAAAACATTCTAATGTGTACCATATAGCTACTAATATGTACACTTTTGGTATCAATATGTACCTTTGAGGTACGAATATGCACTCTTTAGGTCAAAAGATAAACCTCTTGAAAGGGCACTGCCCTATTTCTGACAGTGTATAAAGTAATATTATTTTTTTGTAATATTATGTTCCAATAGAGAGCAAGAGTCGGATTCAGGAAGTTAAAAACTCCATTAATTTTATCCATAGGGAAATTAAATGTTAATGATAACTTATAAACCTTTAAAGACGGGCCTTCTGTGAGTTACAAGATTGTTAATCGATAGTATTTGTCTCTGTTGAAACCGTCAGCCTGCATTATACTTTTTTTTTAATTGTGTTTAACAGCAGAATTCCTTGTGAAAAACTACATTACGCTGTACAGAAAATTACACCAATCAGAGAGTCTAAAAAAATGACACACTCCAAAATAGCTCTTTAGCTCTGCCCACTCCCATGAAGCACCGCGAATGAGATAATCGAGTCAGTCTCCCAAAGCTCTCAAAATACTTAAATGTTTGTATGCAATAAACTTAAAATGTTTTATTTATATATATATATATATATATATATATATATATGAAGAGTTCAGATGCAAAAGCCTCTAAGTGCCATTTGAAATTTTCTTCTAGAATGATCATTTTTATCAAGCTTGTATATTTTAAATTCAGTAATTTTACTTAAATTGCAATGAAGATTACCTTACATTAATTGTCATTCAAGTGAAATCACTGAACTTGAATATCTAAGCTTGATAAAAATGATCATTTTATAAGAAAATTTTAAATGGCACTTAGAGGCTTTTGCATCTGAACTCTTCATATATATATATATATATATATATATATATATATATATAAATCAACATTTGTAAATTGTTCTCTTTTTTTCCGATTATGCTGTTAACGATGCACAACTCTTTAAAGCCATTAAGTACACAGTCTTGTAACTTTAGCATTTTCGCCCGATTTTCAAAAACTTTGCTTCAAATTCGTTTTTGCTTCAAATCAATGTTTGTAGTGTTATGATTCACATCAGCTGATTGGCTGGTTCATAACTCTTTTATGAATACTTTTTAACAAACCCCTATAGGTAAAATGAATGGGAAAAAAAGACTTCCAGCACCGTTGCACTCTGATAAAGTCGCAATTATGAGCTAAAGTTGCATTTGTAAGATATAGAGTCACAATTATAATAAATAAAGTTGCAATTGTGAGATGTTGTCACATTGTGAGATCTCCAGTAAGAAGTACAATTGCAATTGTGAGATATAAAGTCACAATTACAAGAAATTAACTTGCAAGCACAATTGAGATATAAGAATGCTCTTTTTTTAAGAATGTTTGAGAACGTATGAAGAATTTCCTTATACTCATTGATATATGTTTATCATTACAGGTATTTGAATATGAGGTGGATTTTTATCAGTAATTTTGGGGCTTGTAAATAATCTGTTTTGATGTGCTATCATTAGAAACATAAACAGAGGCCTCGCAGATCTAAAAGGCTAGCGTACTTGTTCTCCTAATTTAGTTGTCCATCACCTCGAACAGACAACATGATTACTTCAACAGGAGAATTAGTTTAATATTATATTGCTCTCCTCTGGGGAAATGACAGCTAATCGCTGCTCTGCTATCATTTGCTTTGCCGCGCAGCAGTTACGGTTGCATCTAGACGCCCCCAACATAAATTAATCACGGCGAAATAATGCGAGATGTCACTAATTCCACAAAAACCACGTGCGGCGATGACAGAGGAAATAATGTGTGCGCATTAGCGCCATGATTGCGTTTAGCATGCTTTCGCTCGTGGTCATTCACCCTGCAAACTTCATTTCGACAGCCTGACAAGATTTTTCTAAATAGTCCTCATGAAATTTAGGTGTAGCAAAACATAATTAAAAATGAAGGCCTTTTGGTCTTTGGAGTTTGCTGTGGTTATGTGTGTTATTTTCACATGTTCGAGCCCCCGTGTTTGTGTTTACACATCGAAGTATTGATTTGTTTTATCCTATTTATGATGCTTCAAAGACATTTCCCGAATGCACCGATCATAGAGCGGTTTGAGCGGGGTTTTGTGCTTGTGTTTGGGGTCATTTCCTCATATTGATCACTTGTATCGGCAGAACTGGGAGCCACCTGACTAATTTCTATTCAGCAGAGCTGTCCGATACAGCATCCGCAATCCCTATATCTCACAAAACACGCACATATAACAAGCAGACATGACTCCAGGGGGAAAAAACTGCATTCAGGTTCAGACATTCAAGGGCTTCAGGGAGTTCAAATGAAAACAAATGTGTGATGGGGAATCAGGCTAATTATTTTTGAACAAATCCAGTGACTGGCTGACCTGCACTTGTAATAAGTGCCTACATTTCAGGGTAGCACAGCTATGCAAATGAAACCTTGTTCTCTCTCTCTCCTTTTCTCTATGCACCTACCCCTCTCGCCGCAATATCAAAACACAATGACCCCGGGCTAATTATTAGCGAGCAAGTGCCAGCGCGGGGGAAGGAGCCTTTGTTTGTGGCTTGATTTGGACATTAATGATGGACTGGAGAACAAACAGAGGGAGTGTGTGTGCATGTGTGTATGTGTAAATGAGTGACTCGCTGTGGTGATACGGGGATGCGGCCTCTAACCACCAGGCTAGCAGAAATAAACACGTTCAGCAGCCTTGACTGAGCAAACAGCCCCTTCAGCTCTCTATAGAGAGAGAAATATAGAAATACATTGTTAAAAACCAAATGTAGGCAATTCAGCTGTCATACGAAGAGGCCGAAATGTAGACTTTCGCTGCCCGTAAGGAACAATACATAAATCAATATAATTTCACCAATATTTAATTGCAGCATAGCTTGTAAAATATATTTTTTTAAATAAATTAATACTTTTATTGTATTAAATTGTGTCAGTAAAGTGACAGCAATGACATTTATGTTACAAATGCTGTTTTTTAACCTTTCTATTCGTGAAAGAATCAGTAAAAACTGTTTACAACATTGAACCAATAAGAAATATGCAGGAAATCAGCATTTGATAATGCTTTTTGAAGGATCCTGCATGTAAGACTGGAGTAATTATGCTGAAAACTGACATTTAAAAATATATTAAATAGTTTTAAAATAGTTATTTTAAATTGCAATATTTCACAATAGTACTGTTTTTGCTGTATGTTTGATCAAATAAATGCAGCCTTGGTGAGCAATTTTTTCAAAAACATAAAAAAAAATTGTAGAGATCAAACATTTGAATGACTTTAAGCTTTAAGTTTTAATTTTTGATTTTTTTTATGATTAACATAACCAATATACTGTAGTAATACAGTATTTAAATGGAGTCAAAATGTAATCTTCCAATTAAAGCATGAAAAAAAAAACCCTCTCTCTCTCTCTCTCTCTCTCTCTCTCTCTCTCTCTCTCTTTGCAGATTTGAACTCAAATGCAAAAACATTCATTTCAAATGGTCTTCTGAAGTAGTTATTTTGCCTTATTATTATTTTTAAAGCAATGCTTGGAACAACACTATACAATGTATAACTGCCATGAATATTCAGATGAATTGAATTACAATGTTTTCTAGATAAACTAAAATTTCTCCCACAATTGCATTGTGAATCAGTTCAACTGAATCATTTAAAGAACTTCTCCCAAAGAACAATCCATTTGTGAAACAGACATCACAAAAAAGAAAGTGAGAGAAAAATGACAAAACGGAAGTAAAGCCAATGTCACGCTTTTGGTCTGTGTGTGTGTTGGGACTCTTAATTTGACGTTCTTTCTGTTCCATTTTAGTTTCCCTTTTCCTGTTTCAGTTTCATTGATTAAAGTCTCACCTGTTCCTCATCATCCACAGTGTATTTAAACTCTCAGTTCATTTCTGTTCAAGCTGTGTTGAAGTTTCATGCTGTTGGTTTTTCTCCTTTTAATTAAACACGAGTTTGTCGTTCTTTTGCGTTGAGCATCTTTTTCGGATTATCAAGTCAAGGCTGCACGTGACAGCCAAAAGAAGGGCAGGAGAGGAACAGAGGAAAAGAAATTCAAGTTTCAAGGTCAGAAAGAATCCAGCAGGTTATAGCAGAAGGGTAGAGAGCATGAAATCATACGTTATGCTGATAGGACTCGGATTCTCTCAGGCCAGGCCACACAGCTCAGCTGGGACATTAGAGGAAAAAACACAATTAAAATAATTGAGCCTGAGACCTCAGGTCGGCAAAAGATTATTTACATGCTCATTAATAATAAATAGGATAGACTGGCATGAAATATGGAGCTTTGTGAGGGTGTGTGTGGTTTTTGAAATCATGTAGCGACTTAATTGTGTGTTCTAAGCCCCACTTGTACAGTATGTGTGTTTATTAACAACAGGTGGTTACTCCGATTAACACACAGGTGCATCTTAAAGGTGTAAAGAGCAAATAATTATCTCTATATCAACATGTGAATCTTTGTCCTCATGTCTCCCCATAACAAATAAATTAGTAGATCTTCAAGTGTATACATTTTTGCAAATTGTCAGACACAAAAGCTAATTTCTTGCAGAACGCTCATTGCAATTCTCACCCACTGACACATTTAAATAATAGAATATGTTGTTGCAAGTTTCAAAGCTTTTTGAAGTGTTTCTTCAACTATATGGGCATTTTCTGAACTTCTTATAAAACACAAAAGCTATATTCTGATCATTTTATTTAATTTGTATGTCTATCACTTTTTCCAGAGACATTATGAACATTATCACTACAATACAATTTCTAAAACATTTAAAATCTAGGTAAAATCAGTCTGTAGTAGAAATCGCAGTGACGAAAATTACATTTTAAACATTTATCAATCAAAATCAAACTTTCTTTATAATATAAAGCATAGTTGTAAATGTAATATTTATATGAAGAATTTTCATAGTTTAAAATTGAAAGTGTGAGTGTATGTGTATATATAGTATATATATATATGTATGTGTGTGTGTATATATATATATATATATATATATATATGTATGTATGTATATATATACACATACACACATATATACATATATATATATATATATATATATATATATATACTATATACATACACACATATATACATATATATATACATACACACATATATACACATATATATATATATATATATATATATATATATATATATATGTAGCAAAAATAAATGACACATGTATGGTAAAAGTTTCCAATGTGAGAAAAAAACAAAAAAAATCTATATTTTTAAAAATATTGAAGAAACTTCCATAATTTACATATGAACGACATGCCTAGCCAACCAACAAAGCGGCTAATTATCGATGAAAAATGGTTATATTTATATATTTCAACAGCTTATTGTATCCAGTTACTCAGCAACATGTGTTGTCAGAGTTATTCTCTATCAATTTAAAACCTAATATAATTACGGACCTACAATCTAATAAAAAATCCTGGACTCATTTAAGTTGTCTGACGCAAATTTTGTTTAGCCCTGCTCCTCCCCTAATTTGGTTGGACATCATGGGCAAACACCGACAGGATATTTTTAGATCCTGTTTGAACCCTTTTGACGGATTAAGAAGGAAACGCTGCCCTGATGTTTATCTGATGGAGAAAAACATCCCAGCGATGTTGGTGTGAAACTGGCAAGGCCGTCTGGGCGGCGTTCAGAGAAATCTTTTGGTTAGCGGTAGGGCAGCCCTCTCTCTATCTCCCCTTGACCTAATAAAGCAGCTTTATCAGACATCAGCAGTGACCGTGTGAAAGTTGGCCTGGATAAAGCAAAGGAACGAAACCCTGGAGCCCCTGATTGATGGACTGGACGCTTGTCAACGCTTGAGATTATAGAAACCCTGGCTCTCATCGCGCGACGCCCCTTTTGGGCCGCAAACAGAAACATCTAGAAGCTTCCATGCCAATCCTGCTTCTCCTGTGAATTCCCCCCCACTCCACACAGGAATTCCAGACTGTGGGGAAATTAATGTTCGGATCTGGCGTAGAGGAGGGTAATGCAAAGCGCTGCCAAGTCATCTGAGAGATTTTTTTTTTTTATTATTATTATTTTGTTTGCTCCGTCCGTGAAATACGGCTGATTCCCAGCTCCGCGTTTTCGGCTCCCAGTCAAATCCCAGCCGTCTTTATGGATTCTCCAGATCTCATTACAGTCAATGAGCCTGCAAAGACTTTCAGATCAAAGTGAAAGACTTTTAGCACTGGTGAGAGAGAGCAAGAGTAAGCCAAATCAAGTAATTATAACCAAGGAAAGGCATATCAGGAATACCTGATAAATAAATACTGGTCAACAACAATTTAAGCCAATGGGGGGAAAAAATCCACCCAGGGTCCTAAATCTATAGCGGCTTCATCTGAACAGCATTTATTATTCACAGCCAGACACAAATTTCCAAGTTGCAAAAGCCTGCAAGCCATTACGCGATAAGACAAACGAACGAGCGGGCCTGACCTTGAATAAATCGGTAGGGCTGGAGGAGCTTCGGGTGAGCGTTCCCCGCACGAGTGTCACATCTCCATGTCGGAATTGAAATGAGGTTTTGTTTATAGACTGAAGCTGTCAGGGTTACGGATGAACCCGAGGAGTCATCCGTCAGATCGCATATGCAAGGCCGAACAGAAGGAACTGTGGCTTTTTACTGATTCATTGTCTTTTACCATGGGCTTAATCCTCTGATCTAAAATGTATGGCTTGTATCTGTTGGAGATTAGCCCGACGGGACGTGTTGCGAGATGCGAAACAGAGCGAAGGTCAGGAGGGAGCTTGTAAAGCAGAGGGCACAGCCAAACACAGAGATACGTAGAGCACCTGAAAGAAAGAAGAAAAGAGACCAAATATCTCCACAGCCTGATAAAATGTAGTTACATGGATCCATTGGCGTCGTTCCTGAGAGTCAAAATGCTAGTCAGCGTCAAAGCCAGACCTTCCACTATTTTGCCATCAAATATTTGGACGCGAGAATGAAAAGCATTTTCTCATTACTTGTCAAGCACCTTGTAAATTTGTTTAAAAATCTCTGCCAGACTGTTCCACTGATTTTACAGAGCCAAGACAAACTCGATATGTGTAGTGTATACTGTTGAGTGATCGCTGAAAATAATAGGCATTTGGCTCGAAGTTCAGATATATATTTTATTTAGGCTATAGAGCATTTCCTCCTTTCAAAAGAAGTGAGTTAATGTTATGAGTCTGTTTTAGGGCTATTAAAGTTGGGTTCCTACGCTTGAATCCGAGACGCACTTTACGGGTCATCCCTGTTACATTCCTGTATTCTCATGCCCCTATCATATATGGCTTTACAAATTGGAAAAAAATACAAAGCTCATAATTCTTGGTTTTCTTTTATCACAATATCACAATAAAAAGTGAACACAGGACAAATTTAGAGCGAACATTCTAACATAGAGATTTGAAAGACAAAAAAAGCGCATCTATCCATCATAAGAGTAATCCATACGGCTCTTGTGGGTTAATAAAAGCCTTCTGGAGCGAATTGATGCGTCTTTGTAAGAATAATATCTATATTTATAAGTTTAACTATACTATAAACTTTAATCACTGTCTTCCGGGGTAATGGATTTAAACGAGTCTAGTTCTGGCGGAAGAGTGACCTCTGTCCCGACGCATGACGTATTTTAAATAAGAATTATTCGAGAGAAATCGAAGGAGCTTGAGTTTGTTGCCTAGCCATATTTGTTTCAACCACGAGAGGCGTCAACAGCCAGTTTATAAGCGCTACAAGAATGTGAAGATGTTTGTCACACACTTTAAGCGAGCCAAACTCGTAGTACATGCAGACTTGATTTTTTTTTAAGCATTTACCGCTAACAGAGCTGCCGTGAAACACCAGATGAGTTGCTTGCGTGTAAAAAAACAAACTTAGTGCCCCAGTTCGCTCTGAAACGTGCAGTGAATATATTTATTTAAATAACAGCCTGATGGATTCAATAATTACCCTGAGCCATATCGAGATTTGTTTTATTTCGATTAACAATGTAGCCTTGTAATCAATCTAAAGTTTAAGATATCTTAACCAGAATATTTCTAAAAGTCTGGTTTATCCTCTTAATTAAATTATAACACAGGCAATATTTTGTTAATTTACAGAGTTTAAATGGTGCTGCATCATCACTGTAAAAAGGTTGCTGTGAATTACAGTAATTTACTGGCAGCTGGATGCCAGTAAGTTACTGTAGAAGTGTTTACATTTACAGTAATACAATCTTATACTGTATTAATATTTACAGTATGAATACTGTATTTTTCATTTACAGTACAAGTACCATATTTTAATTTACAGTAATAATACTGTACATTGTATTTATGAGTACAACTACTGCTTTTATTTACAGTATTAGCATATTTCCTGTAACATAATTAGATTTTTTTTTTACGATTTACGGTAAAAAGTAATTACAGTAGGAAACACATATTTTCCCATAATCCTTGGCTATTTACAGCATTATACTGTACATATTACAGTAAAATACTATTCAAATTACAAAAATCCGTTACAGTATTGCTATAGTACAGGAGAGTACACTTGTCAATTGAGCATGGGTAGTAAGCCCATACAGTAGCTGACCAATAACAAGTTAGACGCACAACTTCACGGGCAGACTTGCAGTACCACACCAGCTCGCCTCGTTGCTTTGTTTGGGCCTCTTATTGAGGGGGAAAAAATAAAATAACATTTCTGCACCAGCACACTAATAACAACCCACTACCAGACTGCAACCCACACACATACTGCACTCCTCTCCCTCACTGCCTTCATCTCTCAGATCCCCTTGCTTGCTTCATCTCCAAGTCCCTCCATCCAAACCCCCAATGCACTCAGCATCTGCTTGCAGGATGAATAAATCAGTGCTTCTTCCCGGCTGCGGTCCCTTGACTGACAGAGGCCCGTCTTAATTGTAGCTGAAAGCCGGCTTTCTCTGTGCTAATTAGCAGAATGCGATGCTAAATGATTTAAAAACTCGGGGCTTATACCAACCCTGCCGATCATCACTTATTCACATGGAGCGCGGCACTTTGTGAGAACATGGCGCCCGAGGTAAATTAATTTACTCCAATTAGCAGGCCCTGTCAGCGCGCATCAATGTCTCTTCCTAGACATGCCTCTGAAAAAATAATGCACTTGTTTTGTCCTCTGCTTTGGTTACATCTGGTGTGCAGTGGAGGGGAATCGGGTGAAGCAACCGCAGGAAAACGTACAGCTCTTGTCTTGGACGGCTAAATGCCTCCATAATGCCATCCGAGACGATGCGGAACAGGAAGTGGTCACTCTGAAGGTGGGACTTTCCACCACATGCATGAAGAAATCAGAAAAATGTGAAATTTCACTATCTGTCTAATGGACAGAAAACAAAACGAGGCTTTGAAAAGTCTTTCTAAATGTAGTTGCACCAAAAATACTTGCATGAGGTGCAACAAAACTGAAATCAGGGGTCTCGAGAGGCAAATTGAAAAACCTGAGCTAATTTTTTAACATGATACAACATGTTGAAAAAGCAGGAGGAGAGAAAAGTGAACTTACGGAATCTACTGCAGCAAGTGCCTACCAGCTATTATTATTACTTTTCTGATTATAATTATTCTTATTTATTTTTTTTACTTGGAATTAAATTAATATAAAATTACATAATAATAACATATAATGTGCATATTAAAAAATAATAAGTGTTGCATCTTTAAAAAGATCACAGCACAACTGTTTTCAAATGAAAATAATGAGAAATGTTTCTTGAACACCAAATCAGAATATTAAAATGATTCCTGAAGGATCATGTGACACTGAAAAGTTTAACTTAAAAAAGTAAGCAACCTGGTTGCCTTAAAATTTTAAGTTTATTGAACTGGAATACAATGAAGGAGATTAATTTAATCATCAGAAACTCAAATAATAAGTTATCTCAACTAAATAAATTATTTAAGTTGATTTGACAAAAGAAAAAAATGTTGTGATTACAAATCTTGAAAATATTTTTTTTTTTTACAGTGTGGAGTAATGACGCTGAAAAGTCAGCTTTGACATCACAGGAATACATTTCATTTTAAAATGTATATAGAAACGTATATAGTTCGTTTAAATTGTAATAATATATTTCACAATATTACTGCTTTTACTGTATTTTTGATCCAATAAACACAGTGAGAAAAAGAAATTATACTTTTTTCCCCCAATATTTTTTCAGTTATTAATTCAATAAAACAGAAGAAAATCAAAAATATTATGTCTATGGAAAATAATGGAATATAAATAAAATGTAACAAGTAATTGGAAGATATAAAAAGTAAGCCAAAAAACATGAATGCCCCCTTTGCAACAGTTGTTCAGCCAAAACATTACAGAAAGTATTGCCACACACTATTCGTAACTTAAAATACTAAAAAGGCCACAAAAACTTCCCTTAACCATTAATCATGAGGAAAAGAATATGTTTTTTTGTTTGTTTATTTGCCTGGTAGAGTACAACCCTCATCTCAGTTCCAGTTTAGTCATAAGAGAGCATGATGCTGCTCACTTCCTCTACCTATTTTAATTTACGGAGGGCAAATTCCTCTTCCTTATACAAGGGTTTGAAATGTCACTGACAGCTGAAGCAGGAGAGATCAATCTAGAGCGAGTAGACTGCTGAAAGCTGCTAATGATCAGGTAAGGAGAAAGAGTTGGAAAACACTATCTTTTTCTCATCCTCCACAACTACTGAAAGCAAGTTGATCCATCTTCCTCTCTTAAGAGGGAAGCCAGCGCGCAACGCAAAGGCAAGTGCCAAAAACGGCTTCATCCGACAGGATTCAGACAAAGGCACGGGACAGGTTTGCTTGGAATGCCTTCCAGATGATGTCAGACTTGAGCGCAAGCAAACATACAAATCCAACCCGGGCGTTTTAGAGTTATTTATGATTTCACTATGATAAATCTTGCGAGTGGTGATTCTTTACGGGGCCCGAGGGATCACACAGCGTTGTGGGAAGCCTACATGTTATATATTGCATCCTTGTTTTACGTGGAAATTATGTTTCAACATAGCAGCGTCTGGTTATGGCCCTACCCATGATGCATCAGAACAAATCTGGATGTGAATAGTGTTTCTCCAATTCTTTTTCTACACTAGTCAAGTAGTAAGAACACAGCAGTCAAAAGGCCACAGCTGAAAGAGAAATAACTAGGCTGATATTTCACACCCCACTATAGCTTCCTGATCCTGCTGCTGAGGTGTGGACAGTGTGAATAAAACTGACATTGATAATAGGTTCTCTTCGAATTGGTATAATTGCATCAAAGCATGCTGGAATATTGTTTAGCTTTTTTTTTGAAGACATAAAATAGCTCTAATAAAAATAGATTTTTGCTGTCTTATGGCAGCTATGTAACAATTGAACAAATATTTCTTTAATCTTATCCTATCAAACATGCAGCAAAAAAAAATATGATGTGGAAAAAATAATGTTGCCATATGGCTACACCATTAAGTGTTAAAAACCTGGTGTCACTGTTCTCTAACCTTTGCTTCAAACGTGAATGTCCTGGATGCAAAATCATGCTTCACTGATGCATCCTCCGCAGTGATGGTGCTTCATGTCCTGATTCTCAACTGAGCAGAAATGAAATCATGGCTTGTTTTGGGCCAGCTAAACTGAGCAAACAAGCGTCCAAACATCTGCATTAGCATTTGGCAAGTGTGGAGTCGCTGTTTTTTAACCATCTTCTGGCAAAGGTGTCTGTTGTTAAGCACATTTGGCTTTATTCTAAGGGCTACACCTTCCTCATCCTCTCATTTTCAACATGTTTGCAGATTTAGTGGTCTTTGGAGGAGCTGGTTGGATGTGGTAAGCAGCATGCGTGTCAGTCTGAGGGCTTGTTGCAATGGCGATGAAAAAGATATGGCACCCTGATAGAGGAGGACTTGCTAATAAGATGAGAGTGGGAACATTGACTTATGACACCTCCAAAACTAATTTACGTGAATCAAAAGAAAAATAACCATGATTTTAACGGTAAAATAGTGTAAAAAGGCTACAGTGCAAAACTGTTAATTAGTAAACAGAAAGTTTCCTTACTATACACGGTAAATAACTGTGATTTAATTTTACAGTAAAATACCGTTAAATTTACAGTTTTTGAAAGTGAAAAAGAACATAACTGATTAGGAAAAAACATACTGTAAAAAGTATTACTGTAAAATACTGTAAAATACTGTAAAATACTGTAAAAATGCTACAGTGCAAAACTGTTAATTAGTAAACAGAAAGTTTCCACACTATCCACAAGTTTCCGAGGGGCGCTCATGTAAAAAATAAAGTGGGTGAAACTTCCGGTGAGGCGGCGGAAGTAGCATTCCAATGGTATTTTGTGTGTTAGTTAGCGAAGAGGCTAGCTGTTTTTCGGAGAATTATTTTACTATTTAAAGACGCCAATCTTTATGAGAGATGTCGTTACGGAGCTCAGGGACAACATGTGCTGTTCGCGGTTGTATGTATAACCGGACTAAACTAATTCAGTGGCTTAAACATGATTGTTTTGAACATAAGCTGAAAACGAAATCACAGTGATCCTACCAACGACTGAAGTTTCCATCAACCTCCCAAAAGACAACGAATCATCCTGAGTACATTTGTTTAAAATCTTAATATTCTATAAACTCTATCAGCATGTGATTGGCTGTTCGCTACTGATGTTACACTTAAACTCAGCATCAAAGCCTGAGGTGACAGAATACCAAATGTGCCAGTTAATGTATTCAAGTAGCACATTCATTTATAATTTTGAATAAACTCCAAAGCACAATGACTAGTGTGTATTTTTTATTTTAATTGTTTGTCAGCTCGCACAACTGTCTGTCAACATGCCTTGATCAGTATTGATTATTAATAATGTTATTATAATACTCCCAATCAACGACTGCGGAGGGTAAAGGCACTGTTATTTCACCCTTTTTAATTTCGTTGAGGTTGTGTTTCCACATCGTTAGCTAGTTTGGATCGCTATAACTTGAATGACTGTCAACTGTTGAATGAACGAGTGTCAAGCATGTCAAGTAGCGCTTTGTTTACTTCAAACTGGAAGTCGCGCCCACTTTTGACGCAAGGAGGAAACTTGTGGATACACGGTAAATAACTGTGATATAATTTTACAGTAAAATACTGTTAAATTTACAGTTTTTGAAAGTGAAAAAGAACAAATCATAGTATAATTTACAGTGAAAACCCGTAAATTGACATTCCCACAATTCCCTGTGACACTTCACAATTTATGTATTTTTGTTGAAATAACTATGGTTCCTCATAGTTTTATTGTTTTTTTCCTAACCAGTTATGTACATTAGGGTTTTATATTACATTTAATGTAGTTAAATTAATGTTTATTGCATTTTTTTTTCATGTGTGTTACCATGATGGTGTTTAACGTTTGTGTGAATGACACTCTGCAGCTTCTTTAAATAAGTATTGCCTTATACAAGTATTCATTTGTGATGAGCTGTGATTGCCCATGTAACTCGCATCACTGCTGTGATGATTGTTGGTTGTCAGTGTATTACAATGGTATAAAACAGATATCAATACATCAATAAGTTGGTAAATCCTACATTTTATTAGAAAATAAAATATGGTTTATTACTGTAAATTTTAAGTTAAGTCTGTAAATCCATTAACGTTCCTACCGTATTTTTAACGATAAAGTTCTGGCAATTACAACTATTAGATTCTTTATTTTAATGCCACCCAAACAGTGTTGGCTAGAGAGACCTGGTTTTTTTTTTTTTTTTTTGGACCTCCACCAACATGAAAAACAACAGCATGTTTAAAAAAAAAAGTGTTGTGCAAAATTCAGAATTTAAAAATTATTTTCAATTCATGAGTGTGAATGTGAATCGATTAGTCCCCATAAGATGTCAAATTGGAATTGGAAGAACCTTAAGAGGAATTTAACGCACTTATACTAAGTTTTGCAACAACATTCAAACATTCATTTCGAAACTCGACTAGAAATTAAAATGGATTCTCAATTGAATTCTGAACGCTGCGCAACCTAAGCATCACTAATCAGGTTTCATCAAAGCTGCGGCGCTTTCAAGAGCTCTCCAAGGTGCTGAAAAGGCCACTTCCTTTCACCTGCGAGGCCCACTGACTCCATGTCAGCCCGTCACTGCACTGCAGGACTCTGAGCTGCCTCTTTTGCACTCACTCTTCGTCTCCTCCATCCTGAGCAGAGGACGAGGCTGAGTAGAGGGAGTCGCGGAAGACTCCGGGGTGTCTTTGTTTAGATTAATGACTTTTGAAAATGCAGCAGTCTCACGGATTCATGGCCAGTGCCCCACGTTGAGCTCTTAAGGGGCTGCTGCAGGAGGAGGCAGACTGACAGTCGGGCTGTCAGCATCATTATCTGGCCTGAGTCCTGCCATTAAGGTGGCAAAGAGCTGAAGGGTGTCACCCTCCGGAGCAGAGATTTAGCCTAAAGCTCTCATCTGTGCAGACAGCAAGCGAAGAGGACCCTCCCAGGTGAGAGCGCCGGGGTGAACCTTGTTTCATTACCTTTCTGCACTAGTACATCGACCTGTTAGTAACCTTACCGTGACAGGGAAAGAGACTCTGTTAACGCTTCTCAGCTCTTTTGTCTCAGACTGACAAGCTAAACTGAAGTGAATATGGGGTATGTAGCGACAGTTTGTGTCCAAACAGGTCCTTAAATTATGATTTCTAGTTGCATTAAGACACCTTTTCATGGCAATAGGCAAACATCATCTTTCAAATGAACATAATTCTACATGTTGCCACTACAATACACAATATGATTATGAAATATACCAAAAACGACATTTTTTGGTGTATATGTGGATCTTTTCATTGAGCAGTTGATTCATTTATCACTTTTAAAAGTATCTCAAAGCTTATTTGTTTACTTTCCTTATAAAATTTAATAGATTTTTCTCCTTAGTTTTGCATTTTACTATTATTTACTCTAGTGTTCAAAGGTTTGGTAAGTGTAAATGCAAGGATGCATTAAACGTATCAAAAGTTACAGTAAAAACTTTTATTTTACAAAAGATTTTTGTTTTGAATAAATGGTTCTTTGAACTTTGAATCAGAGCTTCCACATAAAAACTGTTCTTCACATTGATGTCACATGATACAGCGTTTTTAGTAATTTTCGCAGATTCATGTGATCAGGATCATTTTGACAACGATTTGTCGTCTGTACGTGAAAAAAAAACACAGAGAACGCACGCTCTTTCAATTTAACTTCAATAGGGTGCCAGATTTCTTTAGAGCATTGCAGGCGAAAACACATGTAAAAAGGCCTTAATATGTAGCGAAAACAAACATCCAATCGGGCAACACCTGTGACGATCTGCGGCTGGAGTGCCCGCTTGAGCCTTTGGGGGGCACTCCTTCCTAGGTTATTGTTTCTTTCATGTTTTACCCTGGACTGATTATGGTTTATTTCATGCACCTGTGTTTTATCATCTTGTTTAGTTCACCTGATTTAAGCCCTGTGTTTCTGCCCTGTCTTTGTTGGTTATTGAATTTATGTGTGTTACGTTGGTGCTTTCACGTCTCTCGAGTCTTGCTTCTAGTGTCTTGTTTTAAGTTTGTTTAATAAAGCTACACTGCGTTTGGACCCAGCCTCAGCTCTGTTTCTCCGCACAGCGTCACAGAACAACCAACCTCAATATGGGTCCAGCAGTCGTCAGCAACCGGGCTATGACAGAATACCTGTCGTCAGTCTTGCAAGAGGGCCGGTCTGTCCAAAGGTACGTGAAGGAGTTCCTGTCCATTAGCAGTGTGGGAGCGCTAGATGATATCCAGCTCATGGGCCTGTTTCTGAATGGGCTGGATTATGAGATCGCTCGATGGATGCCGCGGGACCTTGCCAACTGGACTCTTGACGGGTATGTCGCTCGGGCTTGTTCCTTGCAGGACCTCTTCACTACTGCACGCTTATTCTACTCGACACCTGCCGAGTGTACTTTACCCGCGAAGCCCTCGTCGTCTTCACCGCTGGTTCACGTCAGTCACGACGAGCCCGCGCTTCACGTGCGCATTGACGAGCCCGCGACTCACGTCAGCCCAGCCGAGCCCGCGCTTCACGTCAGCCCAGCCGAACTCGCGATTCACGTGAGCCCCGCGAGGGAATCTCCTGTTCAAGTGGATGAATCTCCAGTTCAAGTGGATGAGTCTCCGGTTCAAGTGAGGGAATCTTCAGTTCAAGTGAGTGATCCTGTTCAAGTGGATGAATCTCCTGTTCAAGTGGATGAATCTCCTGTTCAAGTGGATGAATCTCCTGTTCAAGTGGATGAATCTCCTGTTCAAGTGGATGAATCTCCAGTTCAAGTGGATGAATCTCCAGTTCAAGTGGATGAATCTCCAGTTCAAGTGGATGAGTCTCCGGTTCAAGTGAGTGAATCTTCAGTTCAAGTGAGTGATCCTGTTCAAGTGGATGAATCTCCGGTTCAAGTGGATGAATCTCCAGTTCAAGTGAGGGCTGAGTCTTCAGTTCAAGTGAGTGCCGAATCTTCAGTTCAAGTGAGCGAGTCTCCTCTTCAAGTGAGCGCTGAATCTCCTCTTCAAGTGAGCGCTGAATCTCCTCTTCAAGTGAGCGCTGCATCTCCTCTTCAAGTGAGCGCTGAATCTCCTCTTCAAGTGAGCGCTGAATCTCCTCTTCAAGTGAGCGCTGAATCTCCTCTTCAAGTGAGCGCTGAATCTCCTCTTCAAGTGAGCGCTGCATCTCCTCTTCAAGTGAGCGCTGAATCTCCTCTTCAAGTGAGCGCTGAATCTCCTCTTCAAGTGAGCGCTGAATCTCCTCTTCGAGTGAGCGCTGAATCTCCTCTTCAAGTGAGCGCTGAATCTCCTCTTCAAGTGAGCGCTGCATCTCCTCTTCAAGTGAGCGCTGAATCTCCTCTTCAAGTGAGCGCTGAATCTCCTCTTCAAGTGAGCGCTGCATCTCCTCTTCAAGTGAGCGCTGAATCTCCTCTTCAAGTGAGCGCTGAATCTCCTCTTCGAGTGAGCGCTGAATCTCCTCTTCAAGTGAGCGCTGCATCTCCTCTTCAAGTGAGCGCTGAATCTCCTCTTCAAGTGAGCGCTGAATCTCCTCTTCGAGTGAGCGCTGAATCTCCTCTTCAAGTGAGCGCTGAATCTCCTCTTCAAGTGAGCGCTGAATCTCCTCTTCAAGTGAGCGCTGAATCTCCTCTTCAAGTGAGCGCTGAATCTCCTCTTCAAGTGAGCGCTGCATCTCCTCTTCAAGTGAGCGCTGCATCTCCTCTTCAAGTGAGCGCTGAATCTCCTCTTCAAGTGAGCGCTGCATCTCCTCTTCGAGTGAGCGCTGAATCTCCTCTTCGAGTGAGCGCTGAATCTCCTCTTCGAGTGAGCGCTGAATCTCCTCTTCAAGTGAGCGCTGAATCTCCTCTTCAAGTGAGCGCTGAATCTCCTCTTCAAGTGAGCGCTGCATCTCCTCTTCAAGTGAGCGCTGAATCTCCTCTTCAAGTGAGCGCTGAATCTCCTCTTCAAGTGAGCGCTGAATCTCCTCTTCAAGTGAGCGCTGAATCTCCTCTTCAAGTGAGCGCTGCATCTCCTCTTCAAGTGAGCGCTGAATCTCCTCTTCAAGTGAGCGCTGAATCTCCTCTTCAAGTGAGCGCTGAATCTCCTCTTCGAGTGAGCGCTGAATCTCCTCTTCAAGTGAGCGCTGAATCTCCTCTTCAAGTGAGCGCTGCATCTCCTCTTCAAGTGAGCGCTGAATCTCCTCTTCAAGTGAGCGCTGAATCTCCTCTTCAAGTGAGCGCTGCATCTCCTCTTCAAGTGAGCGCTGAATCTCCTCTTCAAGTGAGCGCTGAATCTCCTCTTCGAGTGAGCGCTGAATCTCCTCTTCAAGTGAGCGCTGCATCTCCTCTTCAAGTGAGCGCTGAATCTCCTCTTCAAGTGAGCGCTGAATCTCCTCTTCGAGTGAGCGCTGAATCTCCTCTTCAAGTGAGCGCTGAATCTCCTCTTCAAGTGAGCGCTGAATCTCCTCTTCAAGTGAGCGCTGAATCTCCTCTTCAAGTGAGCGCTGAATCTCCTCTTCAAGTGAGCGCTGCATCTCCTCTTCAAGTGAGCGCTGCATCTCCTCTTCAAGTGAGCGCTGAATCTCCTCTTCAAGTGAGCGCTGCATCTCCTCTTCGAGTGAGCGCTGAATCTCCTCTTCGAGTGAGCGCTGAATCTCCTCTTCGAGTGAGCGCTGAATCTCCTCTTCAAGTGAGCGCTGCATCTCCTCTTCAAGTGAGCGCTGAATCTCCTCTTCAAGTGAGCGCTGAATCTCCTCTTCAAGTGAGCGCTGAATCTCCTCTTCGAGTGAGCGCTGAATCTCCTCTTCAAGTGAGCGCTGCATCTCCTCTTCAAGTGAGCGCTGAATCTCCTCTTCAAGTGAGCGCTGAATCTCCTCTTCAAGTGAGCGCTGAATCTCCTCTTCAAGTGAGCGCTGAATCTCCTCTTCGAGTGAGCGCTGAATCTCCTCTTCGAGTGAGCGCTGCATCTCCTCTTCAAGTGAGCGCTGAATCTCCTCTTCAAGTGAGCGCTGCATCTCCTCTTCAAGTGAGCGCTGAATCTCCTCTT
The DNA here is from genome assembly GCF_988280905.1 of Pimephales promelas. NCBI lineage: Eukaryota > Metazoa > Chordata > Actinopteri > Cypriniformes > Leuciscidae > Pimephales > Pimephales promelas. The sequence continues at coordinate 32,766,851 of NC_142777.1, forward strand.
CAAGTGAGCGCTGCATCTCCTCTTCAAGTGAGCGCTGAATCTCCTCTTCAAGTGAGCGCTGAATCTCCTCTTCAAGTGAGCGCTGAATCTCCTCTTCGAGTGAGCGCTGAATCTCCTCTTCAAGTGAGCGCTGAATCTCCTCTTCAAGTGAGCGCTGAATCTCCTCTTCGAGTGAGCGCTGAATCTCCTCTTCAAGTGAGCGCTGAATCTCCTCTTCAAGTGAGCGCTGAATCTCCTCTTCAAGTGAGCGCTGCATCTCCTCTTCAAGTGAGCGCTGCATCTCCTCTTCAAGTGAGCGCTGAATCTCCTCTTCAAGTGAGCGCTGAATCTCCTCTTCAAGTGAGCGCTGCATCTCCTCTTCAAGTGAGCGCTGAATCTCCTCTTCAAGTGAGCGCTGAATCTCCTCTTCGAGTGAGCGCTGAATCTCCTCTTCAAGTGAGCGCTGAATCTCCTCTTCAAGTGAGCGCTGCATCTCCTCTTCAAGTGAGCGCTAAATCTCTTCTTCAAGTGAGCGCTGCATCTCCTCTTCAAGTGAGCGCTGAATCTCCTCTTCAAGTGAGCGCTGAATCTCCTCTTCAAGTGAGCGCTGAATCTCCTCTTCAAGTGAGCGCTGCATCTCCTCTTCAAGTGAGCGCTGCATCTCCTCTTCAAGTGAGCGCTACATCTCCTCTTCAAGTGAGCGCTGCATCTCCTCTTCAAGTGAGCGCTGCATCTCCTCTTCAAGTGAGCGCTGCATCTCCAGTTCAAGTGAGCGCTGCATCTCCAGTTCAAGTGAGTGAGTTGTCCAGCCCAGCGAGTGTGTCTAGCCTTGTGACGCGCCGCCGCAGGAGGAGAAGGAGGACTCGTTTGGTTCGCCAGGCCCCGGTGAGCGTGCCCAGACTCCTCGCTCTGCCGGCCCCGCCTCTGCGCCTCGCCCTGCCGGCCCCGCCTCTGCGCCTCGCTCTGCCTGCACCCTTCAAGCTCCGGGAGGCCTTTCCTGTACCCTTTCACCACCCAGAGGCTCCTCCCGTGAATTTCCCCAAGTATTTTTTGGGGGGGGGGGCAGTAGGTACCCTGTGAGGGCCATGGAGGCGATGCAGACATGGACCTCGCCTCTTCCTGCTCCGCCCTGGTCTCTTCCTGCTCCGCCCTGGCCTCTGCCTCGTCCTGCTCCGCCCTGGCCTCTGCCTCGTCCTGCTCCGCCCTGGCCTCTGCCTCGTCCTGCTCCGCCCTGGCCTCTGCCTCGTTCTGCTCCGCCCTGGCCTCCGCCTTGTCCTGCTCCGCCTTGGTCTCCGGCCCAGTCTGGTATGCCCATGCTCTGCGGCCCAGGCCCGCCTTAGCTACCTCCTGGTCCTGTTCCCCTGCACGGGCCTGGCCCTCCGTCCCTCCCCCGGGATCACCTTCACTCTGCCCCCCGCCTGGATCGTTCTAGGAGCGTCTGGAAGCCGCTCCTTAGAGGGGGGGTTATGTGACGATCTGCGGCTGGAGTGCCCGCTTGAGCCTTTGGGGGGCACTCCTTCCTAGGTTATTGTTTCTTTCATGTTTTACCCTGGACTGATTATGGTTTATTTCATGCACCTGTGTTTTATCATCTTGTTTAGTTCACCTGATTTAAGCCCTGTGTTTCTGCCCTGTCTTTGTTGGTTATTGAATTTATGTGTGTTACGTTGGTGCTTTCACGTCTCTCGAGTCTTGCTTCTAGTGTCTTGTTTTAAGTTTGTTTAATAAAGCTACACTGCGTTTGGACCCAGCCTCAGCTCTGTTTCTCCGCACAGCGTCACAACACCAGCCATCAGTGTTGCACCGCGGCCACCGCATGCGTCATTGAGACAAGAAGTAGCATGTAGTCGACAAAGCAACGAGGAGTCGTCGCATGATCGTATGATCAGTTTTAAAGGGGTCATGATATGGCTTTTTAAATTTTATTATATTGTTGTCCGAGGTCAACTTATGACGTTCGCTTGGTTTTTACATTCAAAAACATCAAAATGATTAAGTAATAGGCTGTTTTCTACCCTAGTTTTGAGCCTAGCTGAAAAACTGGGCGTCTCGCATTGAAGACTTGAAGTAAAATTGATCAAATTTACCAATAAAGACACCTTGAACCAAAACAATGTTCTTCCGTGATGATTTTCAACAAAATGCATGTAGTTTTGTTTTTTTAACAGCTAGAGGGCCAAGAGTTACACAGTGTACCACAGTTTATTGTGAGCTATTAAACAAAACTTCCCAACTGATTTGTATTAACCCTTAGATTTAAATGGGCTTCCATACTTTAATTGAACATATAAACAATTGTAACTCTGAGAAAGGTGTAATTGTGATATAATGTCAGATTATTACACATTAAGTTGCAATTCCAAGAAGTTGTCTTTTGAAAAGCGCTTTGTAAACTTTGCTAAGAGCTGCTACATAAATAAAGTTTTACTTACTTTTACAGGAGTGCTGATCGAATTCAGTTTGAAACATTTCAGTTCCCACTTCTCAGCATAATTTCAGGTCATCTCTCATCTGTTAATTAAAAAGTTGAAGAGAGGTTTAGGTTGTGAAGAAATCTACATTCCAATCTCATTGTCCAACATAAACTCATCCCTGCTTGATTTAAACGATATTCAAAAGTGTCAATGTTTGTAATTGGACAATTATAAAAAGCTCTAAGCTGTACAGGTCATCCACAACACCATCATTTCAGTCCGTTCTTGTGAATGCTATCATCTTCCCAACTCTTCTCATCAGAGAAAAGCAGCGTTGATGTTTGCCACATGTCACGACTGGGTTGAAATCAACACATTGCCATACACTCAATAAACAAGTCACTTCTAATTCATTTATTCCCTGTAAGACTCAAACACATTTATGGTAGTAAGACTTTAAATGTTTCGGCGCAAAGTAGTTTGAGGTGGTCGGTAGTGGGAGTCACAGCTATGTAAATCAGTGGCTCTGTGGTTTATTTTTTTGGGCAAGAACCCATGGAGGAACGGCGTATCCCAGTGTGGCTTTACAGTTGGAAGTGGTCTCAATAAAGGCCTCTGTGAAAGCCTATACTCACCAGGAGTGGTCAGAATTAAGTGTAGAAACTAACACAAGCCAGTTAGCATTTCCACAGGCCCAGCCACATATGGCAGCGGTTCAGATGTGAGGTTGTCGTCGTCGCCGCCACTGCTTTCGCTGCTCGGGAACGCTCGATCCAGACCAGCTGTGCTGCACTGTTTAGATTAATAAGCTCAACGTGGAAGACATTAAGCACTAAGCGCTGACCATGCCAACTCCGGAGAGGACCGTAATGGCTTCAATATTACTGGGGCATGTATGAAAGAAACCTTACATTAATTCATTTAATCAGCCATTTACATCCTGTGGAGAAGGAGGAGGGTGCGAGTGCAAGCCATGAGAGGGTCGGGGAGTGATCTAGTCTTGCTGTCATTGTAATAGAGTCACTTTGATGCATTGGGCCAAGTCCAGTTAGTGGCCTTGTTTAGTCTTTAGGATGAAAGTGTGGAGCGGCTTGTGTCTGGAAAACTTAAACAACAATCAAAAGTGACATAAGTGAGAGCGCCACAAACTAAAGATGTTTTTTATAACTTCTGAGTACTCTGTTGCACGTGCCTTTCCTTGGACAGGCCGTTTGAAGTCTTTTGAGTGAGACGCCAACGAGAAAACAGGATTATTTTATTATCATTTGAGTTTTTATTAACATTTTGAATAGGTTTTGTTAAATATTTTCTGTTTTAAAGGGTTAGTTCACCCAAAACTAAAAAATTCTCTCAATATTTACTCACCCTCACTTTTTGTGTGCAAAAAAAAAAATAAAAAAATAAACGACTTTAATTTCTAAAATCGAAGACTAAAATCGACTTTATTTCAACTATTAATTTACTTCTCTCTCTTCCTCGAGTCAGGTTACTAATTTAACAGCGTATGATCTGTTGTTGTTGTACGTCACACGCATCACACACATGACCAGCGTCGGCATATAGTGAGCCTACGTGTGATTGACTAGAGGACTAAAGCGTTAACTGACTAGAGGCCCATAGAGAAGGAAGTAAATAGTTGAAATAAAGTCGTTTTTGCGCACAAAAATTATTCTCGTCGCTTGATAAAGTTAAAATTGAGCCACTGAAGTCACTTGGACTATTTTAACAATGTCTTTAATAACTTTTCGAGGCCGGCAAGTTTCAATCCCTCAAGAAGCCTATGGTGTAGTACTAGAGTGATCCAGCTCTCACATTTCATCAAAAATATCTTAATTTGTGTCCCGAAGATGAACGAAGGTCTTACGGGGTTGGAACAACATGAGGGTGAGTAAATGCTGACAGAATTTTCAATTTTGGGTGAACGAACCCTTTAATGTTTGTTAAAGTTGGCAAACGGTAGCAAAAGTAACAGGTTGCAAGACTAAACTCCTACTCCACATCGTTCTTTGCAGCCACCCCCAAAAACCACGCAAGGAATCCTCATTGTGTCGTGGTCGGCTTCGAACAGTCCTCTTGAAGGTGTCCCTTGCGTAATTGTCAAGATGTCCTTCAGCAACGATCAATGGGGCACCCAGGCATAAATGTAAGGCAGTTTCACAGTTTTGTGATGATATGAATTCTCCTCAACGTCCCATCTATCAAGATAAAACAAATGCTGCTCATTACTGGGAAAAAAAATACACCAGCGTTCCAGCAAGGGCAATTTTGCCTCCCCAAAAACATGTGGGAGTTTTTAATATTGTGGAGTGGAGCGTGTGTCACCCAGGGACCCACTTCAGCTCTTCATCAATCTGCCGTTCCCCCCCTTCATCCCTCTACCTCCCACCCCCACGGACCTCGCCGGAGATCTACAGACGAATCTGTGCCTTATCGTTTTAGAACAATGCTTCTTACTGCTCACCAGAGAAATGTCCTATTTGATTTCAGGAGAAGTAAATGGTCTTTTATCTGTGGTATAAAATCGGATAAGTTTTAGCACCAATTGTCTATCCTTGAAGAAAAGAAAAAGTATATCACAGATTTAAAGATTTATGACTTTTTGAGAGTTTGATTGATGTTTCAGTCATACAAAACCCACCATTTTCATTTTAGACGTGCAGGCTGTTACTGTATTTATCAAGATGACACATGGAGACAAGAAAAAGTAAAGCGGGCACCCAGGTGAGAGCATGAAAACGGTTCATCATCACCTCTTAGACCGTCCTACAATTAGATTGAAGGACACACCATAGACTGAAACTGGGGTTTTCAAGGGGGGCCACAAGGGGGTGCAATAGGGTGGCTGTGGAAATGTTCAGAGAAAAATGAATAAAACTTCTGTATTAAAATAATTGTTTATATTTACTGACTTTACATTATTGGCATTTCAATCTTGCTTTTCAAACACCAGTCAGAAATCATGAAAAAAAAATACAAGAAAAATGTTACATATACATAAAAATATTGTTGGTTTAACTTAAAAAAAAAAAGTAACCTGGTTGCCTTAAAATTTTAAGTTCATTGAAATGGAAAAAAATGAGTTAATACAATGAAGGCGATTAATTTAATCACCAGAAATTAAAATATTTTATTAATGTTATCTGAACTACATAAATTATCTAAGTTGATTTGACAAAAGAAAAAAATGTGATTACAAATCATGAAAATATTTTTTACAGTGATATTATACAATACATGTATTTTATATTGGTATAACATATCACAAAAGAGAGTTGACTTAATAGAAAGTAAACAGTTTCCAGTTAATATTTTAGACATAATTGTACCTATTTGTTTTACAAATGGGTCTTTATAGATGGCTTTATATTTTAGGAAGGTGTCCCTCACAAGAAGATCATCATATTTTGGGGTTTGTGGCATCAGAAAATTTAAACCCTCACATCTAAGGGACCTGTTCATGGTCATTACTCAAAAAGTGCTAGTTTCTGCATTTTGCTGCATGTTTGTATTCAATTTGATGACTCCAAATACATTCTCTTGAATCTTTACGATCCCTTATTATTTTTCTCAAACAATATGTGTATCTGCCGTTGAAGTCTAGGTACACTGATTTAGCTTAGTCCGGAACTTTGCCTCATTCCCGTGGGCTTTTGGGATCTAAGCCATCTGGTTAGCGTTCTCACAGTCCATTTCCCCGTGCTGCGCTCTCCACAACACTGGCTGAGAGGAACTAATGTGAAAGTGAGGGAGAACCATTGAGCACAAAAGCTCATTATACATCTACACCAGGCCGAGCAGCTTTCACTGGGTCACACACCAAGCAATAAAAAAAAAAGATGCACGTAGTAGGCTTTATTTAACAACCAGAGGAAGAGATTGTTTCCCGTTGACAAGACTTTGCCTTAACCTTGAGCTTTTCTCTTCGGCTCATCCAAAGTTTCCTATCACAATGTGGTGGAAAATAGCCCTGTAAAGAAAGGGATTAGAGATCCCTTCACACAAAAAAATCATTTCCATCTGGACAAAGAGAGGTGGGGGGCAGTGAGAGGGAGGCATTGGGAGGGGTGGGGGATTTCTTCCCAAAAAAACATCTGGAGAAGCAATTTGGTGTAAATAAGGAGACAGCAACTCACTGCCCACCCAATAAATAACACACAGGGAAGGAGCTAGTTCACAATCTGGGCTTCCCCGGAACATGACACTGAATTAGACTCAGCCAGCAAGTACAGGGAAAGCTGGGAAAAAGGGTGGACACAAGTGCGCATACGGCGTTTACTTGCGTGCATGTGTCGGATTTGCCTATCCTGGTTTTGTCTTTTGGCTGCGCAACAATAACTGGCTGGTAACACACATTCTCCTCTCGTCCACACACTCAAAACAAGTCCTGCCTTCTTATGCTCTCGAGCAGAGGTATCGTGCTGAAGAGAACACAGCTCCAGTCTCCCCTGTGGGACTTTCAGCGCCTCTCTCAACTAGAAATATTTGTTTTCTCTGCTCAGATAGTGGTTTAGGTAAACAGCATATTGCCTGCTCAAGTTGGCACAAACATGGTTTGTTAATTACATTTTCCATGCCAGACAAACATTCAAAGTAAGGCGCATTTTTTTTTGGTACAATTTGTAAACAAAAACAAATATTCCTTTATCACAACAGCCGTTTTTTAATCATTTATAACTGCTAAATGTTAAAATACTTTCTTATATCCTGGTTTAATATTCAAAGTAAGCCGTCTGAAGGTTGCGCTGTCAACACTCTTAGAAAAAAGGGTTCATTGGGGTTCTATATATGAAGCATAGGGTTCTTTACTCAACTCCAAAGAACCTTTTATGCTATAAAAGCAAAACTGAAAAAAACCTAAAATGGCACTCTTCGTGTGATATTGATTAACTACATAAAATGATATAAATATATACATTTTCTAACCCCCATATCTTTCACATGCATTCATAAATGCATTTTAGGGTCTTGATGTTTGTCAATAATATGAAACATTTAATCCGGAAAGGACAAAACAAATGATAATGAATGAACCCAAAAGGTTACATATAGAACCTTTTTCCTGGTTACATAGAACCCTGAAGGGTACTTATTATTGAACCCTTTAAAAGTGTTCTGTATAGAACCTTTTAGGGGTTCCAAATACCTAGTGCTGATGGAACCTTTTAAGGTTCTAACCTTTTCTTCTAAGAGTGAACTCAAAACATGTTTGTTTGGGCATCCTGCAACCGGTAAGACACAGCAACACTGGCTAGTTCAATGATATATTCAATGAGAATATTCAGATTTACATTTGAAAGTTTTGGCGGTGGAAAGATTTTTCAAATGTTTTTGAATGAAGTCTCTTATGTTCACCACCAAGACTGCATTTATTTGACCAAAAATACAGTAAAGCATTAATAATGTGAAATATTATTACAATTTCAACCTGTTTACTATTGTTATATATTTTAGAATGTAATTTATTGATTTTCAGCAGTCTTCATTGTCACAAGATCCTTTAGAAATTATTGTAATATGCTGATTTGGTGTTTAAAAAAGTTATTTTATCAATGTTAAAAACAGTGCTGCTTAAAGGGATAGTTCACCCAAAAATAAAAATTCTGTCATCAATTACTCACCCTCTTGTCGTTCCAAACCAGTAAGACTTTCTGTCATCTTCGAAACAAAATTAATATCTTTTTGATGAAATCTGAGAGCTTTTTGTCCCTCCATTGACAACTACACAACTACCACTTTGAGGCTTCAAAAAGTTTATTAAGAGATCATAAAACTAATCCATATAAATGGACCAGTCAAAATTTTATGAAGATACTTTATTACTTTAAATGATGAACAGATTGGGTTGAATTTAGACTTTTATTCACACATAAACATTGATCAGCAAAGATAAACAGAAGCTCAACCGAACCTGCTTGATGTGTAACACAATAATTCACTTTTTCAACTTTTTGAAGCTTCAAAGTGGTAGTTGCGTAGCTGGAGGGACTTCATTAAAAAATGTCTTCATTTGTGTTCCAAGATGAACAAAAGTCTTACAGGTTTGAAATGAAATATAATAATAATAATTTGTTACATTTATATAGCACTTTTCTAGGTAGCACGAATTTGCAACATCCACCTGGATGATGCGACGGCAGCCATTGTGCTCCAGAACGCCCACCACACACCAGCTTATTGGTGGAGAGGAGACAGAGTGATGCGGCCAATCATATATAATATGGGGATGATTAGGATGGACAGAGGCCAATGGGAGTAAATCTGGCCAGAATGCCGGGGTTAAACCCCTACTCTTTTTCTGAAGGACATCCTGGGATTTTTAATGACCACAGAGAGTCAGGACCTCGGTTTAAAGTCTCATCCGAAGGACGGATGAGGGTGAGTAATTAATGACAGAATTTTTGTAAAATTGAAAATTTGTGTAGGCCTAAATTGTGATACTCTTTGTCAAGATTTGCTGATGAATAGGACGCTCAAAAGAACAGCATTCATTTGAAATGCAAACATCTTTCCTGTCACTTTTGATCAATTTAATGCCTCTTTCCTGAATAAAAATATGACTTTCTTTTTATTGTTTTTGTTCCTTGCCCCAAACTTTTGCAAGATAGTGTATATTTACATATATTAGCAAATGCAAAATCCTAAAGCATACTGGAGGTAATAAATTGCGCAAAGACACTATTGCAGAAAACATTTATGAATTAATTAAATGTTTGAGCGAATAAATTCAAAATGATTTCTTATATAGAGTGCCGAAGTTATCAGCATTTATAGAGTGCCGAAGAATTAGCATTTTAGCACTCCCGGTTCCCTTGCCCTAAAGCCTATGGGTTTTTTAACGAGTTTTTGCTAAATTAAATCGCCTGAAATAAGGTCTGTGGTGAACAAAGCCTCTAAAAATGTTCATGTTTTGATCTATGACATAAAACACACCAGTTATAACCTGCTTGTGGTTTTTTAAACTTTATTGTGTCTGCTTGTGTTTCTTTTTACTTTATATAGGCTTCAAAATGTATACATTTTGGATTAACTTGTAAAGATTATCTTCATGTAAGGGTCACAACTCTTTGTTGAACGCAGATCTTATTTTTTGCGATTTTCCAAAAGTCAATGGGGAAAATGCATAGCTTTTCGATCGAATGAACACACGCGCCGCTAACTCCCGGGCTGTCCTACAAAGCGACGTCATAACTTCTATTTAAACATAAGATTGTTTAATAAACTTAAAAAGTTAACTTTCAGTTTATCTACCGGCTGAAAAGTTCCAGCAGCCGCAGCATGAGCTGGTTTCATGCAGCAGAAGAGACTGAGCTGCCTCATCACACGGACTCCCAGCGCCCAGCGGTGGAAGTGACAGGCAGATGGCACGGGCCCCGAGTCTGAGGAGAGGAACACGGGGTGCCAGGGCTGCACGGGCAACCCGGGAGAGACTCTCAAGGAGCAGTAGGCCACCTCTCTACATCTATCAGGGCCGGGGTGTTAATGAGAACGACGGAAGGAGGAACGATAGAGAAGGATAAAAATGACAAAAGAACAGATGCGGGTGAACAGGTAGAGAGTTGAAGAGGAAAGGTTGAATGTCACTAATGATAGCTAAGAGATTGCTAGAAGTGCATGAGTGGGGAACGTAAGGTGCATAATGTACAACAGGAGGGGAAAATGAAGAATTTCCAGACTTGGAATTGAAATAAAAGAGAAACCTCAGAGCTGGTCTTCACCATAGGAGATCGTGCTTATATATCCCATCATTCTGTGCTCTTGCAGCCAGGTGTGTGTTTTTGTGCGAGTGAGCCCAGCAGAACATCACACATGCATTATGGGATGCTGAGGGGGCGGGGGCAGGAAGGGGACAAGAATCATCCATATTTTATACAACATGAGAGGGACCAAACTGGGGTCGTCAGGAGATCATCAGCTGAGCCCATCAATATTACATGACACCTCTACATTTATTGTTCATGGAAGGGGGAATGCCTTGGGAGGGGATTTCATCCATGTATTCTTTTCGGATGAGTCAGGGGAAGTCGAGGGAAGAAAAAGTTTTACGGCGGGTTAAACTTTTTTCTCGTCGATTTTTACATATGGTCAACTTGACATTTACCAGAAAAAAGCTCCGCTAGACATAAGATTACAACTTTTTAATTCTCAAAGTGGAAACTGCAGCATGTTGATGCCATAACGTGATGTCTTGGGAAGCTTTGCCACCTGCTGATCGCAGCTTCCGTTTCACTAAAGCACACCAGATGTATTTACCCTATTAATCTCGATTATGCAATGCAAATTTTAGCAAGATTTTGACTTCAAAGGCTTTCGTTAAATAATAAACACAAATGCCAAATTAGCATAAATTGACATGCACAATCGTGCATTATTTTGTCTGAGAAACATCCCATGCTATATAAAAGATATATGATAATATTAAAATAAATATGTCAAATAAATGCATTTAAATAATGAGAATGAATAATTAAACCAAATTACATTTTTTAGAATTTACTTCCCAAATTCTTCTGAACAATCCCGAGTTTCGATACTTTTATAAGCCTGCTGGAAATCAATAATTGAGCAGTGCGGTATAGCATGCCGTTAGATTTTCAGGGGGAGGGGAAGAATTAATATTTATAATTCTGAATTCCTGTAGCGTTCAGGTAGTACACCGCGGTAATGAGAGGACACATTGAGCGGATCCCAGAAAAAAAAAATAAAGCTGTACAAGACCATGAAAGAAACATCTGAATGCACTTTACTCACCGAGTGTGTCCTGTGTTTTAATTGCTGTTGTTCAAATCTCTGGTTTTAGGTCCTCCCGTTGAAAGGTTCAATTTCTCAAGCTGTGGAGGTCTATGACGGACTCCTGTGAATTGATGCAGCTCACCTGCTGTCTTAGTGAAATTGTGGTTGATTTGAGTGGTACAGTAAACTGAAATGAGAGCACACAGTGTGTTTCCTCAAAATCGTATTCACATTGGAGAAAAACTTCACTGATACTTTGTGGCTGAGTGTAGTTTTATTAGACAGAACGTTGACTTTTCAATTCACACATAACTACCATTACAGATGTTAAGATGCAGAACTGAATCTGACATCTTTAACACACAAACTCACTTGGTGTGAATCATAAAATGTACAAGAACTGATCAGAGAGTGAACTATCAATAATTCAAACAACAATCGTGCCATAAAACTCCCCATACACACACTCAAAGTCTTGTGCCCAGCTCTCTCTCTCTCTGTATGTGTGTGTGTGTGTGTTGCAGACTGGAGTGTGGGCCCCTCACCTGGCTTAGATCAACAGAAGTTGCTCAGCAGGTTCTCAGGTTCCCTGTGTATGGTCTGGGTCCACAGCTCTCATAGGTCATTAAAGGAGCGGCATGCAGCTAGCTCTCACACAACCGCTGCTGGGTCACTGTACAGGATGGACACACACACACAGTTAGACCTACTCCTAATGAAACTCTCATGACTTCAGAACTTACAAGCAGACCGGCTGAAGAGTGCAAGGAACAAGGCATAATTATGTGTGTGTATGATGAATAATATTTCTTTTAAATATATATTTTACATTAAAAATCGAAAAAAAAAATCTGTATATGAAGAGTTCAGATGCAAAAGCCTCTAAATGCCATTTGATATTTTCTTCTTTAATGATAATTTTTATCAAACTTGTATATTTAAGTTCAGTAATTTCACTTAAATGGCAATGATAATTACCTATTAATTGTTATTTAAGTGAAATTACTGAACTTAAATATACAAATTTGATAAAAAATCATCATTAAAGAAGAAAATTTCAAATGGCATTTAGAGGCTTTTGCTTCTGAACTCTTCATATATATATATTTACACACACATAAATCGTACTTAATTTTATATTTTCTCATCAATGTAAGACTGATATATATTATATTAAATGGAATAATTTCAAATTGTTACACACACCTACACACACACGTATATATAAATATATAGGCCTATATAAGTCTTTAATATATATATATATATATATATATATTAAAGATTTTAATGTCTGATATACATATATAATTGCTTAGATCCTTGTTTAATTATTTAATTGATCAGTACAATCAAAGTCTAATTAGTTACTCAATTTATAGAGCGATAATCACAACAACTATTGCCAAGCAGACCGACAGGAGCAAAAAGCATTTCAGCCCATTCTCATTTTCGCATTTTGACCATGCTTCATATCTGACGCTTTAGGCAAGCAGTCATATGACGCCCTAGGATCGCGTCTAACCCTTACCATAGGCTACCACAGACCTAAACCTACCCGCGTCATCTAACTGACGCTTTACCTTTAGCGTTAGTAAGATGACGACCTAGGATACGCTAAAAGGTGTCTAAAGCGTCGGATATTGAAGCATGGTCAAAATTGTCAGTTAGATGACGCCTTGGGATGGGAATGTGTTGAGCATTTGCATTGCCGTTCCTACTAATCCAGTTTCATACATAAGACCATCAGCCACCTGACAAATATATCCCTTTGACATGAATAGTTCACATACACTAGTAAAGCGTAAAGATGACCTCGGCTCAGACAGTGTACAATGAATTCATGTTAACACCTATCTAGACAGCATAACAGCACAACAGACACTATAGCACATATATATTTAAGGAGTGGAGCAGGTTATGAATATTTCGCAGTGTTAAGTTTCCTATTAAGCGTTGACATTTCACTCCTCACTGTAGGTGGTACAGGGGGAAACTGACAGGTTGAGGAAAGGAATTTCCATGCAAACTTCATGTTTTTTCTCACATCCGGTGTGTGCATGTGTTAGAGAGAGAGGGGGAGAGAGAAAGGGGTAAATTGAATTTTTCAGGAAACTACACCCTCCAGCGCATAAACCTTAATACATTTTAGTTCTGTGCAGATACTAGCCTAATACATATGCCTTCAAAATAAAAAAAAAGCACTAGGCCTATATAATCAAATAATACATATTTCCATCCTCTTGAGTTTATTAACCTTCAATGCATAATGCCACTAAATTAATTTATAATGTTAAAAGACACTCTAAAATATTTATATGAAAAAGAGAATCTAGACCAAGCATTACTAAAAGAAAAGATGAAAACAACACATTCAATAATTGATAGATCATAAAATGCTAAACTGCTTTAAATGCTCAGAAATGTTTGTCTGTTTTTCACATTTCTGAAATGGTTGTATGAAGTTTATTGATGCGCATAATGCATTAATAATTGATGGTGATGATGTGGTCTCTAACCTCGTTACTACAGTATATGGTATGGTAAAGCTGAGGAGAGCTCAATTTGGACATGAAAGCCATGAGTCACAAGTACAAATAACATCTTTCCATGCATAAAAAAAACAACATTTTATTGTATTTAATTGATCAGGGCTGTTTAAGCATTTTATTCGTTTATTTATTTTTCTAAAATATTTTCTTAAAAAAAAAAAACTCTCCACAATATCAGCCCTCGTATTTTAAGCATTCAACCTTCATGTCACTTTAAAAAATATACAGTGTTTTGTCGCCATCTAGTGGAAGGTTTGAGGTAATTATATATTTTTTACTAATTTTAGGTGAAAGTGTTGTTGTGCGTCATGTTTGAAATTGGATAGGCTACGTTACTTTGCTATTCGTTCATAATAATAATAATAATAATAATAAAGAAAACATGACGACATTGTTGTCATTCCTGACAAATAAATTCTGACCATGAATTTTACAAATGGAAGTTTCTTGAAAGTCTTCCTATGTGCCGAAACTCTTATTTACAAACGGTTAGTGAAAGAAGATGAAAATCTGCATTGCTACACGCTGTTTGATCTTTTATTTTGTATTAATTTTATTTGGGGGTTTGCAAAAAAATGTACAAAAAATAAATAAATAAAATGTAGCACAGGGATATATATATATATATATATATATATATATATATATATATATATATATATATATATAAAGTAGGCCTATGGCAAAATTCATAGAAAATTCTAATTAAATATACAATTGATAAATTGTAATACATAAATATTACTTACTTCCCTCACCGCTGAAGAAGGCGTTCAAATGATGATTTTCTCTGACGTCGAAAATATTAAGGAAATGTAATTTTTTGTGAGTGCGGGGTCCAATTAAATTTTAACTAGGACACACACAGACACAACTAAAAAGGCTACGATGTTGTTGGTCATTTTAAATATGCTTTGACTTCTTCATAATAGGTAAACTTTATGTTAGATAATAGACATAAAACGTCTAGGTGGTGTCTAAAAGCATGTGTTCTGTGCGTTTGGCTGAATAATAAGTATTCTGAGTCTTTATTGAAAACCATAGACATATACACTGAAAACCAACAACTAGATGGCGCGCTGCTACAATTAACTGGAAGTAGCCTACAATCCTTCAACATTTTTAGAGTGGAAAATGGTAAGAAATGACATAAGCAATGGCGTTAAAACAATATAGCCTATACCTGTCGGTGTACATGGCTTTATGCTCAAAATGTGTTTTTAAACGAACTCGTTCGTTTGGTGAGAAAAAACCCGCAATGACAGAAAATCAGCAAATCAAAAAAAAAAATCCCCCTCAAACTCTCTCTCTCCTTCTATTCACAGTAATATGGTCTTACATTTGCTTAGCAACTCGAGTGGCGCGTGATTTTTCAACATTACGGGGTTCATGCGTTCGGATACAGCAGCATTTCTGGGGGATATTTTACTGTAGTGGGGAGTAAACAGTGAGTGAACCATGGCACCAACCGTTATACTTTTATCTTTGTTAACTTTTATTGTTGTTTTAGTTGGAGGAGTCACTAATTCACATTCTCTTAAAAAATCACATAATTTGAATAACACTCGGACAACATCTGCAACTGGAAGTGCGAGAACCGGCACTTATGCAAACATCTCACCTACTAAGATAAGCAGATTCTCCAAGACGATCAAATCCACTGATGCGACTTCCAGACCTCTGAAACCCACTGAGGGTAGCACCAAATCTCTGAAAACCACGACATTTAAACCCAAGCAAACCCAGGCGACCACCAGACCTCTGAAACCCACTGAGGGTAGCACCAAAACTCTGAAAACCACTACATTTAAACCCAAGCAGACCCACGCGACCACCAGAGCTCTGAAATCCACTACAGTTAAGCCATTGAAGTCAAAGAAACCCTCGACAACTCTGAAGCCCACCTTGAAATGGACTGAGGTGAGCACGAAAGCCCTGAAACCAACAACAGTGAAGCCAACAGTAACAGCCACAAGGACGACGACCAGCCCAGTGCACTTCCACACAGAGGACCTGAATGAAAACATTGATAAAAACGTGGAACGGAGAGTTTGGCATAAAAAAGAAAGTGAAGAACCACCGGTATTTGGTAAGTAACAAAATGTGATCCATCCATTACTGTATATATGCATCACACATCTATCAGTCTATCTATGCACCCACCCATCCATCATCAACCATCCATCCATCAATCTATACATATATGCATCATCAAACAAAAGAAAAACAAAAACTTCCAGAATATCAGTTTATAAATTTGCTTGCAAGCATTGTTACATAATTCTGACCTAATTCAAACACTGTTCTAATAGTCCATTTCCTGTTTCCAGTTGGGTCACTCAGTCAGTGAACTGGTTTTCCCCACTAAGCAAACAAACCACTGAGCGGAAAAGCATGATTCAACTTCAGGAATTCTATGGTCAGAAATTGAATTATGAGAGTTTTGGCCATAGGCTACCGCATGTTGTATCAAGTTGACTAAAATGAGCATGTGTACAAAACGTCTGCTAGAAATATAAGCATTTATTATGAAGACAGACACATTCAAGAACAAATCGTCAATGAAGCGTCTCAAGCAACAGCTCATCTTTTCAACTTCTTTTATGTCCTGCAGAATTGGGGTGTTTTAGCTGATTTTTAGGGGGAGGTGGTTGTGTAAGAAGGCCATCCAGACCTCTCCATACACCTCTTAAAGATGAACCAGTGGCATTTAACTCCACAACTGCTTTCTGTCCACTTGGAGTATAAAACAACTTAAAGGGCAACAGTAGTCCATGTCAGTATTTGGGCCATCTAAACACCATCAGTGCCAGGAAATCTCCCCACTTTCAGATGATTTGGTAAGGAATGCTGACTCTGCAAACCATCAGACTGACTCACCCACAAGAACTAGATGTGCATTTTTCTCACTGAGAGCCTGATTGCTTTTACATGATGTCCCGATACAAAAGTTTGGATGCAACAGGCATAATAACGGCTGCTATAACGCAAACCAGTTCAACAAGATATTTCTGGAAATGCTATCCAAGCTTTTTGCTCATTAAACAGTTCACAAGGTTAACTGGGAGATCTACATATAAAAAATAAGTTAGTAAAGAGAATATTTAAACTTGCATAAAAAGAGCGATGCAAAAGAGCAAGTTGATGAGTTGTGGTGTTGGAAGGGGTGTTTCTACTTGAAATGTGGTTGAAAACACTGATCTATAATATAGATGATATGATGTCATATAATATATCTATAATCTAGAGACCAGTGAGTGGAAAGCAATTCTGTATGGTCCCATGGTTTGCATATAGTATTTGTTGATACCATGTATAATAAGTGATAGAAATGTTTTTCATCATTTTGAATTCAGATGTAGTTATTTAAGTTTATTGCCCACAATATAATCTATTTGTTTTGTTTAGGAAGCTCCACGTTATGTTGTATGCTTGACTTTATAATGGACACCTGACTTGTATAGTTTCACAGGTGCATTTGAAGACAGCATAAAGTTAAATTATAGGCCACGTCCATCTCAATCATTTGTGCAGGGTTTGTCACACAATGGAATAGCAGTTTGCAGATCCTAAAGGCTTCAAAAAACACAGGACAAAAAAAAAAAAAGAAAATAGAGAAAGTATTTGGAAAGTGGAAGGGACAAGCTGAACTCCTCAAAACAACAGTTTCCTGTCTGCCCTGCAGCTGCATCGACTGTCAAATATCATGGACTGATTTTACTAAAATGTTTTTGATAAATTGCATTCAAAATTGATTGGCTCAAAAATATGAGGGACAAATGCTGTGATGCTTCTGCTCTCAAAATCTTCTCTATTTCCTTTCCACTTCTTCATATCTCTTTGCCTTCTCAGAGTGTCCTCCTTTGGGTCTGGAGTCGTTGAAAGTTAAGGACTCACAGATTCAAGCCTCCTCTTATAAGCGCATGGGCCTGGGGCCACACAGGGGCCGACTCAACATACAGGTGGGCCACACCGCAGAATGCACCTCATATTTATTCTGTATTCATAAACACAAACTATTGCCCAAAAGTTTGGGTTCAGTAAGGGTCAGTTATTGTTGGTTTTGGAAAAAAGTTATTAATTTTATTCAGCAAGGACACATTAAATTGATCAAAAGTGGCAGTAAAGCCATAATGTCGCAAAAGATGATCTGTTTTAATAAATAAAATAAATGCTGTGCTTTTGAACTTTATATTCATCAAAGAATCCTGACGAAAATGCATCACACTTTCCACTGAAATAACTGTTTTCAACATTGATGATATTAAGAAATGTTATGTTTCCTGAACACTAAATCAGCATATTAGAATGATTTCTGAAGGATCATGTGACACTGAAAAGTGGCGTAATAATGATGAAAATTCAGATTTGCCATCACCAGAATAAATTACATTTTAAAATATATGAAGTATTAAATATGAGTTATTTTAAAGTGTAATAATATTTCACAATATTACTATTTTATTGTATTTTTTATTTATTTTTAAAGGGATACTCCACTTTTTTTGGAAAAAGGCTCATTTTACAACTCCCCCAGAGTTTAACAGTTGGGTTTTACCATTTTCGAATGTATTCAGCTGATTTTCAGATATTTCGAAGAATATCAGTAAACAGACAGTTTCTGGTCTCATTAACTTCCATAGTATATTTTTTTCCTACTATGGAAGTCAATGAGACCAAAAACTGTCTGGTTACTGATATTCTTCGAAATATCAGACAATCGGCTGAATGGATTCGAAATCGGTAAAACTCAACTGTTTAACTCTGGGGGAGTTGTAAAATGAGCCTATGTCCAAAAAAGTGGAGTATCCCTTTAAAATGCAGGCATAGCAATTAGAGTCTTTCAAAAACATAAAAAAAAAAAAAATCTTACCGACCTCAAACTTTTGAACGGTAGTGTAAATGCATGACATCATCAATATAGCATCAATTATGTATATTCATCAGCATATTTGGCAGTTTTTGGTGTTTATATTAAAATAACCATCGTTTCATCGTTTTTCTATTGCAGTCTGGTGTGGAGGATGGGGACATCTATGACGGAGCTTGGTGTGCCCAGTATAAAGATCAGAACCAATGGTTACAGGTAGATGCCAAGAAGCTTACACGGTTCACAGCAGTGATACTACAGGGTCGCAGCTCTATATGGAGGTACTTCATATCAGTCTCTACCATAATATCATAAATAAAACAAAATGGTAAATTGCAATAATAACAATGTCTCTCTTATTTTGTAGCTGGGACTATGTAGAAACCTACAAAGTTCAGGTTAGCAATGACAGCATTAAATGGAAGCCATGCATGAACGGGTCAGAAGAGGCGGTATGTTGTTCTATTTGTTATCAACTATAAAAATAAAATAAAACCAAAAAAAATTTGAAAGAAGTCTCTTTTGCTCACCAAGACCAGATTTATTTGATGACAAATACAGTAAAACAGTAATATTGTGGAATAGAATTAAATTGTGTTAATAGAATTTAAAAGAAAGTTTAAAATTGTAATATGCTTTAAAATGTTATTTATTCCTGTGACTGAATTTTCAGCAGATATTACTCCAATCTTCAGTGCCACATTCACATGATGCCCGCGGTTACGTAGATATAAATGTCTAATTCTAAAGTAATAAAAACATTACACCGCTGAAAACATTGTTATGGATGTCGTATTGCATTTCTATTAAAAAATACTCCAAATTATTACACATTGCACCTTTAACAGAAATCACCTAAAATATGCCCCTTTTCCAGTCACTAGGTTGTGCCATTCACCACTGCTGGTGTATATTAGCCTCAGTATCTTTGTGACATCATTATATCCATTCAGTTTCCAGCTGGCACAGTCTCTTTTATACTAACAAAGGTTGGAGGCAGGCGCTGGCAGCAGTTGGCTGGGTTAAGCGGCTCTTTTGAAAAGAATAGCCTGCCCACTGCGGACTGAACCGTGCCAGCCTCTCGTGTGCCCTCCTTGGACATCGACTGTGCCAGCTGCCACTGGCAAATGTCACTTGGATCACATCAATAGGATCACTCACCAGAAGTGATCTTGTATGCTAACAGGTGTTTGAGGGGAACAAGGACACCGAAACGTCCGTCTTGGCCATTTTGCCCAAACCAGCAGTGGCACAATACATACGTATTAACCCTCAGACCTGGTTTAAGAATGGGACCATCTGCCTGAGAGCTGAAATCATGGGCTGTGAGCTGCCAGGTATGCCAAAAACAAACCTTTCACTGATCTCACATATGGAAGGTCTTTCTTTTACACATCATAAACACTAGAGACTGTTGTGTTTAGCATCCTTGTTGGGGGCTGGTTACATAAGTAAATGATAACAATGTACTACTGAAAATCAAAAATGGCCACAGTAAAGGCCCCTTCACACCAAGGACATTAACTATAATGATAGGGATAGAGTCCACACGACAACAGAGGAACGATGTCATTGGAATCACTCTGATTTTTTGAGGAGCTGATGAACGATAAAAACATTGACAGCCAATCAGAATCCATTAAGCTTTAAAAGAGCTTGAGCATTTAAACCAGCAGACAACAAACCTGCAGTTTGCACGTTAACGTTCATCGGTGTTGACACTAATATTTATCATAATATTCATATATTATGTAATAATAATGTAATAATATTATAATATATATATATATATATATATATATATATATATATATATATAGATAGATATATAGATAGATAGATATATAGATAGATATACGTATATATAAAACATAATATTCATTAACTGTACATCGTGTTTTAAGATCCAAACAATATCTACCCTTGGCAAGCTGAGGAAGGCACCAAGGACAAACTGGACTTCAGACATCATAACTACAAAGAGATGAGGAAGGTGAGGAAGATGGAGCCTTTTCTTCTCTTATTTTGTTGTTGCTAGTCAGCATGAAATGGTGCAACCCACTGACATACTGACATTTTAACAATACCTATATATATATATATACAGTATATATATATATATATATATATAAAATGAAGTATTGTTTTGCTAATTAAAGGAGAATTATGATTCATAAATTGCTCTTTAAAATGAGAACATGCTATAACAATCCACCGCAGATGGACAGAGATGGATGACTGCATGATCTAAAAATCAGCCCTGGCTAGAAAACAAACATTTTCCCAGATTTTCACGTCAGTATGTGAGCTGCTTTGCGGATCACTTGCGGTCAGTCTGACCACCATCATGCAACAGTGTCTACATTAACACAAGCCTGCGGGCAGGTAGCAATAACCACATTTATATACAGAAAGATAAATGGAAGGAATGTTTTAGTTTATTCTCCAGTCCTGGATGCTTGTTTCCTGTGCTGTCATATTTCAGAAATTTGGGGTCAGTACGATTTTAATGTTATTGAAAGAAGTCTCTTGAAAGAAGGCTGCATGCATTTGTTTAAACAAAAATATATTAAAATCAGAAATATTGAGAAATATTATTACAATTTAGAATAATTTTCTATTTGAAAATTTGCGAAAATTGATGCACATCCGATTTTTCGAGTATTCAGTGTCACATGATCCTTCAGAAATCATTCTAATATTCTGATTTGCTGCTCAAGAAACATTTAATATTATTACAAATGTTGAAAACGGTTGTGCTAATTAATGTTTTTGTGGAAAATTCGGGATAATGATTAATGAATTGATGAATGCTTTTGTTACATTGTAAATATCTTTACTATCACTTTGAATTGATGTGTCCTTGATGTACATTATGTAAGAATAAGCTGTGAAAGAGTTGATCGTCATTTGTCTTTCAGCTCATGAAGTCTGTGAACGAGATGTGTCCTGATATCACCCGCATTTACAGCATTGGCAAAAGCTACATGGGCCTTAAACTGTATGTGATGGAGATCTCAGACAATCCAGGCAAACATGAGCTGGGTGAGTTTGAGTCCCAACACAAGTTAGCCTACCACTAACTATACAGTGTTTAATCATGCATTAACCTGGATCATTTAAATTGCAAACATTTAGGATAAATTCAAAAAATAATACGTTTTTAACTGCTTTTAAATAATGCAACCTTTTATTGGATAAAAACAATCCTTTCAACGTGTCTGATAAAAAAATTATAATAATATTTTTAAAAAATTAAGGTGAAATGACACCAGACCTCTTCAAGCTATAGGATTCTAATGTTTTGTAAAATACCCAGGTGGAATATATAGACTTTTCAATTTTCAATGCAAATTTTGTTGGGAAAATCTGTGGAATTCCGGAATGGATTTAAACATGGTAAAATATATTGAACTAAATGAACATGTGACAACAAAGGGTATGTGGAGTTGTCTGTGGTGCTCTTTGGGCATGGATTCGACATGGGCGCAGTTATTAGTTTTTATGCTGTAACGATAGCAATTGGAACAGAGCCCAAAACCCTCTGCCTCTCTTTCACTCACTCTCATTCAGTCTGATTTGCCCTTTCTATTTACACTGGGCAACTCTAGTTGTTTGCATTGGCCTGTGGGTTAGAAATTGGTTCCTCAGTGAGAGAGGTTGCCAGCTCTGGCAGTGGTTTACTCATCTCCTGCCAGCACTCATAATGCAGGCTGGAGCCAGGGATGCAATCGCAGAAGGCCATGGCAGACCTCAGAAAGAGTAGAGAAGGAAAGTGGGAAGAAATAACCTCACTCTGTGTTATAAAATCACATGAGTGGATCAAAGCATGTGGCGATTCTGTTTAAGAGGAAATTTGACTTGATTAATCTAAAGTCTCTCCGGACACGTGCAGTGGAGAAAAGCCAGCCTACAAGAATCCAAAAGTTATGGCCTCTTTGGAAATATATTAGCTTTATGTTGGCTGTGCTTATGAAATGGGAACAATATAAAAGTGTATTTGTGTGCTCTAGTGTTACAAGCCACACGCATGATGTCTGAGGTCGAATAACACACCCAAATATCATTATTGTAATCAGTGCTTTTTTGAAACACATTGACAGTCCTTTCGTATTCAATTCTCCATCTAAATGAACCGTTCATTTTTTCAAATCCGTTTGGATATATAAATATAAAGAGACAAAATAAGCGCAACAGTGACCAAACACTTTTTAAGCAGCCTTAATCCTCAAGTTCTATGCCTTAAACCAAATCAACAAGCTCAGAGATGAATAACAATATTAAAAAGTACAAAAAGATACTTGATTTCATGGCACATCTGTCTTGAAAATTGTATACGCTACTGATAAATAAATAAATAATTCTTTGGAGAATGATTCTTTGTAGAACATGACTGCTGTGCTCTACACAGGAGAGGAGACATTTTCATTATTTCCTAGCCTGGCTGATGGGTATATCATCTTTTTTGGCTTGTTGTTTCGGGGGTTTCCAGACAGACTCATGCGTTTCCTGTCTGAATTTAAATCAATGGCATATCAATGTTGTGGTCTGCATGTGGGGGTCAAAGTTCAGTTAGTTACTCCTCTGGAAATTCCGTGGGATGGGTGTTGTTTTCTCAGTAAGGCTAACGAGACCCAGATTGCTGAGACTGAATGGGTCAACTGTTAGCCAAATATTGCAGAGAAAGAGGAGGGGGGATTTAACCTCACCGAGGACCTGTTCCTAACGACGCTCTGCTTCACTGTCAAAACAGACACAACTTGTGCTCCTCAAGAGCCGAATCAATATTTATAGAAATAAATCAACCATGCTTGGTTAGATATGCACAGATGCAGTTTAGCTGCACATATAGGCTATTTCCTGTTTTAGCTTAAAATTCTGAGAGATGGCACAATAAATGTGCCTGTTTTTTTTGTTTTTTTTTTTTTTCATTGTATCCTGAATTGTATCCTAAATATCATGATATTATAATTGAAAAAGGACACAAATCCCTGAATCCTTCTTTATCATTATTCTGTATATAATTTAAGTACCGCTTTTCTGAGACAGAAACTGGTGACTACAGATTCATTTTTATGTTTTAGCACGCTACTTATTTATTAGCATTCTCAAATCTATAGCTCATGTTCTACCACATTTTTCCCCACTTTCAGTTTTACACTATTTAAAAATAGTTTTTATTTTATTTTACATATCTATTGGTAAACTACTGAATGCTTTCTCTCAGTCTGCTAGATATCAAATACTGTCGTTTGCTAAAAAAAACAATATTTTTGATAAAAAAATAGACTAAAACGGTAATATTTCTCTCTGTATCCCAGCTATTAATCACTGTTGTTTGCGAAACACATTAATCAATGGTGGGAAATACTGGTGCAAAAAGGACATTTCTACAATATAATCAGAAACTGAACTTTTTTCTAATTATCCACCCCAATTAGTGTCATTAAAGTCCAAGGCTACGTACCATTTTCACAGACTGTGATGACACATTTCCACATTTATTATTACCATTGCAAATCCAAAGTTTTTTATGTTCTTTTTTTTAATGATGTATATTTATAACACTATAGTTTAAGTTATATTTCCTTGGCATTAAATTACAGAAAACTAGTTGCTAGAATGCTGCTGTGTGAGTGTTTTTATACCATGGCTGAAGCCGTGATGGCAAATTTGTCATCTTTTTCCCTCTGAAATGTAAAATGTATAGGTTAAAGCTTTGACTCTTTCCTAAAATTTAAGACGCTCTTCTTTTTGACTATGTTGTTCTCCCCACCAGAAAACCACTAATATAAAACATTACATTTTAAAACAAAATGTCAGCCACAGACATTATGCCCGACAAATCATGAAAAAAAGTAATTAACTTGAAAACAAAACATTTAACAGACAAGCAGAGATTTCTGCCTCTCTGAGCTGCTAGAGAGAGGGTGCCAGATTTCAGACACACACTCTAGAGGAGGTGGACAGAGCCACACATCTGTATATCCAAGTACCATAACACTCCTAATAACTGCACACACCTAATCCAATTTCTGTGACAGAGCTCGACAATCTAAAAACAGTTTGGCTCCCCCTGCAGGTGAACCTGAGTTCCGCTATGTGGCCGGGATGCATGGAAACGAAGTGCTCGGGAGGGAACTACTGCTCAACCTGATGGAGTACATATGCCAGGAGTACAAACGGGGAAATCAGCGCATAGTTCACCTAGTCAAAGAGACACGCATCCATCTTCTGCCCTCGATGAACCCAGATGGCTATGAAATGGCTTACAAAAAGGTAGAGTGGGAAAATCAAGGGATATTCTGGCATTTTCAAAATGTTTCTCTACCAATACACTACCGTTCAAATGTATGGATTCGGTACAATTTTTTTCAGTGTTTTGGGAAAATACCCCCCTGATGATTTATTATAGCTCGTCAAATTTGTCCCTTTTTGGGTGTTAGAAAAAACGCGCCGGTTTTGTGTGACCCTTTAAATGCAAATAAGCTGCTGCTCCGCCCATGTTCAGAAGACGGCCGAACAATTACACGGGCTTTGGATACTCTGACAATTACAAAACACACGAATAATCTCACTCATCTGAAATTTTAGAAATGACCAGATTGACTTCCATAGTAGGAAAAAAATATACTATGGAAGTCAACGAGACCAGAAAATGGATTCGAAAATGGTAAAACCCAAATGTTTGACTCTGGTGGAGTTGTACAATGAGCCTATTTCCAAAAAAAAAAAATTGGAGTATCCCTTTTAACATGGAAAAAGTCATATTTTCATGATATGTCCCCTTTAAATATTTTAAACCAAGCAATCAATTAATCAACGGCCTCATAACACGTGTGTTTTATTTTACAGGGTTCAGAGCTGGCCGGATGGGCACTGGGTCGCTATAGCTATGAAGGCATTGACATGAATCACAACTTTGCAGATCTGAACACAGTGATGTGGGACGCCATCGAGCTAGAAACAGACAAGTCAAAACTAATCAATCACTACTTTCCCATTCCAGAGCACTACACTTCAGAAGAAGCTTTGGTAAGTTATGACTGTAGATCATATATGAGATCTCACTGATTAAAACAAACACCCTTCCTTTAAACGACGTGTAATTTGGCCATAATATTTTAAATAAATCCCATTATTCTTGTCTTTATATTGAAGGTGTCTCCAGAAACGAGAGCCGTCATCAGTTGGATGCAGACTATACCGTTTGTTCTCAGCGCTAACCTGCATGGAGGAGAGCTGGTGGTCACGTACCCGTTTGACATGACCAGAGACTGGGCCCCTAAAGAGCACACGCCCACCCCCGATGACAGCTTTTTCCGCTGGCTGGCCACCGTTTACGCCAGCACCAACCATGTGATGTCCAACCCAGACCGAAGGCCCTGCCACAATGAAGACTTCCTTCGTTACAATAACATTATTAATGGAGCGAACTGGCACACCGTACCAGGCAGTGAGTACTGCCGCTCTTGTGGCTCAGTGTTAATTTCGTTGACGAAAATTATTCGTCAACGACATTTTTTCACAGACGAAAATGAGACGATAACTAAATAAAAACTCATTTTGAATGACAAAAACTGTGACGAAAATCTATTGACATTTTCGTCAACAAATAAAAACTAGACGAATTTGGGAAGCGATCCAGTCAGAACTGATGTCCTGAGTAAGTAGTAGATGCGCACATTTGTACTGTAACGTGCTGATCATAAAACGTAAAAAAATGCGAACGTCTGGGAGAATGAGTAGAACAGACATATAGATATGAATAAGAGAGACGATGCAAAAAAGAGCTTTATTCGGTACGGTTATCCATAATTCTTCTATTAGTAATTCCTCCGTAATTCTCGGTAATTCTTCTAAATACAATTCTTCTATTCTAAATTCTAAATGAATGCATTACAATTTAACTAAACCCATTATATTCTAATCGAGTAAATCTACTGTAGATTTAGTCGACTAAAATCAGATTGAATTTCGTCGACTAAAACTAAAACAATTCAGATGACTAAAATATGGCTAAAACTAAATTGCATTTTAGTCAAAAGACTAAAACTAAATCAAAATTTGCTGTCAAAATTAACACTGTTGTGGCTTTTGAGATCATCAAGGGACTTAGTCTTTGCAGATAAAAGTTCACATCTGTGCACATTTTATACAATGTATTTTTCCTTTAAATTAGGGCTGTCAAACGATTAATCGTGATTAATCACATCCAAAATAAAAGTTTGTGTTTACATAATATATGTGGGTGCACTGTGTATAATTATTCCGTATATATATAAATACACACACATGCATGTATATTTAAGAAAAAGAATATTATTTATATTTATATGTAATATAAATCTATATACAGTATATACATGAAAATATTTCTTAAATATATACAAGCATGTGTGTGTATTTATATATATAAAATAATTATACACAGTGCACACACAAATATTATGTAAACACAAACTTTTATTTTGGATGTGATTAATCATGATTAATCGTTTGACAGCCCGACTTTAAATTGTAATAATATTTCACAATATTAGCTGTTACTGTATTTTTAGTGTGTGTGAGTGTGCTTAATGTGGACCTGTTTTTACCTACAGATGGTCACATGAAGCACACACACACACACACTAAAAAATACAGTATCAGCTAATATTGTGAAATAATATTACAATTTAAAGTAACTTTTTGTATGTTGGTGTGTGCTTCATGTGACCTGTGTTTTCATCTGTAGGTATGAATGACTTCAGTTACCTACACACCAACTGTTTTGAGGTGACCGTAGAGCTGTCCTGTGATAAGTTCCCTCATGCCAGTGAGCTGCCTATAGAATGGGAGAACAATAAAGAATCTCTCCTTGTCTACATGGAGCAGGTACAATATATCGCAACCACTACCACAGATATGTCTGAACACCTGAATGTGTCCTTAAAAACAATACAATCAATCCATTTGTCGATATTTGTCAACAGGTGCACAGAGGAATCAAAGGAGTGGTTAGGGACAAAGACACTGAAGCCGGCATCGCTGATGCCATCATCAAAGTGGATGACATTGACCATCACATAAGATCAGGTACTACTCTGAGAACAATTAAAACTATCAAACAAATATGCATAACTTGGATAGAAAAAAAAAACAGACGGTCTCATTTAAATAACACTCATATCTTTTTTCAGCTTTTGATGGGGACTTCTGGCGTCTGTTGAACCCGGGTGACTATGACGTCACAGTGACCGCAGAGGGATATTTCCCAGCCACTCGAAGTTGCAGGGTCGAGTACGAGCATTACCCTACTATCTGCGACTTCCAACTTACCAAGACACCAAAACAGCGGCTGAGAGAGATCCTGGCCAAGGGAGGCAAGATTCCCAAAGACCTGCAGCTCCGACTGCGCCAGCTGCGCATGCGGAAACTGCGTGTTAGTACTAAGCTTATTAACCGACGCAGGCAGTCACAGCAGAGGAGGGCTAGGGGGGCCCACAACTAGACTGACCTTTAACTTTTGACCTGTTTTGCCGGCCAAGTACAGGATTAGACTGTATCGATGTCTAGGGCAAATATAATTTAGATGGGCCTGGAAATAGGTTTCCCTTTTATGTGGTGGTAACATACATTGTGTATTATACATTTGAGGAGCAGATATATTATGCAGTGTAAATTAAATTTCACCCAAAAATGCCTCAAAGCTGTTTTATACTTTTATACAAGACATTGATAATAACAATTACAAATATACCATTGTTGGAGTGTTTGATAGCTAATTTGTGCCCACATTTGTGCAAAGAGGTGCAAATACGTCTCAGTCTGGAACTGATGTTTTGTCAATTTGTTTCCTTAGCTGTATAGTGTTTATATTTTGTTTGCTATATATTAAATTTCAAAGTTTAACCTTGAAAGTTATCTTGACATCTTTTGAAATATACTGAAGAATTATTTAATGATCATAACAGCACTTGTAGTATGTTTTGTTTTTATGGAAACGCTGACACACACAAAAACTAACAGAGCTATCAAGATAAACAAAAAAACAACTTACCTCAATATGACAAGCACTCAAAATAACCAAATGTGAGTTGTTCCTAATGGAATGGAAATAATTTGTACATAACTAAACTTTTGTAGTAAAATAATTATCGAAGTAAACACTATTTTTCACAGTCTATAAGTAAATATGATGAATAAACTTGGCCTTGTACTGTTTATGCACGCGACTGTCTCTGTTGAACCTGCGGCTGTCGACAGATGACGCTGTGGTGATTTTGAGGATTTTAAAAGGGTACAGAATTATAGAAAAATAAATAAATACGCTTTTAGAATGCATTGAATTTATTCTTTATTTTCTAATACTTGTGATACATTCTTCACCATTTGTTTAAAAAAAGTGAGTGATTGAGTAACGCAAATGTTTTGCGAAATGCGTGACGTCATATTCAAGCGACTTGTCATGCCTTGCTCAATTTGACATTCCGAAAATAAAGGATGACTGTGTAAACTATCTTTCAATAAATATTCAACGCGCGAAGGATGTGATAAAACAACATGCTTATCTAAAGTTTGTAACTGCAAACAAAGGTGAGGATTTTGTTACGTTTCTTCCAATTGACCAGCAGCCGGTTACTACTGTAACAGTCTTACCGGGTTAAAGGTGTTATCATTGCATGTTTATTTTATTATTAATCATTATATATGTATAGTATACACACACACATTTAATCTATTTTTAAATTTGTATTTTTCACAGTTATTTCCTTGGGTTGAGTTTTATTATAATATGATTGGTCTGTTTAATTAAAATATTATTTGAATGCAGAATATGAAGAACATAAAAACGTGAATTCTCTGCCGGCAATATATGGCCGGCATATAGTTTGTGTGTCAAGATGAAGAGAGAGCTAAAGTATAAGAAACATAACAGGTTATGATCTATATCAATAAATAAAAAAGGACGCCAACTAATCTATAATCAAAGAGCAGTGAATTATTGCATGTTGTTATCATTATGCTATGCTGTACTTCAAACAATTACTAGGCATTTGCACAAACAAAAGTCAGGATACGTGGTTGAGGTGTGATAGAATAGTTGGATCTGTTTATAACTTCATAATGTCTGCCTAACTAGAAACAAAACTGTTTTGCTTTTGTGTGCTGACATTTCTGAGATTCCTCCTTTTTTCAGAGGTTCAACTATAAAGATGTGGCCAAAGCTTACCAGGTCGGTGACCGTTGTGACTCTACGGATATGTCGCCAAAGCAACCTAGCAACACTGAGGCCTCACATCAGAAGCATCTCTCATGGTTCATCCTCCCTGGACAGCAGAACTCAAACCATCCAGCCTCTCTGCAGCAGGTCTTTCCATCCCTCCATCACACCGGCCATGGGCCTTCAGCCCAGAAGAACTATAACCACAGAGCGGTCGAGCTGGTATGAGAGCATTGCAGACTCCACGCCCGTATACCTCGCGGAGCAGCTCCTCGTGTCCACTCAACAGATGACGGGACTGCCGTGGTGGGCCAGCATCGTGTGCACTACACTGACACTGCGCACCGCTATCACTCTACCCCTGGGAATCTATCAGTCGATCATCATTGCAAAGGTGCTGCTAGATCATTTCAGCAATAGGCTGTTGTCTGGATCTGTGGTTGCCTAAATTCTTTTAGCTATACACAACCATTCAAATGTTTGGGGTCGCTAAGATTTTTTTATGTTTTTAAAAGAAGCCACTTGCATTTATTAGATACATAAAAATAAAACATTTCGACACCGGGGAAATAAAAGCAATATAAACCTAAACATAAAGCAAATTTGCCTGTGAACTCTTTATAATACAATATAGGTAGGTCTAAATCCAGGTGATCACTTACATCAGTGTTATATATAGCCTATATATATCATCATATCGTCCAGCCTTAAAACTTTATTATTTATTTACATTTTTTTTATCAGTGTTTATTAAAAAAACATCCAATGATGCAGAATATGCCATGATAAATATTGAATTGATGAGTTGTTAATATATATATATATAACAATATAAAATATATGGGGATGGTTTTACACCTAAATTCAGCATATTGACACAAAATGATAACTGCAAATCCACCTTTCGCTGACTGCGAAAGTCCAGTTGATCCATTTCTATAGCTCTTTCTATAGCAGTCTGTAAAAATACACCTACGATTTTTTTTGTCAATTCTAGTTGTACAGTCAATCGCAAATCTCTTTCCCACATTATATGTGTTGTGTTTGTTTTTCGCGACATTCACGCTGAAAACAAATACAGCCGCTTAGTCTTTTTGCCACTCACTGTGAGTAACTGCAGACACTCCGGCCGACGGTGACCTCACGTGCATACCCTCTATTCCACCTTTTTGCTGACCCCTCACACTGTGTAGAACAATAAAATGGCCCAATGGTTAGAGAGTCAGACTGGTAACCCAAATGTTGCAGGTTTGACTCTCAATACTGGCAGGAAATGACTGGGGTGCCCTTGACATCAAGGCACATAACGCCCAATCACTGTGTGTGTGTGTGTGTGTGTTCGTGTTCACTACTCTAATTGTGTGTGCACTAACTTGGATGGGTTAAATCCAGAGGACAAATTCCATGTAAGTAGGGGTGCACCGATATGAAAATTTTAGCCAATATCGATAACCGATAATTCTTTATATTTATATATATTTATAACCGATATATCGGCCGATAAACTTAAATCCAAATTTTTATCTAATTTTAAGAGCCTGATTACAAATACAAAAGTCTCACAATTAAATCCATGTCCCAAGCACACAATTATAATGATGTTCTCATTATAGTGTTGTATAGCCGATATGACAGTTGTACCGAACCGTATTTTCATTTTTTGAAGAGATTTCAATCATATTTCAAGAAATTCAAAAACATAAACGGTTCTACACAAGTGTCTCAGCTGAAGGGAATAATACATTATTTATCGGCTTTAATATATCGGCCACATTTTCTTACCAGGCCGATAACGATAACATTAAAAATGAACATATATCGGCCGATACCGATATGCTGGCCGATATATCGTGCATCCCTACATGTATGGGTTACAATACTTGGCCGTCATGTCACTGTTACTAAAAGCTTCAAGCGATGGATGTCTGTTCCATGTTTTGGTTGTAATGATTTTTTGAACTTTTTTGAGTGGGCTTTGCCATGTGAGTGACTGGTACATCAAATGCAGATTTCAAAATCTTTCTAAAAGCTCTTTTCCCACAATAAGTTCCTTTCAATAAATATATACATGACTAAGTTTAAAGTGAATTTCTTTGTTTATGTGCACTTAGTACAGTGTGGGAGGCACATCTTGGAGGTCAGCTGATATCGCAGAGAAAACACTGGAGATTATGTGCTTTAAGAATATCTCTCTCTCTCTCTCTCTCTCTCTCTCTCTCTCTCTCTCTCTCTCTCTCTCTCTCTCTCTCTCTCTCTCTCCCACTCTCCCAGCTGTGGGATGTTTCTCTTGCCAAGAAGGAGAATTGAAGCAAAATAATGTTCCTCCCCTTTTTCTACGTTCCCTACTGATGTCCCAGTGTGAGAACATTTAGCTGTAGCATGTCAGACCGTCTCTTTAAACTAAAGTCTTGATATCTGAACAAGCAGAGATGAGGCCATTTTTAAATCGAGTTTGATCTGTAGCCATTGAATATATGTGGGTGTCTCTCTATCCAAAAAAATGTTGTCAAAAATGAGTCAAAACACTGGTCCATCCAGGCTGTATTTCGGTTTTTGAATTACAGATTTTATAGGCCAGGGAAATACTTAAAAATGAGTTCAGGCTGGGGAAAAAAGTAACCCATGTGCCCTTTTGCCTCAGCTAGGTCGAAGCTCTGCAGAAGGAGATATCTGTGTTAGCCCACCAGTTACGCTTTGAGATCTCTGTGAAAGCCAAAGAGAAGGGCTGGTCAGAGAAAGCATGCAGGTAGGAGATCATTTTTTCTTCGTCTACTTTGGCTCCCTCCAAAATTGCATACTTTGTGAAAAAGTTAAGAAAGTATATTATATATAGTATGAATGTATTGGGACGTACTACATTCGCAATGTTGTCATAGTCATGACCAACCAACGTCAGTTGCGCCGCTTCACTGCCATTCACAAATCCTCTCCTGTGGCCTCATGGGATAGTAAAGTCACCATCGTTTGTTTGCACACTTCAGAATCTCGCCAGTAGTAGTTGGTCATCCGCGGGGACATTTTACCTATTCTTAGAGTACTGTGAATTCGGACGTACTTCTTTACTGTTTTTTCGTCTACTATAACTATATAGGGAAGTTTGTGATTTGGGACACAGCCTCTGTCTTGGGTTGAAGGTCCCCTGACATGAAATTGTCACTTTCTGAAGTTTTTTAACATTAATATTAGTTCCCCTAGCCTGTATTTGGTCCCCTCGTGTCTAGAATTTGAAATCAGTGTAAACCGATCTTTGGCTATCTTGCTAAATTTTAGATTCGTTTTTTCAGAGAATATAACATTAAATGCATGTCTTTTGTTTTTCGCTTTGTTGGGATTTTGTTTTTGTGAGATTTTAATATAATGAACAAAACAATTGTCAAAAATTTTAAAGTATTTATTTTAAAGTATATATTTATTTTAATATATTTATTTTAAAGTTTGAAATATTTCTAAACTATATTCATTATGAAAACAAGTTGTAATATCTAATTCATTTTTTAAAGCTGTTTATATATATATATTATATATATATATATATATAGATTCTCTCCCTCACACCAGCATGGCCTGATAAAATCAGTATTATATTTCATTTCTCAGCTACACTCTAACTTTAAAGAATTGAATCAACCTTTGGCTTAATTACAACAATTGCATCTACAGGTTTCATTTTAAGAAGAATCTGAAGCGAATCGTGTCTGAGCTTTATGTTCGAGATAACTGCCACCCATTCAAGGCCAGTTTGCTGATCTGGGTGCAGCTGCCCATGTGGGTGTGTCTGTCTCTGGCCCTGCGTAATCTCAGCCTGGGAATGGGACATGTTCCCCTGGGTGAGTCACATCCATTGTTTATTACATTTTCCAGATGGGCTCTTTAGTTGCATATATTTAGCAATGCAACCAGCTTCCTCATAATCACCTGAAGAGAGGCTTTTAATGAACTAACATGCGTATTTCTGCACACACTCATCAGCATCAGAAGCCGGTTTAGCAACAGGAGGCGCTCTTTGGTTCCCAGACCTCACTCTCCCAGACTCTACCTGGATCATTCCCGTTTCTCTTGGCCTCATCAACTTGCTCATCACAGAGGTTATTATATATCATCACATTTTTACTGAT
Source organism: Pimephales promelas (assembly GCF_988280905.1). Classification (NCBI taxonomy): domain Eukaryota; kingdom Metazoa; phylum Chordata; class Actinopteri; order Cypriniformes; family Leuciscidae; genus Pimephales; species Pimephales promelas. The sequence goes on from NC_142777.1 coordinate 32,800,717, forward strand.
GATCATTATATATAAGTGCATCACAGCACTTGTATATGTATATAAATACACATACAGTAGGGTTCAAAAGTCTGATACCATATACATCTATATATATATACACATACATGCATACAGTATTGTCATGACCGAGCTCAAAAGGCCATGACAAAAACTGGGAAAGGACTCAGCAATTGATTTAAACAAGGTTTATTATAACATAAAGTAATCAAACAATACCTGAATAATAACGGGATGGGTTGGTCAGCAACCTCAGTTATGTAAGTGTGGATGAGTGGTCGTGGCGTAAAGTGTTGTAGTGTTGAAATAAAAACAAGCATGAAACAAAACCAAAACAAATGACTGCTGGTAGCAAGGATCAGAGAGCCAGACGATCTTGAAGGTGGAGCTTTTATCTCCTCTGGCGCACTGGGACTAGGTGTTCTCAATCGGTAAGGATCTCAAAACAGAAGAACACATCAGCCTTGCAATACTGACACAGATACACAGTCAAGCCACACAGGGTTATAGTATTTATTTGTTTGCATTTATTTTTCTTAATTGTTATATAATCATAAAAAAAAATTCCAATAATGTATCATAATTGTTAATGTAATGTAAAATAATTGGTCACACTTTAATAATATGTCATTTGTTAACATTAGCTAACATCAACTAACAATGAGCAATATATTTTACTTTTTTTAATTTTTTTAAAAAATATATATATTTTACTATTTGTTAACCTTTGTTAACATTAGTAAAAATCTTATTTGCTCATGTTCGTTCAGTACATTAACAAATGTTAACAAATACAACTTTGAATTTTAAAAATGTATTAGTAAATGTGGATATGACCATTTATCAAGATCAATAAACGTGTTAGAAGTATTTTTCATTGTTAGATCATGTTAAAGGTTTAGTTCACACAACATTCTGTCATCATTTACTCACACTCATGTCGTCCCAAACCCGTAAGACTTTCGTTCATCTTCGGAACACAAATGAAGATCTTTTTGATAAAATCTAAGAGTTTTCTGTCCCTCCATAGACAGCTACACATCTACCACTTTGACGCTACAAAAAGTTCATAAAGAGATCGTAAAAAATTCATATGATTTGAGCAGTTCAGTCCAAAATAATTAATTTATTCGCATATTAATATTGATCAGCTCAACTGTATGTGCTTTGATGTGTGAGAACAAACCTCATTGTTTCTTGAAGGAACTCAAAACCAACACTTAACTGCTTGATTTTTATTAATTATGATTTTGCGATCCCTTTTGTTTTTTGAAGCGTCAACGTGGTAGTTGTGTGGACTGTCAATGGAGGGATAAAAATCTCTCAGATTTCATCAAAAATATCTTCATTTGAGTTTCGAAGATGAACGAAAGTCTACAGGTGTGGGAGTAATTAATGACAGAATTTTCATTTTAGGGTGATCTATCCCTTTAACTACTTTAATTAACTAATGTTAACAAATGAAATCTTATTGTAAAGTGTTGTCAAAGTGTAATTTGAATATATTTGTCTCATTTTCATTTATTTTCATTTTAATTTGGGGTGAAATATGACTGGTTCTTTGCAAGTTTTATTATTTTACAGGTAATGTTTTGCTTGTTTCTTATCTTTCATTTCTTGATATGGTTTTCTAGATTTTTGCCCTGAGACAACTAGAGGCTTCAAAGTTCCAGAAGTATGTGACACACTTCATCAGAGGAATATCTCTGGTGATGATTCCCATAGCCGCCACAGTCCCGTCAGTAAGTATCCCGGCATATTCTCAGCCTGGGAATGATGTTTTTCCAAAAGAGAAGAAACAGTGGAACATGATGTCTTCTGTACATAGACAGATATGTTCTGACACTTTTGATCTTGTGAAAGAAGGGGCATATGAAGGGTTGTGTTTGTGTAGCCCAACTTTGCTCCGATACAGTATCTCCAGCAGATGTACAAATGGATGTCTCCTGCTTATCTCTCTGTAGACGTATTTGTGTTGTGTCTCCAGGCCTTTCTTACTTAAAGGAGTAGTTCACTTTTGAAAAAACTTTTGCTGATAATTTACTCACCCCCATGTCATCCAAGATATCCATGTCTTTCTTTCTTCAGTCGAAAAGAAATTAAGGTTTTTGATGAAAACATTCCAGAATTTTTCTCCATATAATGCTCCATATAAATTCTCCATATAAAACTGGGAACCAGACGGTTCAAGGTCCAGAAGACACTTTCAGTGCAAACTGTTCAAAGGGCTTTAAACGATTCCAGACGATGAATAAGGGTCTTATCAAGCGAAACGATTGCTCATTTAAAAAAAAATAACAAAGTTTATGTTTTATAATCTCAAATGGTCGCCTTGCTCTGTTCTATGATGCACGTTTGTGACTCTCCTGTTCGAACTCGTTCATCACATTTGGTTCGTTCAATGAACGAAACGAACAAATTGACTTGGAAAAAGATTTGTTCATTTTGTTTTGTTCTTTCTATTTTCCTGATTCATAGTCCATGTCTCTGTACTGGCTCGGCTCCAGTTGTGTTGGACTGGCTCATAACCTGCTCATGAGATCCCCTCGCTTCCGGGGCGTCTGTCGGATCCCTCCAACACGGTTGGACTCAGAAACTCCATACAAAGACATTGCAGCTGCCTTTGTAGCAAAATACATCAAATAGATGGATCCTGGACATTGCAGATTATTAGTGCATCAGCTTCTGAAAATGTGGAACCAAACATGTGGATGTGTGCAAACCGGTAGATTCATACTCTATGACAAAAAAAAAAAAAAATCTGCCTTTCAGCCAGGAATCTCAGTATGAAGACAGGACATGTTTATGAACAAATGCATTTGGAAAGAGACTCCAATAAGAAAACAATTTTAAGATGATATTAAAAAATAAAAATTATTTGTGAAAAAAAGGAATAGTCCTCCATTTTGTTATTAGTGTTGGCCTGGCAGAAACAAATCATTGATTGAGGAAGTGACATGAGTCACGTACACTGTCACTACAATATTAAAAGGCAGTTTTTCAGTTTGGCTTTTCAGAAAAAAAATATTAGAAAACAGTGTAACAGGGTCGGTAACAGTTTTTTAAATATTTTTGAAAGTATCCTCAAGGCATAGGCCAACCTGAAAAAATAAAGCAAAATAACATTGTTAAATTTTTAACTGTGTTCTAATTGAAAATATTTTAAAATCAATTCAATGATTTTCTTCTTTCTCAATAAAAATATCAAATAAAAAAAAAAATATTTCTATAAATAAATCGGAATTTAACGTTTCTCTTCATGTTGATATAACTAATCTGACTTGGATTGGAGTACATTTTAACCAAATTTGAACCACTTTTTTGTTGTAATATTTTAGTATGTTATCTTTAGAATATCACGCTTAGTATTATTTTTACATGATATAAATGTTTATTTATTAATTAAAATATATCTGTCACATACTTGAAAGTGGGATCCTTTGACACCCTATAGCAACTACCCAAAATACCCTAGCAATTACCAAAAACTTCTCATCTAGCTAAATCCATCAGAAAACCCAATCCATTCCACTGAATCACTGTATCCATTCCACAATAATACCAATAACAATAGAACCACGATATAAACGAGCTTCCAAAATCATTGCCAAAAAAGGAGGGTATGTTTACTTGTGTTATTGTAAGTTCATGTCCCTGCATGGGCGGGTTTTAGTACCTCCATCCCAAGCAGAGAGAAGCATTAGACTTTGAACCAGCTTGAGACCCTCCACATCTCACCATGCTCTGCTTTCTGCTATTACCACTGTTCGCGGTGTCTTCAGCGGACCGGCTGCCCCGCAGCTGCGGCACCTGCGACCCGAGTCAGTGCGCTCCGCTGCCGGCCGAGGGCTGCTCGTCAGGGGCGCTGTTGGACGCGTGCGGCTGCTGCGAGATCTGCGCGTCTGGAGCGGGAGAGCCGTGCGGAGGACGCGGACCCTCGGCCAAGCGCTGCGCGTCGGGACTCGAGTGTGTTAAGAGCGACAAAGACAAGAAGATCAAATCAGGGGTGTGTGTGTGCAAGAGCAACTATCCCGTGTGCGGCACTGATGGCGTCAACTATAACAGCGGCTGTGCGCTCAAAGAAGCGAGTGTGAAAGCGGTGAAGGAGAAACAAAACGAGATTAAGATTCAGAACAAGGGCAAATGCGCTCAAGGTGAGATTCTTTAACATCAGTCAACACTTTAATAAATTGAATTAATAATTAAAATGTTTACATTAAATATTGTTTATCACTAAAAGTGCATGATGTGGATTGAAATGCCATGAAAGTTTATCATGAGCTATGGAATTCTGGTGAATATACTGTAGCTACACTCTAAAAAAAAATCCTGGGTTGTTTCAACCCAAATTTGGGTCAAATATGGACAAACCCAAATATTGAGTTATACATTTTATTTAAAATTGTAACCCAACTTCAACTTTAATTTTTTAATTACATTTTTAACCCAACATTTGGGTTTGTCCATATTTGACCCAAATTTGGGTTGACAACCCAGCATTTTTTTAGAGTGTATGTAGCCTATATTTACAGTATAGGCTATATAAATGTCTATAAATAACTCTTGAATACTTTCATATTGCCAAGGGGAAAAAATTAATGTTTTTCATTGTTGTCACAATGGAGCCTTTTAATTGGAAGCCTATATGTTTTTAGCTCAATAGTGAAACAAATCATTAGGAAACAGCAAATGTAAATGTTATCATATGCATTTTTAGTTTATAAACTGTAAAAGTAATTTATAATATTTACCAAGCACATGACAACTCACCTTGATAATGGAGGACAAAAGTCACAATTCCAATTTCAGATTCTGCTCAGTTTTGATACAGTCTTTACATGTTAACACAAAGTTATTCCATGCAATGGATGTAATGCATCATATGTGAATGCAATGGAATTCAGACATTTCCATGGGTGTGATTTAAGCGTCCGAAAATGTTTCGGGGCCACTGTAAACTGTTGACAAATTTTGTATACAGTCAGTGATGTTGGTTAATTCATCATTATTTGATTAATCATGTCTCTTGGGCCCCAAACAGAAGCAAAAAACATCATGTGCCTAATGAAAATTATAAATGCTCACTGTTTATGTAATAACATTTAGTGTTTTGAAGTAACGACCCGCAGCCGTTTAAAGTTCAGTTTTTAATTTAATCCAGTGTAGATCTTAACTGTGAGACCTGATATACAATAATCAGATTGTTTGTGCTGAGAAATAAAATGGCCTTTCTGCACAGCTGCGTCAACAACTTTGCTACTTTAGATTAATTTTTGCCTTGTTAGTGCCCTATGATCGAATCGCTCACATGATTCAGCTGTCATGTGCTTAGTGTTTAGGTTTCTTTTCTCCCGGGATCACTAACACACTGACCTGGCTGGAATACCAATGTCCTGTTCTTTCTCCCCGGGACAAATAAATTCAGTATAATCACATATACATTGACAGTATGTATTAAGGCAACAACGGAACAGGCCAGAGGCCATTGTTTTCACACAGGGTGGTAACATTCTGCTGTCCCTGAACAGACATGTCTGAAATTCCAGCCCCACGGGTGGATTTTCAGTCGTGAAAAGGGAGATCAGCCCTGATCAAATAGCAATGTCTCGTTTAGCAAAACACACAGACAGACTGTTGCTTTAAAGCAAAGTCAGACTGCTTGAATCAGTGAACCTGCATATAATTCCTTATAACCGCATTCTGCATGGGATTAAGAGCCAGAGGATATGGAAAAGCTTTCTCTGAGGCTTCTGCTAATAGACCCATAAGTTGACAATATGATAGAAGTTCAACGGGAATAAAGAAGGGGTGGATAAAGTAATGTGGGATGGATAGAAGGGATGGATAAAGTAATGTAATTATCATTCATTTAACAACATAAAAAACCCTGTACATATCTGATCAAAACAACCAAGAAGAAATATAATTATTCAAAGGAAAACCCGTCAAGTGTCACGTGGAATTCGGAGAATGTCAGTTTATGACTAGTCACTGTACATTATAAGATGATTTGTTCTTTTTTTTACTTATAAAAGCAGTATATTTTCAAAAAAAATTACCATACAATTATATGAAATCTAAGGTTAGATCTGTTTTTCCCTGTTTTTAACCAACTGTCATTGATTCAAATGAATTCAAATGATTCAATGAAACTGAGAACCTTTGTCTAACTTCTGTTTTTACACAGTGGGACATGTTTTAATTAATGTGGCTAAATATAGGCTAAACAAATTGCAATTTTTGTTGTTGTTGCTGTTGTTGTTTGCGTACCATGGATGAGAATGCAATGGACACAAGACATTATCTCACGTTAGGTAACAGTAGTCTAAATATCGCATTATTTCATACTTGAGGAATTTGCATATTTTAGTGTTATTGTATTATGACTCTGAAATTAAGGAATAAGAGCGTAAATATACTTATGGACAAGAAATACTGATTGGAGTTAAACTTATTTTTATAATCAGACACTAGACGGAATGGAAGCTTGTTTCCGCTACGGAATAAAAAAAAAGTTCAAGTTGCAACTTTTTATCTCACAATGTCTAACTTTATATATATTTTATTTCTATTGTTTAATCGAAATTGTAGGGCCATAAAAAAAAAATATTCCCTCCAGACATCACTTTTGGACACTACAGTATAGGCCTACATCAAAATAGGGAGAAGATAACACAAATTCCGGTTCATGCCACTTTAATGGAAACAACATCGGAATGAATGTTAGGGCAACAAGGTCATTGTCTATATTACAATCTCTCCATCACTGTATTGTGCAAACTCTGTCCCAGAATTCCTCACTCTTCTAGACATGCTGATAACCTTAGTGTGGCATGATGATTAAATCCAACTTGAATGCAACTTCTAAATCAATTCGTGTCATTCATTGTCCAATGCAGGACCGGTTATAGTGACAGCTCCTGGCGAGGTCTGGAACGTGACTGGTTCACAGGTCTTCCTAAGCTGTGAAGCCACTGGGATACCAACACCAGTGCTCACCTGGAGAAAGGTAGAAAATCAATTAAAAAAAGGCAGTGAATCGTTCTACTTTTGTAAGTAACATATGAGAGCTGTTCTTTTTTTCATGTATTAGATCCTATAGCACATGCCCAAGTCTCATATGGAAAAGAGGAAGGATGTGTTTGTGTGTGCGATGTCCACCTCTATGAATAACACAGCACAGAAACAATAGTAACAGGGCAGGAAGCACTTTATCAAGCATGTCATCAGCCATTTTTCCATTCTAGAAGGGATTTCTCCTTAAAATAGAATCAAAGAATTCCATGAGACGGGATTCTCCTTTGTACTGGCTCTAGAGTCACTTATATGAAAAGCCACAGCGGATAACCGGATGCAAAAAATTAGCAAGGTGATTTCCCAGGAAAAAGCAAAAAAGCTCATAATTAACTCCTCTCAGATGCAGGAAACCTGAAACCCTGGGAAATATTAGTATTTCAAAAGAATTGTTTACTCTATCATATTTCCCATCCATAAATTAGTTAAAAAAAATAAAAGTTATTTCAACAAGAATAATGTGGGCTGTATTTGCTTATGGGGTTTCTGATGATCAGGTTAGTCATGCTTCATAAAAAGTGGAAACTAGATTATGTCCTGGCTAAAGAATTTCACCCTTGCCTCAGATTGAGAGGCCCAGGGATATTTTAATTACAGCGATGGAGCATTGGAGACCCACACTCACTCAAAAACAAGATCAAGGAAGGAGATTACAAAGTTTAAGCGATTAAAAACTAAGTCTGGTGGACAGAAAAGAGAAAGAGTGAGAGGATTTTGAAAAATAAGACACATTTGCATTTCTTTAGTTTATTTTACAACAGCAACAATAATATTAATTAACAATATATTATATTATTAATAATAATAACAACACTAATATTACTACTAATATAAAATATTATTATAAAGAATTCAGCTCATATTTTTTCCACAGAAATTGATAGGCAGATAATATTGTGTCCAATGAAAAACATTTATTTAATTAGAAAATTCAAAATGGAAGCATTTTACAGTGTTTTAGACCTAACTTAAAGGAGTAGTTCACTTTTTTTTTTTTAAACATTTGCTGATAATTTAATCACCCCCATGTCATCCAAGATGTCCATGTCTTACTTTCTTCAGCAGAAAAGAAATTAAGGTTTTTAATGAAAACATTCCAGGATTTTTCTCCATATGATGGACTTCAATGGGAACCAAACGGTTCAAGGTCCAAAAGACAGGTTCAGTACAAACTGCAAACTGTTCAAAGGGCTTTAAATGATTCCAGACAATGAATTAGGCTCTTATCAAGCGAAACGATCACTCATTTAAAAAAAAAAAAAGTTTTATAAGCTCAAATGCTCGCCTTGCTCTGTTCTGTGATGCGCGTTTGTGACTCTCCTGTTCGAACTCGTTCATCAAAATGAACAAATCTTTTTCTGAGTCATTTGGTTCATTCAACAAATGAAATGAACGAATTGACTAGGAAAAAGATTTGTTTATTTTGATGTGAGTAAATTATCAGCAAAAGTTTTTTCAAAAGTGAACTACTCCTCTAAGCCATGTCTCAGAATAACAGTTCAATTCACCATTTACCACATGTTAAGCATTTTGCAAACCTAAACGGGCCTGAGATTAAAAGGATAGTTCACCCCAAAAAAATCTTCAAAATATCCTCTTTTGTGTTCAGCGGACGAAAGAAATTCACACAGCTTTGAAAAAACTTGAGGGTGAATAAATAACAAAATTGACAAAATTTTCATTTTTGGGTGAACTATCCTGATTTCAGATCATGTTTGTCATGACAGCATATAAAACTTCAATACATAGCCCTACTCTAGTTTAAGATTTATTGTGTCTGGTTCCACATGTGGTTATGGTTTAGAAAAAAAAAGCATTGCTTATCTGTACAAATGAAACATTTCTTCTTGTAGAGTCTGGTGAAACTTGATCATGCCTAACCACAGAACGAACAAGCTGTAATTTGCTGCAAAATCATGTGCTTAGCGATTTCTATGGTGAAATTTGTTCTGCATTAACCCACATAGTGTATAAGTAACTCTTTATGGCTGTTGTGATTCTCATAGGTATCTGACAGCAAAGGAAAGTATGTGCCGCTCCCAGGAGACAAAGACAACCTGGCCGTCCAGACCCGTGGAGGCCCGGAAAAACACGAGGTTACTGGCTGGGTGCTAGTAAGTGTGTTTTTTTTTAACTAAATATAAACTCTTAGCTTATCTTTCCACGTATAACTACATGATGTTTATTGCGCAACACAAAACCGTTACACCATTTATTGGCAGCGCTGCTCCGAAAGCAGAGGCTCATCTTAAGTTACATTTGTTTGGAATTCTTTTCACTTATCTAAACATCCAGAACAGATTGGGTGAAAACTACGACTGATGGCCATGTGTTGCAGATATCTCCTCTTACCAAGAATGAGGATGGCTCCTACGAGTGTCACGCCAGCAACATCAAGGGCGAAGCTTCTGCTGTGGGCATCATCCACGTGGTGGATTCCATCAATGACATTCCTCCCAAGAAGGGTGAGTGAGTGTAGTTGAACCACAGTTGACTTGTCAGCACATACTTCATGCTTTAGGATACATAAAAGACATTTGCATTAGTAGAGAATGTGTGCTGCACATGGCTGTGTTGAACATGTCCCATCATGCCGAGCTGTGTTTTCTTGGCCCACATCACCTGCCAGCTCCGTTAGCAAGATGGTTGCGGTGACAGGTTTGTACTGTTGCATTGGAATAGCCCATAAATCAACTTGCTAAGGAAAATTTTCTGGTTTTCAGTCAATCAACATGTTGCCACACTTAAGGCATGCTCTATAGCAGAGATGCCCAAACTAGGGCCCGCGGGCCAAAGTTGGCCCGTGGTATCCTTTGATTTGGCCCGCCATACCGTCCGGGGAGAGAGGATTTCTTTAAAATGCAAAACTTTACAAATAAACTGCATTAGTTAATCAGATTGAAGTTGTTTTATATTTATTTTAAATATTATAAAATAAATAAACCCATAGCAACTTTAATGTAATACCGTTTGATTTATGATGCAAAATTTACTTTTGGCCCACGGCCCACAATCAAGTTTGATATTTTGGCCCTTCGTAGGAAAAAGTTTGGGCACCCCAGCCACCCCTGCTCTATAGGACACAGCTGATTGGTTCCTGCTGTATGAGTAGCCAATGAGCTTGCTGATCAATCTTCAGATATTTGGTCAGCATTTTCTGTAGTAGTTGCAGCACACGTTCAGAAACCCTCCATCTTCCCCAGCTCCACCTGTATAGATCTGCTACAGACGATTCACGTATGCCATTTCATTTTGTACAGCAGCAATTTCAAACACATAAACATTGTCATATCCATGGCTTTGCCAAAACCTCTGAGAGTTGTCATGATGACAGAACTAAAATTAAAATTAAAACTGGAAATATAAAAATAAAAGCGAATTCAAAATACATAGCCCTGCTATACTGAAATAACACTGCTTAAAGGAGTAGTTCACTTTAAAAAAAAATGCTGATAATTTACTCACCCCCATGTCATCCAAGATGTCCATGTCTTTCTTTCTTCAGTCGAAAAGAAATTAAGGTTTTTGATGAAAACATTCCAGGATTTTTCTCCGTATAATGGACTTCAATGGGAACCAAACGGTTCAAGGTCCAAAAGACAGTTTCAGTGCAAACTGCAAACTGTTTAAAGGGTTTTAAACGATTCTAGACGATGAATAAGGGTCTTATCAAGCTAAATGATCGATTATTTTTTTTTAAATCGCAAAGTTTTAGTTTTCTAAGCTCAAATGGTCACCCTGCTCTGTTCTGTGATGCGCATTCGTGACTCTCCTGTTCGAACTCGTTTATCAAAATGAACGAATCTTTTTCCGAGTCAATTCATTCATTTTGTTTGTTGAATGAACCAAATGACACGAAAAAAGATTCGTTCATTTTGAAAAAAATGTATTTGCACTGAAACTGTCTTTTGGACCTTGAAGCGTTTAGTTACCAGTAAAGTGCATTATATGGAGAAAAATGCTGGAATGTTTTCATCAAAAACCTTAATTTCTTTTCGACTGAAGAAAGAAAGACATGGACATCTTGGGTGACATGGGGGTGAGTAAATTATCAGCAGAATTTTTTTTTAAAAGTGATCTACTCCTTTAAATCTTAATCTGTTCCTCACATATAAGATTTTGAATATTGCACACAAATCATATGAAATACAATATTTTTTTGTCAAGACTTTGTCATTGGTGTTTCTTGTCTGTTTGTATTCAGTGAAGGATAGCGAGCTGTAAAAAGACGTGGACTCTGACTGAGATGATGAATCGCACTACGTCTGTGCACTGAGGACAAGCTCATAGCATCTATAGTGTAATCACTGCTCACACACACACACACACACACCGCCTGAACCACAAACAGCAACTTGCACGTGGGCACTTTATTCTATAGAAGTTGTTCAGGCACACTCGCAAAAAAACAGACCCCGACTTTTGTATTCTTTAACTTACTCTACAATCTCTCTCCGCAGAACAACTTTATACTGTAAAGCGCCGATCGACCATCAAAGCGATTGAATCATACACGTGAATACATATCTCCATGCAAACATTCAGGCATGAACACTGAATGCATTTGCGGCACTCAAATATCTCATCTTCACTTATCATATGCATGCTTTGCGTGTTTTTGGGGATACAAATATTGTACTAATTTCTTTAGTTTTCTATTTTGTTGATGATTGATGTTTATGGTCAACTGTATTTGTGCAAACTTTTGGACGATGTTCCTTCAAAAAAGCTTCAAGACTAATCTAAATCAGAGTTGCCCTGCAATAAAGGCAAGGGCCACAAATCTAACTTGACTGAGGGCCATAGGTAAATGTTTCATTATATGAAAATGTAAAGCTCACTTATATGATCTGCCTTTAAATGCCCAAAAAAAGTTAAAACAAAAAATCTAGTAAATCAAAACGACAGAGAAAAACTACATTTTTTTTCAGCTTATGACATGACAAGTTCACTAAAAAAATCACAAATATTGTAGTTCAGAGGTTAGATTAAGTTAAGTTTTGGTTAAGTTAAGAATTAACAGCTCATTTATCACAGCTATAGACTTCCTACTATTCTGTCGATTCCTAAACTGCATTAGGATTAAATGTTGTCCTCTAAAAGTCTGAGCATATAATGCATTTGATTGTATGTTTTGATATTTGTATACCACCAATGAATAAAGATGTACTTTGAAAGGCACGGAGTTTGTGTTTGCGCAAAAAACAAAATAATTAAATCTTGAACACATCTGGGGTTTTTTATTATTTAAAAAAAGCTTTCTTTTATTCTATGTTGAACAGCCAAAACACCAGTTTCAGAACTATAACAACATATGAAAAACAACAAAAACATAAAAAGTTTCACAAGACCAGCAGCTACCGCAGGAAGTGCTGTAGGGATCCATTCAAAATCATTTCCACTATGATTTGCTCCTGGTTCCCGTTTTCCATTATTCATCGGTGTGGCCGTTTAGCTGGTCATCATCCGTGGGGCAATGCTCATAGACATCAGCTCCTGGAATAAGAGCTTACAGGCGTACGGCATCCTCACCAGAGAGATCTGAAAGAACAGAGCGGAGGAAGGGGGGTCACGAAAGAGCTCATTTTAAAGGGATAGCCTACTCCACTTTTTTGGGAAATAGGCTCATTTTACAACTCCCCCAGAGTTTTACCATTTTCGAATGTGTTCAGCCGATTTTCTGATATTTAAAAGAATATCAGGAACCAGACAGTTTCTGGTCTCATTGACTTCCATAGTATATATTTTTTCCTACTATGGAAGTCAATGAGACCAGAAACTGTCTGGTTACTAATGCTCTTCAAAATATCAGAAAATCGGATTCGAAAACGGTAAAACTCAACTGTTTAACTCTGGGGGAGTTTTAAAATGAGCCTATGAGCCTATTTCCTTTAACATCTTAAATATGAGTTCTATAATATGCTCATTAGACCATTTAAAGTAAAAGCTCATTGCTATTTGTGGGAATTGAACCATAAACCATCCCTGACCATTTAAAGTCTCGATAAAATAGAGAACTAGAGACAGATGATTAACAGAGTGAAAATGATTATCGAAAAAGAAGAAATTGAAGGGCGGGCTCTTGGTTCAAGAGCGGGGTTGTTGATCGGATTGAGGCAGATCTGAATGCAAGCTTGTAGTATATTGTGAGAAAGGGGTGGGTTTAAGCGTACTTAATGATTGGAGAAGTCTAGCACATCAACAGAGAGAGTTATGGATAGACAAATCATTCACAATAAAATCAATTAAATAAAGTGTGAAATTTAATTTTATACCAACTTAATTGACCACTTGACCCAGTAAGACCGGACATTAGCGATTACCCACCTGTGTCTTGTTGCGGCAGCCCCTGCACTCATAGGTGTGCGTGCGGGTGTTTGCGATGGCCATGAGGCCGCACAGGTTGCAGACGTGGACCTGGTACGGGTCAGATGCCTCAAAAAGCCTCTCTTTTAGGAACTGAGCGGCACCGTGAGCGATCTGACAATCACGTTCCATCTCTCCAAAACGCAGCCCACCATCACTGGAGGAAAGAAAACGAGTTAAGATCTGATTAAACAAAATTGCTAGCATAATAGTGCTGTCATCTCACCGTGATCTACCCTCCATGGGCTGTCTGTTTAGGATCTGGACCGGACCACGGGCCCTGGAGTGGATTTTATCGTCCACCATGTGCTTTAGACGCTGGTAGTATGTGGGTCCGATGAAGATCTGTGAGGTGAGCTTACGGCCAGTGAAGCCATTATACAAAACCTGCAATAATAAATAATACCATTAAAACCACGTTTCAACACACCTAATGCATTCTCAAGGGAATAGTCCACCCAAAAATGAAATTCAGTCATTTTTGTCACACAAACCTGGATGACTTTCTTTCTTCAGTGGAACATATAAGATGATCAAGTCAATGGAAACCGAAACTGTTTGGTTGCCCAGATTGATCAAAATATCTTCTATGTTTCACAGGAGAAAGTCAAACAGGTTTGGAACTATATGAGTGTGAGTACATGATGATGACTGAATGTTATTTTTGTGTGGACTGCAACATTGGCAGGTAGGAGCTCTTCACCTCATTGCCTCTCAGATGGTAACCGTATTCTGACAGCAGGTTGGAGACCTTCTGTACATTCACAGCATCGTTGAATGGTGTGGCATCACCAATCTCCCCTTTGTTAGCAGACACCTGAACGGAAAAGGAAATAAAGTGTTCTGAACTGCTACATATTTAACACAAAAATGACTAGGGCTGTGAATTAAGAATTGGTTCTTATTCAGTATAATGGAACCGAATTATGGTTTTGTAAACACCTTATTCAATTGATGGTTGAATTGCATGCAAACGTATGACAACTTCTACAGTGTTCAAGGTAAATTTCCACTTTGAACTCGTGTTTACATATGAAATGAGGTCTGGTTATATAATGAAATGCAACTAGAAGATCAGGGACTTTTCTGTACCTCAGATCAGCCCGTGAAGTTGGGAGTCCACGGGACTCAGCTTCACATAGCCTATTTCCTAATGTCGGGTTTGTCTTCTCTTTATTCCAGAACATTTGATGTTTTGTATTGATTATCTTTGAACTGATGATAAATTTACCTGACACAATAAATCGTTACATTTGATGATTCTAACTGACTTTGACTAATTCCTTTTAACTAATGAAATATCAAACTTTCGCTTACATAATGATACACGGATATCATTAAAACCTTTTCATTATGGATTCAGATGGGCACTTTTCTGAACACGTTTCCAGAATAAACATCTATTAGTAATGTAGACAACGAGTTGGAAAGAGAAGCACGACACACAGGATTAGGAGCAGAAAACCTAAGTACCTTCCCTTGCAGACACTCGATCAAATGGCCGACTGTCATTCTGGAAGGGATGGCGTGAGGGTTGATGATGATATCTGGGGTGATTCCTTCACATGTGAATGGCATGTCCTAAAGAGAGGAAAATTCACAGCTCAGGTCAGACACACACTGCATCTGCGTTTGGGTTTCATAGTGACTGTTTACAATGTAAGAGCCTATGCTGTCGTGAGCTGTTTAAGAGCCACATCCTGTGTACAAACCTTCAACTGCAGGCTAGTCTAAACAAACCATACACATTCAGTCTCGTTCACATTAACAATGAGTGCTACAACATTACATCTCCTATTACACAGGTTTTGAGTCAGTAATACTTTTTAATAACACTTTTATTCAGCAAGGATGCCTTAAATTGATTAAAAATGACAGTAAACATCTATGTTACAGAAGATTTGTATTACAAAAACTGATGCTTGTTTAAAAATGTATTTCAAAGTACAACAGCTTCCACAAAAATATTATAATACAAGGAGAAAATCTGTTTAAGCATTAATAAGTAAAGTTTCTTGAACATCAAATCAGTATATTAGATTGATTTCTGAAGGACTGTGCTGAAAATTCACCTTTGCCATCACAGGAATAAATACATTTTGAAATGTATTAAAATAGAAAACAGTTCATTTAAATTGGAATATATTTTACAGTATTAGAGTTTTCGTTGTATTTTTCATCAAATAAATGCAGCCCAGGTGAACATTAAAGACTTTCAAAAATATTTTTTAAAAATCGTACGGTAGTGGACACTTACCTCTTGTCTGTACTGGATACCGCAGGTACCCTTCTGACCGTGACGACTGGCGAACTTGTCTCCGATTTGTGGTATACGAACTGAACGGACCTGCACAAGACAATTTACATTTAAGCATTTGCACTAAAAGCTGATCTTTGAAAGAAAAAAAAACAACAGCATTTGGGTTTGGAATATACTGAGGGTAAATAATGTTCATGTTTAAGTGAAATTTTCCTTCAAGATTGGTAAAAAAAAAAGATTCAAATCACTACATACTCTGATTTTGCAAAACTTGTAGCCCTCCTGGTTTAGCGTGACCATGACTTGATCAACGATTCCGGTTTCGCTGGTGCGCAGGAACGTGCTGCAGTCTCTCTTAGTGTAGCGACGGTTGGTGCTATCCAGCTCATCATCATTCTCGGGAAGAGTTACGGTTTTACCAATGATGACGTCCTCACCAGACACACGCACACCGGGAGCAATCAAACCATCGTCATCCAACTTGTCATAGATGGCGTGTCGCATGCCTTTAGCGAAAAAAGGAACAGAAATGCTAATAACACATAGCTTGCAGAAGCAATCAATCACATCTCCATTTTAATCTGAAGATTTGCAGCAAATATTCAAACTGAAAGCTCATTGGACCACAAATGTAGACAAATATAATATATTTTGTTGCTTCAAGCAGTAGAAAAAGAAAGAAAGCTACAAATATGCTGCATTGTCACTTCCTGTAGATGAAGAGAAGAGTAAAAGCACTAGAATTGCACCTTGACAGGTCTCTCGGGTGGGTTTCTCAAAGATCTCTTCCTGGTCAAAGCCTTTCTTAGATTCCTGTTCCTTGTACGAGCGGTAGAACACAGACCTGAGATAACACACAGTTTAGTCAAAACTTGAATTTTGTGAAAAGAAATTGTAAGCATAGTTGCTAAATTCTAGTGTCAGATACCTGAAGAATCCACGATCCACAGCCGAACGGTTCATGATGACAGAATCTTCCTGGTTGTATCCAGTATATGATGCAATAGCCACAATGGAATTGATACCTTTATTAAGAAAAATGTGCAAACATATTAGTTTTTGAGGTTGAATGAGGTCTGAATCATTGATAAACTACTGTTCAAAAGTTTGAGGTTGGTGACATTGTTTTTTTAAGTCTCTTATGCTCACCAAGGCTGTATTTAAATGGTCAACATACAGTAAAAAGAGTAATATTGTGAAAAGAACTTTCATTTTTAATACAATTTAATATTTCTGTGATGCAACAGCCATTTCTCGTGTCACATGACCCTTCAACAATCATTCTAATATGCTGATTTGGTGGTCAAGGAAACATTTCTTATAATAAATGTTGAAAACAATTGTGCTTTTTTTCAATGTTGCTTGAATGAAAGAGCATTTATTTGAAATGGGATTTTTTTTGTAACATTATAAATGTCTTTACGGTCACTTTTGATCAATTTAACATCAAAAATTTAACAACAACAAAAAAATAGTACTAACTCCAAACCTTTGAATGGTAGTGGAGACACGGATGCAGCACTACCGTTTAATGTAAGAAATAGATTACCTGCCGGCAGCTCTCTGAAACGTAGATACTCCATAGAACGAGTCGTGACTAAGGGTTTCTGGGGGTAGTAGAGCACATGTGCCAGGGTATCCATTCGCACATGGAAGTTGGTGATGTAAACTCCCATGGCTTGTTTACCCATAGCAGACTGGTACGTGTTTCTGGGAGACTGTAAACAGGAGAGAGTGCATCATTTAGACACTATATTATGCAAGTTCTTCAGTTACAAATAAGAGAATTATAAACTGAAATATCAAAATTCTCTACATTTGAATATATCCATAATACTGCATATTATAAATATGTATTATATGGGGCGGTACCTGGTTGTGATCAGGGAAAGGTATAATGGATGCACAGACACCCAAAATCATGGACGGGTGGATCTCACAATGCGTGTAGGTGGAGCAATAAGCCACGCCCTTCTCCTGAAGGTCATCTGGGGTCATGGCCAACATTACAGTTTCCTCCTCTAGTGTGTCAATATATTCAACCACACCACTGGCTACCAGATCCTGCCAACTACACAGAAAAACAGATACTCTGTTATAGAAGAACAGGAAGAATCTGAAAGCAGTCTGAGATGATATTCTTCACATATGTAAGCACCTGTAGTTGTTGTACTCTCTCTCTTTGAGCTGGTCGATGTGTCGTCTCTTCAGCAGAAGTTTCTGTTTTTCCACAATAAGCAGCGGACGGCAGATCCTGCCAGCGTCTGTATAGATCCTGATTTCCCTCTCACGAATATCTCTGATCATTGACACCTGGACCATGATGAAAACAAGACCACAATTAGATGCTCATGTTAAACAGGAGTGGTGCAAAAACAAAAACAGGGAGAAGAGATGCCACACCTCAGACACGATGATGTCCATCTGCCTCCTCAGCTTCCGTAGAGTGTTCATCAGCTGCTCAGGGTCTTTGTGAATACCCACCCAGCAACCATTCACAAAAATCTTAGTTGCACTAAAGGAACAAACACAAATGAAATAGTATAAATTCAAGATTTACTAAAAAGAAATATAAGAATAACATTGCGTGTCGATTTCAATGGTGTGGTGCTGCCCCCTATAGAACAGGATGACACCCACTCTGCAATTGCAGCAGGGGAGATTTCCTCCAGGTTCTCCATGCTCCACTCCTCCAAGAACTCAAGGATGGGGGACGGCTGAGATCCCACAGAGATGTAGGCCATGAGAGCTAGATTCTTTACCAAACCTACAGCATGGCCCTGCAACAAAACAATTACACTCCATCTTAATTACCTTCAACCTCTGACATTCACATGCATACTAGTGTTCAAGGGTCCTACCTCTGGGGTCTCCGCAGGGCACACCATACCCCACAGTGTGTTATGAAGCTGCCTGGGTTTGGCCAGCTTGCCGTCTCGTCCTATAGGCGAGTTTACGCGGCGCAGGTGGGAAAGAGTGGAGGCGAAAGTCAACCTGTTCAACACCTATAAACAAAAAGTCAATGAGGATAGTGTGTAAGCTGTTAGCAAAAAATTGTTTAATAAATGTATGCATTTGTACATACACAGTAGAGCAAACGGCAAAATAGGTAAACGGACATAAACTGCAGAAAAAGCACATCACCTGAGATACTCCGGCTCTGGCCTGATGGGCTTTCTTCACATCCCCCCAGTTGCCTGTGGCCAGGGAGTACTTGAGTCCGTCAGAAATGATGCGAGTCTTAATGGCCAGCTCAAGATTAAAGTCCTTCCCCCTGTCAATAAACTTCTGTGCATAGATCCTGATCTCCTTCAGCAGGTTCTTGAACATTCTGGGAAAAACACAGATGTACGGATTTTAAATTTTAATTTATTTTATTAATGCACTTTGAATGCTCAATAAAAGATTTTTGGATTCTAACCCTCTGAACAGAAACGCAAGCAAAGGTCCAGCGAGATCAAGCCTCTTGTTGCCATAGTGATCTCTGTCGTCCAGCTCTCGTCTGCCCAGAGCAGCCAACAGTAGTCTGTGAACCATGTAACTAAATAAAGAGAAAGCAATAAAAAAAATTACACAATATATTAAAAAATTAAGTAGATATTTGTGTGTATACAGTGTATACATATATATATATATATATATATATATATGTATACAGTATATATATATACTGTATTTTTTCTATACAATGTTTTTCAAAATCTTATGGACCAAAAATGTAGAAGTGTAAGACAACAGGACAAACTCATAAAGTTATTTTACCCAAGAAAATAAGCTTTCTTGGTCTCGCAGAAATCTGATACACCAACATGTGGCAACACCTCCTTCTGCAAAACCTCTTTAGCATATTTGATTCTTCTCTCTTTAGTGACACCAGGTTTAGCCCCTCTGGAGCCAATGAAGTTCAGAGCCACATTCTGTTCCTGAATCACAAAAGCCTCGTCTAAAGACGGTTTCACCTGGAGGGGGGGGGGGGAGCAGAGTACAGTTTTACAAATTAAATCAAAAAGGGAAAGGGGAAGACTCTACTAATCAAAAGAGTGCTTCATTTGTATATTTAAGGTGACATACCATCTCCATCATCTCAGGATCATCAAAGTCATAGATGATGTGTTCAAGGATGTCTCTATCAGACACAAATCCCAAAGCACGGAACACAATGATGATGGGAACTTCCTGCCGGATGTACGGCAGAGTGGAAACAATCCTCTGGCCGATGGCACTTTTCTTAACTCCCTGGACAGAATAGGAAAAAAACATAAGAAAATAGATGCACAAGATTCAGAGCAAAAATAGTTCATCAATCCAAAAACCACACAACTTGGCTCAATCTGCAAGCGAAATACTTGCTTTTACAGTCAGGAGATACTGACCTGTCCTCCACGGGCCATCATGCTGACCCAGATGGTGCTGGTGGGTCTGGAGGAGTTCTCCAGACATGACCTGCACTCTCCAGTGTAAGCATACTTGGAGTCTTTCTTAGCAAACACATACACTGTGTTAGTGGCCATCTTCTCTTGAGCAATCAGGACCTGGACAAATGGCAGAACACATTTAATTAAAAAAAATAATAAAAACACAATTTATGTTATACTGCAAATGACCAATTATTTGCACAAGAAAAAAAAATGTAATTCTGTGTTTTTGAAACAAAACCAACCTTCTCTGAACCATTGATAATGAAGTAGCCACCAGGGTCCAGTGGACATTCGTTCAACTCACAAAGATCACGATCTGTCAGGCCGCTCAGGAGACAGTACGTGGAACGGAGCATGATTGGAATTTTGCCTATAAATGTTTTCTGATGCTGCGTCTGCTGTTGCTCTTCCCCATCCTTTATGATAGTCTTCGTGATGTCCACATACAGAGGGGCGGAATACCTGCAAGTCACAGCGTGCATTCAGATACACTGCCTGCTTTCGTGAAAACCTGTGGGAGTCGGACTTTTAAAGTTCACACTAAAACATACAACTTAAGAATGCTCTAATTCAGCTCTATTAAAGACTACTATAGCATATTCAATGCACAAAACTTTGATGTTGTACAAAATCTATTACATGATTTCTGTTGTATGACTTTTCATTCTGTATCAGTAAGTAAATAGGCTTTTAGTATAATTCTAAAAACACCCCCCTTCAGGTTGTGGTACATGTTTTTACTGTGAAAACGTTACATGATTACCCATACATTTTTTTTATTAAAAGAAATCAATCAAAATGTGAAAAATCAAAGAGAAACAAATGAAATATCAGGCTTTTGATCAGCATTTATTTGTAGATCTAGTCATCCTTGTATTGGATTATTTTGTATGTTTTCCTCCCACAACAAAAATGACAAACCATCACTAATTAAACTTCTTACAAAGACATATAATTAGGAGATATAGAGTAACCACTGATATCTAAAATACACTTTATGAAAGTAGATGAGATCAAATATCTTATTGATGAATTTTATAAACCATCAGAATTTTCATTTTTACTTTCTGGCAATATAAATTTCAGCAATAGATTGCATGTTTTTGCTTGATTTGTATTCTTTCTATGGGGAAAAAATTGGTGGGTTTTTTTCTCCTCAAATATGATCTACCTAATCTCCTATATCATACTATAAAAGCCTGATCTATCAAATATGATACTCAACAAAAACATTTTTTTTTAAAAATAAAATAAAAGTAAAAAAATGTTTTCCAGGGCTCTCAAACACTGAAGGACATAACTCACGTGAGATTTCGGAGTCTGGCTTCGTTTGGCATCATAGGTGAGGGAGCACCATCTCTTTCCCAGTGAGTGGGTTTGGAAAGGTAGATTTGCTCAAACTTCAGCAAGTAACGAGGCTGCAGAAAATAAATCAAATCAAAATCAGTCAATTCATTTTAGAGAGTCTCATAAACACATATTTGATATCAGACATTGAATCAAATCACTCACCGGTTCCTCCACCTCTCCAGATGTGTGCTGGGCCTCAGCCTGCAGGTCAATGGGTGGAGCATCCTCCACAATCCTCTGCACAGACATCTGGATGAACTCATCGAATGAATCCAGCTGCTGTCGCACCAAACCTTTTTCATCAAAATATGAGCTGGAAAGAGAAAAGTGACAAGAAACATGCAAAACAATGTCAATAAAGTTTAAAATTTATCTTATTAACTTTAATACTGCATAGATAGATAGAATTAAGGTAGCACAAAAGCAATAATGACAGCTATTCAACAGGTATTTTCTGTACCTGATAACAATCCAACAGGCCTCCTGCCACAGATCAGGGGTGATTTCATCATCATCTTCATCATATTGGATATCTACAATAATTACAAAACTTAAAAGTTATTTTCTTAGACGGAGGGCAAAACAACATAGTTGCTGTCAAATTATGCTTACTAACAGATGCATTACCTTCACTCTATTACATTAGTCTAAATGAAAGACACTCATTAAATACTTGTTCTATATACAAAAATTGACTTATTATAACATTAGGTTTGTTTTTCTTAACATGCCCATTTGCGACAAAGCTAACCTTAGCCTGTTAGCCAATAACGTTGTCGTTGTGTTACCGCTTGAAACTAGTATCTAACCACACATTTCACTGTAATAAAACTATAAATAAACGCGTATTGCACGTATATCGCCAAAACATACCTTCGTCTTGATCATACATGATATTTACTGGTGAAAAACTTAACTTCTGGTTAAACTAAATGTAGGTTATCCGCGCACCCCACTGTATGGCGCTTTATGTCTGCGGCTGCACCGCTACGAGTGGTATCAACACAAACGGCTACAGAATTATACGTCACTTCCGGAGCAAGTGTTTTTATTTTATTTATACACAAGCATTTACACGTCTGTGATTAAAAAAAACATATTTATTAACCATATATATGAATGTTAATTATGTTACATAAAAATAAAATGTTTTACCTAATATTCTTTGTCCATTTTTTTCCGGTGACGTATATTGTACGCGCAGTCCTCGGTATTCTCTCACATGGGTAACGTTACGTTGTTTTCAAGGTTGTAGTATTTGAAGCGATGTGATTGTTATTTAAACATATAATAATGTACAAGTTATTAAGAGCGTCGACATTCCAATTCTACAATCGTGCGTGTTTAAAACATGTTTCAAGACCGGAACATGAATGCATGTGGCGGTTTCCACGGTCATTTTCCAGCTTAACATCAAAAGACTGTGGAACCCATTTAGGCACAAACCAGAGGTGCAGATCATCCAGATGTGGGGTTTCAGGTCTGAGATGTTACAGCAGTCAAAAAGAAGCTAGAGGACCAGCATCAAATCAACCTCAGGAATTATACACATTAGTTGAGCCAGAGAAACAAGAACAATTTGTGTTCCCTGACTTTGATGAACCAGTGGACAATGAAGAGGATAAACTGCCAGATCATCTTCTTTCAAATGTGCTCACGAGTAATGTAGAAACAAAGCCAGTGCATGAAAAGCCTGGCAAAGACATGCACATTAAAGGACTGGAAATGCAACTGAAGCATTTAAAGGGCTCTGCAAAGTCTGAAGTGGAGGACAACTCATTGATTGAGTTCCACGATGAAGGATTCCCACTGGACCTACGTACCAAATCAAAGAAGGTTAAAAAGCAGCAAAAGATCTATGGCTCTCCTGATGTGGAGGTGGCAGTCAGCGATTCCTGTTGCTCTGGCTGCGGGGCCCTCATGCACTGCACTGACCCTGAAATCCCAGGTTTCCTGCCAAGTGAGAAATTCAAAGCGTTAGTTGAAGAGGACAAACTGAAGAAGGCAATATGTCAGAGATGCTATTTAATCAATCACCACCAGAAGGCTTTGAACGTCACTATGTCCAAAGAGGAGTACAGAGCGATTGTCAAGAGAATTAAATCAGAGAAGGCTTTGGTGCTGCTGATAGTGGATCTTCTGGATCTCCCCGACTCCATCATCCCAGACCTTCCAGAGCTTGTTGGGAAGAATAAGCACATTGTTATTTTAGGGAATAAAATAGACTTGCTGCCTGGAGATGCAGAGAATTACCTGCAACGTATCAAACGTCAGCTGGCGGCATACTGTGCCAGCATGGGCATTTCTACCATTGATACCAAGGACATCCATCTCATCAGTGCCAAAACAGGTTATGGTATAGAAAACCTTATATCAAGACTGCAATCAACCTGGAAGTACAATGGAGATGTGTATTTGGTCGGCACGGCCAATGCTGGCAAATCCACGCTGTTTAATACTCTACTGGAATCAGATTATTGCAAATCCAGAGCTTCAGATGTGATGCATAAAGCTACTATATCTCCATGGCCTGGTGAGATATTGCATTTGAGTTAATTGGTTGCTTTTACAGACAGATACGATATCTATGATTACATAAAATCCCTAATATGTTGTTTAATTCAATGTTTGCAATTCTGTTTCACAAGTATATAAGAACAGAATGTTTCAAGGCACAAAAAAGAGAACGAAGACCTTTTTAATTAATGTACTTGACCCTTTTAGGACCTTGTTTTAGCTGCTTAATGTATGATCATTGCTGTGACATGCTGTCCAAGTTATTTAAATTGTTAAAACATTTCTATCTGTCCTCTTTAAATCTAGGAACAACATTAAATCTGCTGAAGTTTCCCATCATCAACCCGACCCCCTACCGGATGTTCAGGCGGACGGAGAGACTTAAACAGGAGTCTCTTTTGACTGAGGAGGACATGAATCCTCAAGAGCTTAAGAGAATCAAACAATTCAGCAAGCAGGGATACTTGGTTGGTAAGTTTGCACGTTTATTTTATTTTTTTAGTTAACCTAGAAATTCTCTGATATTAGAGACTTTTAAAGGGGTCATGAACTGGCCTTTTAAATTTCATTTTATTGTTGTCTGAGGTCAACTTATGATGTTCGCTTGGTTTTTGCATTCAAAAACATCAAAATGAATAAGTAATA
Organism: Pimephales promelas; assembly: GCF_988280905.1. Lineage (NCBI taxonomy): Eukaryota > Metazoa > Chordata > Actinopteri > Cypriniformes > Leuciscidae > Pimephales > Pimephales promelas. The sequence goes on from NC_142777.1 coordinate 32,825,347, forward strand.
GGGCATTTTGTAAAAGATTTTATTGGACTAACAAGGACGTTTTCATGTCTGAAACTTACAGGATATTCTTATAATATGATGACCTCTTAGATGTCAAAAGTTCAAGGAAAATTTTATTTCTCAGTTCACCACCCCTTTAATTCGTCTCATTTCCACTATTTTTGTTTTTTAGAAAACCTTTGCCATCAAATGTTCAGTTAAAGTTCATCTTTAAAAACACTTAACTTATAAAATACTAAATAAGTGTTAAATAAATTCACAAAATTAATATAAATTTTTCATACTTGTACTTTATAAAGTGTGATGTTGTGATGTCTAAATACACTGTAGCATTTAAAATTATTGATTTTATTTTGTTTACTTTTAATGTTTAAATGTATAATTGTTCAGGTAAAATAATAAAGATTATAGATCATCTTTTTCTCATTATAGTGCCAGTTTTAAGCTCTGAAGGAAAAGAAAATGTGAGATATATACAGGTCCTTAAAACCACTTCTTTTATTGGTCAAATGAAATATGCAAATTTTTTGAGATAGGAATTTTGGGTTTTCATGAGCTGTATGCCAAAATTATCAAAACAATAAAAGACCTGAAATATTTCAGTTGGTGTGCATTGAATCTAAAATATATGAAAGTTTAATTTTTATCATTACATTATGGAAAAAATGAATTTTTTTAGAAGGACCAGTATATATATATATATATATATATATATATATATAATGTATTATTATAATGTATTATTATATAATGTTATAGATTTTAAGTTTGAGGCAACTTCATTTTCTCCATTGTTTTTTTAGGTCACATTGGGAGGACATTTCGTACAAATCAGTCACTCAAGAAAGACCTTGTGGAGTTTGATCCTGACAGTCTGAGCTTTGGAGAAGACGTGGAGGAAGGTGTGAAACAGAATCAGTCCTTGGACTCCACAGACGCAGAGCTCACCTACAATGAAATCAAAGATGCACACTGGTTCTATGACACCCCAGGCATCATGAAAGAACATGACGTGAGTCCCTTCATTCAAACTGTACTCACATAATGTGATATAATTATGTTCATAACTGCAATCATTTATGTTCCCTTATTTTAAAACATCTATCGTTATGAATCATGTGCCACAATGGGTTTTAATCAAAATGTAACTTTCCAGGTGCTCAGCCTGTTGAATCATCAAGAAGTGAAGCTGGTGGTTCCTACACATGCCATTACACCGAGAACGTATCTAATGAACCCTGGTATGGTTTTGTTTTTGGGGGCTTTGGCACGCATTGATTATTTGGAGGTAAGAGTTTGACTTAGGAGGAATGCTTAATGTTTTGCTGCATCTGCACCACACTAAGATAATTTCAATGATCGTTACTCTCTCTAGGGGAAACGCTCTTGCTGGTTAACAGTTGTTGCCTCATCACGCATCCCGATTCACATCACCAATTTGGACAAGGCTGATGCAGTCTATCAGAAACATGCTGGGAATATCCTTCTTGCAGTATGTATATACTTTATATGTATTTGTGTTATCAGTAAAATTAATTCTACATGATACTACATTATTTTGTGAAAGGTCCCATCTGGTGGTGAGGAGCGCATGAAAACTTTTCCACCACTTATCGCTCAAGACTTTGAACTCGAGGGGCAGGGCTGCAACACCGCAATTACTGACATCAAGATCTCATCAGCAGGTAAAAATGATCAAGCAGAAAAGCAGACTAAGCAATGTGTTGGATAAATATTCTGATTCTTTATAATCTTTGAATATGCAAATTAGCCCCGCCTCCACTCACTCGAGATGGGGCCTGACAACTGACAACAGTAGTCCGGCCAGGATATTGTTATTTAAAAAGTGATTTACCAATCCCGGAGTCAGTAGTGTTACAGTAGGGGATACACCGCTCTATATTAATTTGAAAGTGATTGCAGTACCAGTTTTGGCCACAATCTTGCATACAGCTCCTTCAAGTCCGATTTTTTTGTTTGTTTGTTTCTTAGGCTGGGTTGCTGTGACAGCAGCTGAAGGAGATCAGCTGTTTTTGAGGACTCACGCCCCTGAAGCAGCAGGACTTTGTTTGCGCACCCCGCCTTTGCTGCCCCACATTGTGAATTGTAAAGGACAGCGAATCAACAAGTCTCCCGCTTACAAGACTAGAAAGCCACAGGCGCTGGTTGACGTCGGTCTGTCTGTGAAAGCAGCTGAAAGACTCAAAGTGAGAAGGAAAAAATGAAAAACATTTAAGTGCAAGTTGCTTTTCAAAATGTTGTTCTGATTCAACAGTGTATTGCTTGTATGCTACATATTTTTATACTAAATGTTTATGAAATGTATTTATATATTCAGCCATTTAAAATGTCTTTCAAATAAATAAAAAACAAATGAACAAAAAGTGTGGCAAGAGTTTTTATTTTATTGAAACATCTTCTGCTAAGCATACAGGTCACACAGTAAACTGTTTTTGCAGATTATTCATAAAAAGCCAAATCGAGGGGACATTATATAATATTTCAACTGATATAATTTGACTGCTATTACTAGGAAATGGAAAAGAAAGTCAAACACTTACAAAGATGTGTAAATGACAACAATCCAAGTTGTGAATTGGAAACATGCTATTCTAAAAAAAGAAATGCAGTGCTTAAAAAATAAAAATGTTTACAGTGATAAAGTATCCAACCGTTCAAGAGTTTTCAGGGGCCCTGTGGATGGTTTTGAAGGAGCAACACGGGATTTTACCCCTAAAACCCTACCAACTACATCTTGCTTTGGTAATATATCCAAAAACTCAATATTGCACTTAATGCACTAAAGGCAATTGTCTATAAATTTCTTCTTCTTTTTTTTTTCTTTCTTTCTTCTCCTTTTTAGACAATGATATGGTGGCACATTTAAAGGTTTGTGGCAACAACACATTCACACTCATAAAAAACTAAAGAAAGTCAGTCAAAAGTCATATGACTACCGTAGATAAACTTTGGATAAACATTTTTGATGCAGATCATTAATTTGATATAGAAGGGAATGTTTTACAGAGAAAAGATAAGACATTTGTTCTTCCGATGGTAAATAGGATCTACATATCCGAGAAATGAATTAAAATGCTCAAATTGATTGTCTGAGGCACTGAAGAGCAAGTAAAGAACAGAAATATGTACAGTTTATATACAGACAAAAGCAACAAAATCTTTGGACTGAGGATGACGTTACCAGAAAATCTGACAGAAAAAAGACAAAAATCTACAAACACAAGTGTAAAAATCTTAGACAGAAAATAACCTACTATTCAAACATTTCAAACTACACTACTTTCCTTAAAAGGCAGAGCAGCCTAATCAAAGAAAGACCTCTAGGAAGTGTACAGAAATGTTTTTGTATGTGAAAGGTAAGATTATGGTTAGTTGTCAAGTGCTCTCTAAACTGTAAAAGGGAACAAAGAAACAGTTGAATACAATGACATTAGCCAGCTTTAAACACACACTCCGTCTCTTGCTACCCAGCGATGGAGGCGCTTCAGTGGAGTGGAGCAGCACAAAGACAGTGAAAGCCCCATTATCTTCAGGGCTATTCAGTGCTGGACCACCTGGGTCTGGCTAATCTGAGCTCTCTGCAGGGATGGAGGGACAAAGTTTACTTGATTTCAGGGCAGCCCTCCTTTTTTTTGTTGTCCGAGTAGTCTTACAAAAAAAAAAAAAAACGATGACCATTTTGACCAAATTCACTTCATTTGGAACTCAAGACAATCGAATCCTATCACAAGTTTATTCGAGATTGTAATCTCAGGAATACTGTGGTAAGAAATATATTAGTTTGACATTTCATGTTGCATCATGTCACGGCAAGCTAAAAACTAGAAAGCATTGATGTGGGCGTCTGTCTTGAGCTGTAAAGCCAACAAGAACAGACAGGAACCTCATTTTTTTTACAACTTGAACAAGCTTTGTTCAGTTCGGTCTCTGAGAACCTCATAAACTGCCTTGAACACAAAAAAGATACTCCTCACTTGTCACCCTGAGCTGCCCCCTCCAAGTAGTACACATTCACTAAATGGCGGTTCAAGTGGCGGCGGTAGTCCATCTCTAAAGAAAACGTACGGTCGCAGAAGATACACGTGTGACTGAGCAGTTTGGTTGAAGATGGGAGCTCTTCCGTTGGAGTCTCTGGAAGTTTCTCTCCACCCTCGTTGGCGGCAGCCAGTCCGTTAAGACCGGAGTCGTAGCTTCCTTCAGAGGCACTATCGCTGATGTCACTTCCCCCATCGTTACTGTGGATACCCTCGTCATACTCTGCATCGGTGGATTTGTGACCAGGCGGACCAGGAAGTTCAAGAGATGAGCTGAAACCTGGAGAGCTCTCGCTGTCAGTAGGTGACGGCATCTCACTTCCACTGTCTACTTCTGGAATTTCTTTTGGTTCACGTGAGATCTTATTCTCGGTTTCTTTAGGTTGTTCTGAGGGAGGATCGCACAAGACTGTGGGTTCCTCTGAAACAGCAGCAGTCTCCTTGTGATTGGTCACATCGGTAGGCGTCTGCTCGTCTGGTTGGTTAAGCACCTTCAGTGTTTCTGTGGTGAGCCCTTTTTCGGCTTCTGGAGGGCTTAGCTTCTGAGGGACTTCATCGGTCTTCTCGGGTTCAATGACACAACTGTCAGGTTTGTTTGTACTTGCCTCAGCATTCATGGCCTGTAGAACATCAGGTATGGTGTGATTTCTCTCTGGAGCACCCGAACTTGTTGATGGCTTGGCTGTAGCTTTCTTTGTGCGCTTGACCCGCTTTGCTTCTGAAGAATCAGTCGCTAGTTCATTCATGTTCTCTGCTTTTCTTTTGACCAGTTTAGTCCTGACTTCTTTCGTTGCCTCTTTACTCTGGGTATCACTGTTGACCTTTGACAATTTTGTCTGCCTCTTGCATGGCTTCATGGTTGGAGATTTCCTGCAATCCTTTGCACATTCTTTCTCTTCGGTCTCCTTCACTTTATCATTCAGCAATCGGTTTTCCTTTTGTAGCCCCTCTCTTTCTTCCTTGTCCTGGTGCTGCTGCTGTTTATCTACAAGGTCTTTCTCCAGTCTTTCATTGTCCAAACCAAACCTTTGCTCTTCAACAACGGGTTGACGTTTTGCAATAACTTCATTGGCGGTCTCCTTTAATGGCTTTTCTTTCTTAGGACGACCTTTCATTACTTTCTCCACAGATTTGATTGATTTCTCTACCTTCTTTAACTCCTTTTTATTAGCTTGTTTGTTATTGCAGGACTCTGTTTGTGTTGAGGCAATGTCTTTCACCAAAGTCTTTCCTTTAACCTTCTTACCGGTTTTCTCTTTCCCCTCATTTTTCGCCATGGCCTTTTTCTCGTTGGGTTGCTGGCTTGGCTTTCCAGATTTTTCTTTCACATTGAGATCTATGTTTTTCTTTGGGGTCTTACCAGTCAGCTCAGTCTCCACAGCAGAGGTGGGTTTACTAGATTTCTTAATGGAGAGGTTGATGGGTCCTGACTCAATGTCATCCAACTCTTCCAACTGCTTTTCCTCACTTCCCCTTGCTCCAGCCTGTTCTGTCGCAAGCTCGTTTGGCGAAACGTCGTCGATGTCAGTCCTTTTGACACGCAGTCTTACCTTTGACACGTCCAACGAGATATCACTGCATCCCGGGTGTCTGGACTTGATGTGATACTGTAAGTTGCACTTCTTGGACGCAGCATACTTGCAGACTGGGCAAAGAAACTGGCGAGGGTTGACATGGAGCTCAACATGCTTTTTAAAGTTGCTGCGGTCGGCTGTCTTGTATTGGCAGTAAGGGCAGCTTAGGGGCTTGGGTCCATTGTGGACCTGTCTGGCATGGCGGGTCACCTCGTGCTGGTTGGCTGCCAGGTAGCTGCAGTTGTCGCATTTGAAAGGCCTCTCACCTATTGTGGACAGACCATAAGGAGAAGGTCAAGACAGAACAATCAGTCTTTTATTTCAACATTTTGAGAGAAACACAGACGCAAGACTCATGCAGGGAATACAGATAAAAGACGGGCAAACACATCACATCACAACTGTATACCACAAACCGTGTACCATTTTATCCAAAGCCATCTGGCTCCACGGAGAGCAACAAAAGAGAGAAACGTCATTGACAAGATCAAAACACAAGCCTTGAGTCATAGCTGATTAACAGCACATTTGCTTTGTCCCAAAACCCAGAGAACTCCCTAACAGAGGTATACACTATTTCCATGACTAAGATTTAATTCACATGATGTTTCCCAAGCATGGAAACCACAGTTTTAAATCCTACACAATACTTTTTAGAGAATGCATCCCAGAATGCACCGTGACAGGTTCAATGGAAAAACAAATCCAAGATGAATTGCCAATTGTGTCAAATGATTAAAAATGTCTTTAATAACAATACTTATTTTTATAATTAATCAGTGTAATTAAATGATTGCGTTAGCTAATTTCTAATTGATAAATTTGTGCATGCTATGTATTTCCATTCCATTAAAATACTGTTATTGGCTAAATCTATTGAAACGTATTAAAACAAGGCAGCTCAGAAGGTTTTGGAACTTAGTTATTAAATCAAAATGTGAACTGGAATTTAACAAACTAGCTTATAATTCCTAAAATATATAACTATATACAACCTAGATCAATTTTAAAACAAGAATGATTCAAAAGACTCACCTGAATGGGTTCTCATGTGTCTGGTCAGATGAGTTTTTTGGGAACTGGAGTACTCACAGTATACGCACTGGAAGGGACGCTCACCTAAAAAAAAATAATCACATAAAATCAAGTGTTTGATTTTTCATCCATTTCTGATAATATAAAAAGACACTGAAATGTGAACTCAGATTATTTTAGTTCGATTTTAGACGCACCAGTGTGGGTCCGGATGTGCTGTATGTAGTTATTTTTGCGGTCAGAAAAATATGAACACTGGTTGCAAGTGAAAAGCTTGCTGGGAAAGTGGTTCCTCAGATGTTTCTTCCAGTGGTACTGACTGATGGTGGTATAAGCACAAATGGTGCACTTGAAAACTCTCTGATCTTCACCCTCCTTAGTATGATGTTTAAGGTGAGCCATGTAATGGTCATAACGGTTGGTGTTGTATCCACAACGCTCACAGCGGATCACACCTTTGGAGTTGCTCAAACTTTCACTATTCTCTTGGTTCGGTGTCTGAGATTGTCCTGTCTCACTGGCCAGATCGTCGTCAGAGTCAGCCGCACCATTTACCACATTCATTTTCTTGGCACTGTGAATGCGGATATGGTGAATAAAGTCCTCCTCGTTCTCGCCCTGGTACTGGCAAGGTTTACAAAGGAAGGGCTTCTTCTTCTTTTTGTTGGATTCGAAGATGACAATCGGGGTATGCTTGCGTTTTTCCGCCTGCGAGGACTCAGATGGGGCCTTTTCGGACGGGTTCGAGAGATCTTCTGCCCGCTCCATTTCAACTTGCTCCTGCGCTCTTTCTGTAACATCTGCCTCAACCCGAGTGGCCCGCTCAGCGTACGTGTCTTTGGACATTTCCGAATTGTCAAGGCTGTATCTGATAACACCCTCTTCCTCACTGTCAGAATAGTTGTTGCATCCAACAGTCTTGAGTTCAACCATTTGTTTCTCTTCTGCATTGTAGTCTGAGGAAGACGCCTCTGATGATACCACTACGTTAGCAAGCATCACTAACTGAGGGGCGGCCACATCATTCCGAGGCAGCTCAGGAAGGTCATGGCCCACCTCCGGTAGTGGGATCCCTCCAGGCATGAAGATACCAGAAGTAGCAGAATACACCATCTGAGCAGCCATGCTCAACTAGCTAAAATGTAAATAGAAATACTGATTTTAGAGAACAAAATCAGAAAATACTATCAGTAACTTAAAGGAGTAGTTCACTTTAAAGAAAAACTTTTGCTGATAATTTACTCACACCGAGGTCAAAAAGAAATTAAGGTTTTTATGAAAACATTCCAGGATTTTTCTCCATATAATAGACTTCAATGGGAATCACACGGTTCAAGGTCCAAAAGACAGTTTCAGTGCAAACTGCAAACTGTTCAAAGGGCTTTAAATGATTCCAGACGATGAATAAAGGTCTTATCAAGCGAAACGATCGCTCATTTAGAAAAAAAAAAGTTCAAGTTTTATAAGCTCAAATGGTCGCCTTGCTCTGTTCTGTGATGCGCGTTCGTGACTCTCCCGTTCGAACTCGTTTATTAAAAATGAACAAATCTTTTTTCGTGTCATTTGGTTCATTCAATGAACGAAATGAACGAGTTGACTCTGGAAAAGATTTGTTCAATTTGATGAACGAGTTCGAATAGGAGTCACGAACGTGCATCACAGAACAGAGCAAGGCGACCATTTGAACTTATAAAACTTGAACTTTTTTTTTTCTAAATGAGCGATCGTTTCGCTTGATAAGACCTTTATTCATCGTCTGGAATCTTGGAATCAAAACTTGAACTTTTTTTTTATTCATCGTCTGAAATCATTTAAAGCCCTTTGAACAGTTTGCAGTTTGCACTGAAATTGTCTTTTGGACCTTGAACCATTTGGTTACCTGGCTGTAAAGTCCATTATATGGAGAAAAATCCTGGAATGTTTTCATCAAAAGCCTTAATTTCTTTTCGAAAGAAGAAAGAATGACATGGACATCTTGGCTGACATGGGGGTGAGTAAATTATCAGCAAAAGTTTTTTTTTTTAAAGTGAACTACTCCTTTAAATTGTAAAAATTGCATATTTGTATTATCATCTTCAATTTTATATAAAAAATGTGTATGTGAAATGAAAGAAGTTTGAAAAGGATGTGAGAACTGCAATCTTTTGAGAGCAAGTAATCTGACTTTGACAAAACAAACACTGTGATTTCATTTAAGCTAAATAAGGGTCAATGACTTCACCTTTCTGAGGTGAGTCTCAGTTGAGCCATTCTTTGATTGATTAATCAATGAAAAAGCAAATTGTTTGATTTCATGCTCTCAATCACATTTAAAAAGAGGAAAACAAAGCCTAAATCAACAAAATCTATACCAGTATGTCAATACATTGTTCTTTCTTGTATGAAGTCCACTAAAGTAATGAGCAGCTTTAACTCTCAGTTTCAAAGAGAAAGAGAGAGGTTTAAAAACACTCAATGCTACATACAAAATATGTTTTAAATTGGTTTTTCGAGTGCTGAAAAAAACAAAAATCACAAAAACACTCCAGTTAGTTGATTTAAATCAGTTCTATTGTAAGAATAATGGTCATGGCAAAGTGGCAAACAGAGTCATGCATGTGTGTGATGAGGCCCTGTGAGCTTTGCATGCTCACAAATGTGTGTTCGGCCATTTTAAAACAGCACCACCAACTTCAGCCAGCGGAGGAGAAAAAAAAACATAGACGATGTGTGAACTGAAGCAGCTTTACATGAAAGTTTACTGAGATCAACTCATTTAAACAGCAAAGCACTAAACGTTTATTGCTAAAACGCGCAATCGAGCTTTAAGTGAAAAGATACAGTGATTGTGTTCAATCAAAATAAGGAGTGAAAAACTTTGACCTTGTTGGACAGCTCCAAACACGACCCGTCTGAATCAGACGAAGAGCTCGCGAGCTCCAACTTACATGAAATGTTACAGGCATAACAAATCAAAAATCACTCACTACATGAAGTTTAACATGGCTACAATCAAATGAAGTCGCATTTCGCGGAAATATTGGGGATTTTAGAATAAACAAAAGCTAAAAAAAAAACACCAAAAAAAAGAAGAACTGATTTACTGTAAGACTGAAAAGATTGTAATTTTTCAGATGGAATAATAGTATATAATCCAATTTTAGTCAATCTGACAACAAAAGTTGCATGACGAACCTTCACTAAGAAGAAGAAAAATACTTTTCCGGAAACTGCATGCATGCAACAGCAGCAACAGCAGCACGCACAACCCGACAAAGTTACACTTTGCATTCAACATAGTCGATCGCAGATGATGGTGAGGTTTTTGTGTTTAATTTCTCATTACTTTTATGCATTTTTTCACTTTTAAATTGTTCAGCGTGAGTGTGTTAGCCGTGGTCCTGATCTGATCTCTCTCCGTGCTGAAATCAGCCCTGGACAGCGCCTCTCCCTTTCAATGTAAACCTCCATTTTCACTCCACTTACTCAAACTTAGTTGAGCTCGTGCGCGACACAAAACAACACAAAACCACACCCTAATGAGCACAAAACCCCACGGAACCAAGCCCGCGTACTCACCGGAGACGATCACTCGTTGTTCGGCGATGTTGTTCCAGAAACAAGTTTCGGGAGAAGTTATTTCCAAACTCTCAAATCGGTCAAGGAAGTGCGCGAGACTCACGCATTCCAACACATCGCTCTCGCGCAGCGATAGCGGGGGATGTCTGACGTCAGCGCGCTCGCTCACACAGGGCGCGTTCATGTTCTCGCGGTCTCGAAGTTTACTATCGAGTGTTTTGTTTTAGTAGTGTGGACATAGAGTGACAGACTGATTTGAACAAGGCAGGATTGATTTTTTTGTGTTAGTTGACTGCCACATGCTTGGCAAACAAGCAGCAGTAAATTTGTTTTTAAGGGATATTTTTAGAGGATGATATTAATTAATATATATATATAAACAACTTGTAAAGAGTTGGTTTTGTCCCCATGGTTTTGTCCACACTTTTAAGTTTTAACCCTTTTGGTGCTTTGGACAAATTTTAACTGTATTAGCTTAAAAGTCATGAAATTTTTGTCATAAACATGTCATTTTAACAGTGATTTAATGCCAGGTTAAATCACTAGGCATTCAGGATTTTGCTGCTAAATGTATTGCAATATACAACATAAATGAAAAAGTGCATATGCTACGGTAAAATACAACAAAGAGCTTTAGAAAAGAACAAGTTCAAATGAATATGAAAGAAGTTAATATGAAATTTGTATGCAACACAATACAGTATACTGTGAAGTACTGTACATGTGCTAAAGTTTATTGTAGTGAAATTTGCCTCATCTAAAGTACTGTTATTGTGTACTGTAATTATACTGAATATGTGCAAGTTATTATCCTGAGATTCTAATAATCAGTTTTGCTATTTAAAGTTTTTTTTTTCAAATTGCTTAACACAATTTCTGAAACTATGGCTACATGTCTCACAACATGCAAAATATCCCACATCTCTTGCAAAAGCAAACACTTCATTCAAATGTTTTGATTTGTAAGTAATCAAATTAGTATATTTAGACTAAACTATAAACAAGTGCAAGAGGCTAAACATAAATTCTTTCTTTTCTCAAAACTTTTGAGTTTTGATTTCTAAGTGATCAATTTATGTACAAGTGGTTTCTGTGGCATTTAAATGGCAGTGTTTTCTGAATGAAACACAAGAGCTGTTAGATTTGCATGTGTCTAATGTAAAAACAAAATGTGTTTAGATTTCTGCAAAAAGTTTGCTATGTTTGTCATATTATGTGCTTGCGTTTTTGCAAACCCCCAAGTATGTAATGTTTAGGCTACTAATGTATTAATGTGTGCTACTTGAGTTCACATTGTGACAAATGAATTACACTTAGAATAAAGTAGCCTATGTGTGAAACGTTTTGAGGTCTATATATTATATGTTTTGATAAAACTGAATGAATCGTTTGGAAATTGTGGCAAATTAATCAGTTATATTATAGTGTGTTGCTTAGCAATCGGGGAAAACTGTAAGAAAGTTGTACTTTATATTTATGACCACAAGGCTGCGCTCAACATCTACGTGAGAAGCGCTTACAGAAAGAAAGAAAGAAAGAAAGAAAGAAAGAAAGAAAGAAAGAAAGAAAGAAAGAAAGAAAGAAAGAAAGAAAGAAAGAAAGAAAGAAAGAAAGAAAGAAAGAAAGAAAGAAAGAAAGAAAGAAAGAAAGAAAGAAAGAAAGAAAGAAAGAAAGAAAGAAAGAAAGAAAGAAAGAAAGAAAGAAAGAAAGAATCATACACTCGAGTGACCTCTATTGATATTGATAATGGTGATATTGGTCCTCACCATGCACCATTAATTTGTTTTATTACCAAATTATTCCCAGTGGCAATAGTGTGTGCTTTTGAGTTTGAAGAGGTTATTGTTACTTTTTCATGCCTGGTGTAAATGGTCACATGACCGGAATTGAGTTAGTTTGCATCTCTGAAAAATAATGCCAGTGCCTGAAAGTATGCTAAGTGCTGATACAAATTAACTAGGCTATCACATTTGGTAATGTATATATAAAAATGTAAAGGTTTTATTTCTTATCCATCATAAAAAAAATCGCTCTTTCTCATAATATACATCATGTTTAATCAATTATTGGATTAGGCTACTTTATTAACATTAGTAGGTGTCAAGCGAATTCAAATCAAGCATTTTACTGGATTGTCCCAGGAGTAAAATAATATATGCTGGGAATAAAATGGAATTAAACATTCTTAATTGAACCGCTCAAGTCGTGCTTTTATTTTGAAGCTGAAGGTTTTCCCGCTGTAGCTGGCTTCATTTGATGACGCAACTAGCTTTTTCGCTGATCTACAAGCATCTACAAGTCAAAATTGAACAACAAGTCCGCTAGCACAGTCTCTATAGATCAGACTGAGCTGAGCGCATATCAACCGAAGCTCTACGCGACGCGTTACTTCACCCCACGGACTGACTGGCTTGGAAGCTGTCCGGAAACTTTTTCGCCATCTCCCTTGCGATTTCATTATCGCGGATTGTCCTGGCATTGAGATGTATCATGTAAAACATTCGGAATCTGGATATTTTGTGGGATTTAAGAAGATGGCGTCGGCTGACGTTTAAATTGATCTGGAGTTTTACTTCTGTATTCGTTCCGTTAAGTCAAGTGACTCATGATATAAACTTTAAAACGCACTTATTTTGTTCGCGTTCATACACGAAACGTCAACCATGATCGGGACTGAAGTCCACGCTTTGTTTTTTTAGTAGTTTTACTTGTCATAACGTTGACGTTTTAAATCAAGGGAAAAAGCCAAATGTAACGTTCGTGGGGCGCGTGTTTTTAGCTGATAACTGAGCTAAGCTGTTTAATTATTTAATATTGGGTGGAATCGTTTGTATAAATAACTTTAAGTATTATATTACATTATATATATATATATTTATATAATTAAAACGGTATGTGATAGTGGGTTTATCTTGTAATTTAGTATATGCATAATTATATGCTCCTCAAAAAGCCCAGGTAGTGGGAGATAGGAAGGGACTGGGTTAGATTGTAAATATATCTATCTATTTTTTTTTTAAAAATATTCAAAAGCATATCCAGGATTTCTACAATGCCGGATGCAGTTGTGAATTTTAGTCTTTTGCACAGGACTTGCTCTCTGGTTGTTGTGCTGTGTTTCCTTCACATCTCTGTCACTCTCATATATTATATGAGAAATTCAGATTCAAGGCAATCCTTCGTTCAAAATCAGCAAAACCCTCAGATCCACAGGAAACTGACCGAACAGAAAGTCTCAACCGAGGAGATCAGACTGGCCAGTCTGTCATCTGTTACGAATATCACAGAAACTCCGAGAAAGCTGGAAACATGCCCTGACAATCCACCTAGCCTGGGTGAGTTTCGGTTTCTAAGATCTATTTTTAATGTATATTTATATTAATGTAATAATATTGTGGAATATATTATATGCTATTGTTTATTCAGAATATATTTTCCTCAATAAAAACTGATGACAATGATTTTTAGGATCATTACTCCTTCAGTGTCACATGATCCTTCAGAAATCATTCTATATGCTGATTTACTTTTACTGTTATATATTATAAAAAATATTTCTCATACAGTCTGAGTCCTTTTTTGTTGCTTAATATTTTGTGGAAACTATGATTCCACTACATTTGAAAGTTTTACACTAGCATTCAAAATTAAACTAAAAACATTACTAATTTTAAAAATGAACTTTCTATTCATCAATTAATCCTCAAGCATAACAGTCTTCTTACAAACTAATTCTTAAAAAATCTTAATGATTCCAAACTTTTCACTAGTATACAGAAAGTTTGCACATTTATTTATTGATAAGTAAAAAATATATGTAACACCAGTTGATGTTAACATGCGTTACTATGGCCATTTTTTCTCCTCATTTTTTCTGTTTAGTAGGGTGAGTCTTCTTGACATTTTAAATAGGCTTGATTTTCAAGGAACATTCATTGTTTTTGTATCATGATGAGGCTGTTTTCATGATGAATACAAGTGTAAAGTAGGCTTAATTTTCTACATTTACATTTTGTGTTTTGGTTAAGTTGTTCAAAATACAACATTTGAGGTTTAAATTCTGTGCTATTGGCTGGTTTAGATCGATTGGTTTTAAATTTAAATAAAAAAACTCTTTTATAATTTTTTTTTAACCATAATCCATGTACAATTTTGCTGGTCTATTAATAATCAACACAGTTTAGTATTTCTGAGAAACCTGTGTTTGTTATAAATTATGTGACCTGTCACGTTGTCTTCCCCTAAATCCAGATTCTGAAAACAAAAGCATGTTTTTACAGCTGTTGAGTCTCTGGATGTTAACATTTACCCCTCTGTTTAATTTTTTTTTTTTGACAATACAGCAATTTCTTGTCTCTTGCATAAGTGTTACTTGGTACTTTTCACATTATCTACTGATGCTGATGAATTGGCTTCCCTAAAACCCTGTGTGTCGTAATGGAAAAATTGGCGGAGAAGCATTGTGTCTGTTTTTGTCCTGGCTGGCTATCTTTCTCTTTTGTCAGACAACATTGACACTGCTGCTGCTTGTAGCAACAGTAGTATGATAATGTAATCGGATACCACCATAGTGTAATGAGTAAGAATGAGTTCTCTAAGGTCACATGGTTTACTTTTATGCTGATTTCACGCAGCCGCCATTTTGAAATGGCACTGGTGGGAAGAAAAATGTAAGTGTCGCCTTTAATCATAGGAGAGTTGCGAATTCGATGGCGTATTGTTTAATGTAGAAATTAGTTAATTCTAAAAATGTACATAGATTTCTTTCATACTTAAGACTAAATACAGTGAAATTCATTTATAAATGAAATATTTCTTCAGAACGTAAAAAAAGAAGCTGGAACGAACTATATACATATCCTATATTGGAAATTAACTTCCAATAGTGTGAATCGCGGCAGCAGCTTCAGGTTGGTAGTCCAAGGCGTCGTTGTCTATCTGTACTTCCAGGGTTCTTCCCATCGGAGCTTCGCTTTCGATATTCGCATATAGTGCTTGGTTGGTTTGTAATGGTTGAAGTCATCCAGTCCCAATATTGTTGTTTAAATGATAGTTAGTTCACTCAAAATTTTAAATTATGTCATTATTTAATTGCCCTCATGTTGTTCTACGTTGTTTCTTTCTTCCGTTGAACACAAAAGAAGATATTTTGAAGAATGTTGACCAGACTGTTGACGGTAGCCATTGACTTCCATTGTAGGAAGAAAATACTGTGGAACTCAATGGCTACCGTAAACTGGTTACCAACATTCTTCATAATATCTTCTTTTGTGTTCAACAGAAGAAAGGCACTCATACAGGTTTGAAACAAAATGAGGGTGAGTAAATGATGACAAAATTTTAATTTTTTGGTGAACTCTCCCTTTAATAAAATGAGATTTAGGCCTATGTCTCCAATAATAAAGCATGTAATTTGTGTCTCTGTTCTTCTAGTGGGTCCACTCCGGGTTGAGTTCTCTGACCCGGTCACCCTAGACCTTGTGAGGTCAGAGAACCCTGTGTTGCAGCCCGGCGGGCGGTTTAAACCCACAGACTGCACCGCCCAGCAGAAAGTGGCATTGATCATCCCTTTCAGGAACCGGGACGAGCACCTGAAGTACTGGCTGTATTATCTGCACCCCATCTTACAGCGCCAGCAACTGGACTACGGCGTCTACATCATCAATCAGGTTTGTCTTTCAACCAGTGCAATAAAATCTTTGACCTGTTAGCTCCTACTGAGGTTTTATCTGCAAGCACACAAGAGTTCAAAGGCCTGTGGTACAGTCTGATCTTATCATTGAGTCGGAGGTTAAATACCGGTTCTCGTTTGTCGAAATAAACTTGGACAAAAAAGATTGGTGTAGGATTTCCTTTGAAACAATTTTCACTTAGAAGTTGCCTGCACATTTCACGAAAAGTCAAGTAATACATTGAATAAATGTAAGATTTTGAACTAGAACAACTAAAATAGTAGGGCTGTGCTCAGAATATCGCGTATCGCTACAGTAGCTGCCGTATCGATGCCGTTGTGCTATTGAATGTTGCCAATTTTGGGCTCGAATTTTGGGGTGGGTATTGCGCATAATTTTAACCATTCCCACAGCTCTCCCACTTATAATGCGGGAAATTCCCGCAAACGTTGATTTGCTTTAGCATGTATTTTGTATTAGAAAATAAATCCACACAAATTATAAAATCAAATCAGTAGCTTGAAAAAGTTCTGCGAGACGCAATTTCACAAACAGTGTGAGTTCAATGGCGCTTCGTCTGCTCTCTTGTCTCTCGAAACGGCTGCTCAAGGCATACGTCAGCCAGTGAAACTACACGCTCGCGTTTAGGAGTCGGAACATGACGGAATATATTCACTTGCATAATCGTGTCAGCATTGCATCGTGACTAAAGTTTACCATTTGTGTGTCTTTAAGTCCTACCAGTTTAAATATTCAAACGGTTTTAAACTATTCAGTACTTGCGCACTCTCGGAGAGTTTGTTTTCTCTGCGTGCACATAAAGCCACCTCACATACAGATTGCGAGATTATATCATTTTCTAGGGATGGGCAACGATTAATCGCGATTAATCACATCCAAAATAAAAGTTTGTGTTTACATGATATATGTGTGTGTGGTGTGTGTATAATTATTTTGTATATATAAATACTAACACGTGCATGTATATATTTAAGAAAAATGTGTTCTTAATATATCAAATATTTATATTTATACATAATATTAATTATGTTTAAATATATATAAAGTATATACATGCAAATATTTCTTAAAAATATACATGCATGTGTGTGTATTTATATATACAAAATAATTATACACACCACACACACATATATTACATAAACACAAACTTTTATTTTGGATGCGATTAATGGCGATTAATCGTTGGCCATCTCTAATTTTAACAGACTAAAACATGCAAAATTATGTACAAAATTTCGGTCTTGGTAAGTATCCTCTAAACACAGTTGGTTGTGGTTATAAGCATAAATGTTTTTAACAGAAATGGCAATTCGCGGTTTTATGATGTAGTTAAGCGAGATATTCTGCTGTCACTCTCTTCACCCTGAGCATGTTAATAAATTGTTGTTTATGCATAAAGATCTGAAAATGTAATCATTTAAAATGATTTCAGAAATGACTTTGTTTGGTGCACATTTCAACACTTAAGACCAAATTGTTAAATACTAGGCATTTAAAAATTGTAAGTTGTTACCGTTTTTGCTTTTATGGAATGTTTTAAGTTTTGTTTAGTCATTGAGCAGTGTAGACGTGTTTTAGTGTCACTATAATTGTCATTTCAGTTATTGAGGCAGACTTAAAGCAGGAGGAAGAACCATTCTAAGTAGGGCTGGGTATGGGGTCTGGGATCGATTCTCATTTTTACTAACCGATATCCATTGTTAAATCTCAAGAATCGATTAGTCATCCTGTTTCATTTGAATGAATGGAACATTGTATCGCGGCTTGCGCGCATCCAAAAAATCGCAATAATCTTTGTCCTTTGTTACTATTGATATGAAACAAAGTGTCAATTTTCAAATTCCGTCCATTTTCTTTAGAAATTCAAAAACATAAATAACGTTTTGGCGCTGTGGCGTGAGATCGCTCTGGCGCAGCTCAAGAGAAGCAGCATCGCTGATCTCTCTTCCGGCTTAATAATACCAGTCACAGCGCGAAATAAACACGAATGAGCATCTGAAAGTGTGTTAAAAGTTAAGAGTACAACTTATCGAAATCCGTATCATGTCACATTGATTCGCTCAATCAGCGTTTCAACCGTGGAAAGACATCAGTTTAACAGCTTGTAAGTAATCAATGTCATTTATCGTCATATTTACCTCAGAAAACCCACAAACTCGTTTGTCAGCTAGAAAAAATAACTATAGAGAGGAGCATTTTTCTAAACATATACACTATATTACATATGCATTATAATCTTAATGTTCTTCAATATTTAATGCATATTTGAATAAATCTGGCAAGTTTTTATGACGGCCGCCATTTAAATGTTTATATTTCATATAATCTTCTTATTATAAAAATAAATAAAAGTGTAATTTATGTGTTTGTATAGCTACAAAACAGTTAATTATTACCTTCATTTTAGGCTAATGAAGCATAGTAGGCTACAACTAGACTCCCATAGTTTACAGCATTAGTTAAGAGATTTGATTTCCTTGAGAAAATTTGCCATTTATTGTAACTGACTGATATCCAAAATAATCAATATTGAATCGAATCGAAATCGAATCGAATTGCAAGCTTGTGAATCGAAATCGAATCGAATTGTGAAATTTGTGTCAATACCCAGCCCTAATACTAAGCATTTGTATTTATTTAACTCATTGTTTTTTTTATGTGTGTCAAAAACTAAATTGTTTTTCAGTTATCACAACTGTTTGTATCGTTATGCATATCGTATCATTTCGGGTGATACACAGCCCTATAAAATTGTATTTTCTTTTAAAACATACTTCTATAATCTTTAGAGTAGAGTGTTGGCAAACCCGTTGTTTTTTAAAGAAGATGCACAACATTCCAAGAGCTTTTTTTGTAAATGCCAGTTGAAAAAGTTCTAAACTGTATTTTGGAAAATTAAGATTAAGATGTTGAACACACCAACACTTTGCTCTTCGTTACCAGTAATGATGAGTTTGTCTTAAAGGGATAGTTCACTTTGAAATTAATGTTTGATATGTTTTAGCTTACCTCAAGGGCATCCAAGATGTAGGTGTCTTTGTTTCCACAGTATTTTATATTATATTATATTTGATAGACAACAACGGTTTGACTGAAAAATGTCAAAATTGAAAATACTGTGGAAACAAAGACACCTACATCTTGGATGCCCTTGAGGTAAGCTAAAACATATCAAAAAATCAGTTCAAATTAAACTATCCCCTTAAAGCATTGTTTAACATCACTCTCCCTTTTAAATTGTATTGTCTACTCCCTTTTGAAATATTCTGTTATGGAAATTCTTTGTACACAGGCGTGCCGGGGCATGAAGTTTGGCATGTGTTTTGCTAGGTGTGCTCTTTTCTCAAAGTCCTCATTTGTCTCTCATTGACCAGTCAGAGAAATGTAGTTCAGAGCATTGTGTTGTAAAAACGTTTTTTAACCGTGAGACTCAGCTGTGTGAAAGAGAGCTCCAAATATTCAGATTAGTGAACATTTATTGGATTTTTTTTTTTTTTATGGACTCAATCATTTATTCACCATAATCTCAAATATCTGGTTGAATCCTCGAGTTTGGGAATTCTTCAGCTATTCTGGAAGAAAGTACAGTGAATCAATGTAAACCAAGGTACATTACACAGACTGTGGTAGAGACCACTGCTGTTTGAGGTTGAGCCTAATGCCCATGACATTACAGACTGGAATGAGGTGAGACAGAGTTTCGGTTCTTGTCTCTTTTATTTGGTACTCACAGAGAACCGATGTCTTCATTGAATTCATTTCAAACAGTCTGCTATCAGTGGTTTGTAAATGTTCCAAGTAAATGAAAAGAGTAATGTGTGTCATTCTGTGCGGGTTTGACTAAAAGCCTCCTAATGTGCTCGCCAAGAAGGTCTTGGACCTGTCTGTGGTCTTCTCTAAGTGTGTTTTCAAGTGTTATGTGATTTGTTCTTTCTAATTATTCTCTTGCTCTGTTTGCCTACCCTTTCTTTTCTCTGCACCTTGCATTTCTCTTTCACCCTTCTATACTACATTCCTTCCCTCATTCCTCTTCAAACCAAAACCCTTTTATGCACGTCAGAGGCCCTTGCACTTGGGAAAAGGTGAGACGTCTGCTTGCTCTTTCTCTGGCCAAACGCACTACTCTTCACTGGCTGCGTCTGACGAATGGTAACGTTGGCTTCTTGATTATCTGTTTACTCTTTGACGTTTTCATCCGTGTTTTCACTCTTTTATTTACCTCATTTGCCATGGATGCCAGTTCTGTGCCAAAATTAGCTATGTTTTGTATTGCGAAAGGGTAATTTGACCACATTATCTCATTCTTTTGACTGGTGACTTTAAAATTCGGCTTTTATTTTCTTTTTTATCAGTAGTATTCATAGATGCCACCTATGTCAATACAAATAGAACGCCAGCATATTTGCGACCGACTCGCCCGGTATGGCCGCCTTTCTTTAATCCATTTTTATCTGCCCCAATTGGCCTTTCATGATATAGAAATACATAAGTCATAGAGCTATGGCTCACGTTCATGAGAGTCGAGGCGATGTCACGAATGAATCTTTCTAATCCGAGTCCAGAGAGACACCTGCATCAGCACAGTCAGAGACATCAGTCAAATATCATAAAAGACTGCCATATCTGTCCGAAAGAACAGATGTTCAGTTAAAGAGAAGGTTTAATAATCACAAATATCGAAATAAAGGAGTCTTTCGAGTCGAATCTATTTGAATGATTTGGCTGTGATTAAAAGCTATCAAGAGGTAAAGCTGATTATAATATAACGACTTAAATTGCAGTTTGTTCATCACATAAAGCCATCGTATTAATAAATAAAAATATTAGGTCGAGTCGTATTAGATCACTTTTATGATGTTTTTGTCTTTTATTATTTTTTGCGTGACAGCCCCCAGTAGGCTAATGTCAGGGCCTGTTTACATATCGCATCTTTTGCACGCTCAAGTTTGTTATTTCAAATGTAGGCGCGCAGTATGCGCGCTCATAATGGAAGCGACGGCGTCGCTCGTTTTTTCCAAGTGCCGCATTGAGATAAAAACATCTCAACTTTTCAGAATGCCGCAAGCCCACCATAAGCGCACAGTAGGTCACATGACAAGAACCAACCGTAGCGCAACTGCCCTAGCGCTTTGTAAAAAGGAGAATGCGGCGCGCCCAGCGTTTTCTACGCGTTTTTAGGCTCTATATGTGAATTCGGCCTTACTCATTCACGTTCATTACGTCGACAAGAAGAGTCTCCATTAGGCTACATATTCAAAAATGTCCCTTTGTCTTCCACGGAAAGTAAACTTAAGGATTTGCACGGCAGAATTATAATTTTTTGAAGAACTAGTCCTTTAATATGCATTTCAAGGCTGAGATTATTGTGCATCGTCTGCAGAGCTAACATTACTTTACGTGCTAATGCTAATGTTACAAAGACAATATCTTTATGAACTTATTTATTAGATTTAGGTAGGTATTAACTAACAGACAGACAGTTATGTTCAAAATAACCCCAAATCTAATAACTTAAACTTACCTTGATAAAGTGCATTTAAACAGATCCAACAAATAAAATGAAGAAAAAAACATCTGTCGATATCTGTTAAATGTTGGCCACTGGGAGTAGGCTATAATAGAAATATAACTAACCACAAACCAGCAACTTGAGACTTCAAGTCTTTTAAATAAATGATTTCCTACTCTGAAATGATTTCCTTTTGGTTTAGAATAAAATACCAGTTCAGGGTTCCTCTTTCGGCTGTTGTTTCAGCCAACTGCCAACATATTGTCGCAAAGGTGGCGGCGCAAAGCTCACATGAACCGAATGAATTCATCCAAAAGTGACTCGCAAACCATAATGCTGCTAGTTTTTCTGTTGAACATAACTACTCGTTCGTTTCGTTAATTCATTTTGTTTTAAGTCTGTAAAGGATTAGCCTGTAGGCTGTTTAGTAACCTTGCTGTAAAGCAGGTTCTGCTCACTTTTCCTGTCTGTCGTTCTATTCTATATGAACAATGAAACTCTTCTTCACTTCCAGTTCCTCAAGTGTCTTAATCCTACTTTTTAAGTCTGCTTTTTTTTGGAAATCCCTAAAATGTGAATGAATCCTCCAGTGACAAATTACAGGCGGACAATCAGATCTGGGTGTTGACATGTGAGAACGCTACATTATGTTGACTGAAAAGATGGCCTTAGAATAGGACAATCTGGTTCTTTAAAGTGGAGTCTCGCTCTGAATGCACAGGCCACATCTTCTAAATCAATCATGGATGTCTTCTGCTCCACTAGAACAAGCACACCTCAGTTCGTTCAGGGCAGCTCGTTTGAGTTTCCTGTGTGTTATGAAAGAGAAGATGGCTACTCTCTGTTGGGTGCACAGGAGGTTAACAGATAACTCTGCACCCCTGAGGCTCCACCATCATTACATTTCATTCCACAAGCTCAAGTACTGCCTTGAAGAAAAGGTGGACTCTAGACAGGGATCTTATCCATTAATCATGAGTAGAAGGCCCAAAGCCGGTGTCAAAAAAGAAAAAAGTCACCTTGGGATTTGAAGTTTGGACTCTTCAGGGTGTTCTTTACAGAATAACCACCACCATAGTTTATAAATGTAATGGTTATGATTAATATGAACCACAGTACGTAGAAGTTTTCAAAATATGTATTTTTGTTTATTTTATTTTATATATATATATATTTTTTTTATTTATTTATTTTTATTTTAATGGCAGCAGTGGCACATACCACATTATTTTTTATTGTAGTGACAATAACTATGATGTTTTGGCTAAAACTGATTACATGGTCCATTTTAGTTAACTGCTTTTTCATTATGCATCATCTAACTGCTTTTTCATTGTTTATCATCATCAACCATGGTGTTTTTTTCTGTTGAGCAAGGAATTGTTAAATTCATGTCATCTTCCACACAAAGGCTAAAAATATAGTTTTAATCTAATGAAACGTTTTACCCAGTAGAACTAAACATTTTATTTTGTTATATAGCAATATAATATACCAATATTACTGTAAAACTTTACTGTGAATTTACAGGTAACTTCTAAAACTATTATAATCATGTATTTTCTTAAAACAGTATCATGCTGTATGTCTATAAATATACAGCAGTTTTCAGCCTGTTTTATTTGTAATACAGTAGAGGCACTGATTTATGGGATGTTTATTTCATGTTTCTAGGACAAGAATATGCATTCTCATTCATTGTCCCATTCATTTTCTCTCAACATAAGTGTTTTATATCTGCTATTCTAAATTTTATTAATAACATGTTGTATAATGGGGATGTTTATTTGAAGTGCTGCTTTTTATTAGGAGAGGTGTGGCACCAGGGGCCTCCGACATAAATTATGCCTAGGGCCTACGAATGTTTATAACCGGCCCTGACTCAGACACTAGGGCTATTAAAAGTCGAGGAATCACGTTTTTTGGAGTCGACTTCCCATCACTAATTTTGCGTCAGAATAATTGAAACATTTGTGCCTGTGTCGAGGATAAGTGGAAAGTGGAGCGTGAGAAGAAGGATAAACGATTGTTCGTCTGTGTATATGGTAAGTCAATCTTTTCTGGAGATTTTTGGTCTGGTGTCTACCTTTTCATGATTGGATTGACCTTGACCTTTGACCTACACATTTTATTTGTACTTTTATTTAGTCCTGGGCATACGGTTTACTCTGTTCTCTTTCACAGAATAACATTGATCTTTCATGGCAAAAATGAACATGCATTATTCTAACAACCTGCCTTGGAAAAGGTTAGTAACAATTGGCAATTGTTTTTTTTTTGTCATTTCAGGCTGAATCATCAGTTGCAGATCCAGTGTTAACGTAAGTGGTGTGCTTAATTTTACAATTTACGTCACCATCACAAAATAAATATGTTTTTTTTTTCTATATTTTTCTTTGCTTTTCTGACCTTTAGGCACTTGGACATCAACTCTGAAAATGGGTCAAGAACCAAGAATGGGATAGTGACTTCCAAGACTGGCAACATTGTGCAAAAAAGAGCAGTACTGTTCAGTGATAACTGTTATGACATTTCAGCTTGACATTGTGTTCATAAAAGGCAATTTCCTGCTTTTTCCTTTAAAAAAAATAAAGGTTTTAAACATAACCGAAGTATTACATTTTTATTTATTGATAACAAATGTAATATAAGTACAGTTTGAAAACCAGGAGTTACACTATTCACCTGTATAAATACAATGAATAATTGCTGTAGACGGTGTACTACTGTAAAATACATATTACATATATGTATATATATATATATATATATATATATATATAAATAGATATATATATAAGTACTACACTTTAAATGCTTACAGTTGTAGTCCTATTTAAAATACAATAAGTGGCTGGCAACCCAGCTGCCACTATTTTACTGAAAATGCCCATGAAAAGGCTATGTTGTTTAATAATGGTATTTTAAATCAATAATGTTGCACTTTTATTTTTAAACAGCATGTATTTGATTTACTGTAGAATTTTTTTAAGTACTTTTAAATGATGAATAACTTTCAAAACCTACCTGAGTGTACTATAAATAATTTTTCCAGAAATAATTTGCTTTCGATATCAGCTTAATCAGGCAAATGCAGATCAAATGACAAAAAAACAACGACATTGCACTACTGTAAAGTTCACTTAGAGAGGAAATATACACTTGAAAATATTGTTTGTCATTACTTTCATTTTTGTCTCCTGCCAGCTGAACCATATTGTGAAAGGTTAAACTGACACCTTTTGTACTGCAAGCAAACAAGTACTGATTTTATCAGCCATGCATTTCATTTGCATTAAATATGTATTTTGCCGTTTGGCCTCATCTTTGTATCATCTCTTTCCTTAATGGCAGGCGGGCGAGGAGACGTTCAATCGTGCCAAGCTCCTCAACATTGGGTATGCGGAGGCTCTGAAGGAGTATGACTATGATTGTTTTGTCTTCAGCGACGTTGACCTCATTCCAATGGATGACCGCAACTTCTACAAGTGCTATAATCAACCCAGGCATCTGTCTGTGTCTATGGACAAGTTTGGCTTCAGGTATTTCTGCCTTTTTGTTGACTGTTGTCTTATGTCATGCTTTAACAGTGTATTTTCAGCCCCCAGAATGTTTCAATATGTATTTATAATTATTTGGATTACAAATGCACTTGCTTATGTAATAGTTACATAATTATTAGGGAGTATTCAAGGTTGTGAGGAGGAATATCTCTTCCTGATCAAGCACGATATAAGGTTTCATCTCGTTCGGTATCGATTATTATTGACATTTGTTATTTTATATTTTTTCTTAAGACAAGGCAAACAACAAATTTTATTAGTTTTAGCAGTCAAAAATGAATTAAAATGTAAAAATAAATATGTAAAAAAATATCTTTTTCTTCTGTTAAGCTAAAAAAGTAAGTGTTAAAGAAACTCTTGAACTTAAAATGTTACTAAATGTATGCAATGTAAAAGTGAAACGTAGAAAAATCAAGGCGAACTTTGAGGTATCAACTTCTGTAATATGTAGGGTTAAAGTAAGTTAAGTAATGGTTAAAAAATTCACGGTTCGATACGACACAGTGATGTCACGGTTCGGTACATTTTCGATTTCAACAAAAAGAAAGAAATGGCAGAAAAATTTCCTTGATTTGAAAAAAACAAAAAACCATAATAATTATTAAAAGAGAAATTATTTGTAAATAAGTGAATTTTTCTACATTTTGAAACTTTTAGTTTTATAAATAGGAGGTATTTTTGAGTATTACATTAAAAATAACAAAAAAAATTATAATGTTTGAGTTTTGAAGTGCTGGATAAAGATGTGTGTACTTGAAAACATTTTACTATTCCTGCCAAACTTCCATGGTTAGTTAGTTTACTACATTAAAGGGATACTCCAATTTTTTCGGGAAATAGGCTCATTTTACCACTCCCCCAGAGTTAAACAGTTGGGTTTTACCGTTTTCGAATATATTCAGCCAATTTTTTTGATATTTAGAAGAATATCAGTAACCAGACTGTTTCTGGTCTCATTGACTTCCATAGTATATTTTTTCCTACTATGGAAGTCAATGAGACCAGAAACTGTCTGGTTACTGATATTCTTGTTAATATCAGAAAATCGGCTGAATGGATTTGAAAACGGTAAAACCCAACTGT
The DNA here is from genome assembly GCF_988280905.1 of Pimephales promelas. Lineage (NCBI taxonomy): Eukaryota > Metazoa > Chordata > Actinopteri > Cypriniformes > Leuciscidae > Pimephales > Pimephales promelas. Next base: position 32,851,420 of record NC_142777.1, read on the forward strand.
TTATCTCTGGGGAATGGTAAAATGAGCCTATTTCCAAAAAAAGTGCAGTATCCCTTTAAATCCATGGTGAATGTTGCTGATCTGTGCACTTAAAACCTATAACTAGTTCATGTCACAATGTTTCTCCTGGTTTCCACGTCAGCTCTGTTTGATACGTTGTTAATAACGGAGATATTTTAATGCTTCTCACTAGATCTTGCAATGATTTTATAGAGGGAATGCATTGACGTCACTTTCCCACTGGAACAACCCCCCTCAGCCTGACTGAGTGGCAAAAGATCTGCTGACTGACTGGATTTAATATGGGAAACTGCGAAAATGCGACTAAAACAAACAATTTTATCAATTTAAACTTAATGTTAGACTCCATATAGAGTTCCTTACAACTTACTCAAGATCCAGTGATCCATGGATATTGACATGCAGCCAGGAATCGTGTTGCCTGACATTTATGTTTGCCTGATTTCGACACCAGGGAAAAAAAGCAATATAGGCTAAAGCAAATTTGCCTGTGAACGCTTTATATAAATTTAGGTAGGTCTAAATCCGGGTGATCACTTATATCAGTGTTGTATCATATATTTTTATATTATACTTTGTATTATAATTTTGCTCTATCACCACTGCGACCTTAAAATAATATTCTGGGTTAAATTACTGTAAATGTTTTTTTTTAATGTAATATTTACTGAGGGACCAGTCAAATTTATTTTTGTTGGTAATCCACAGAAGGCAACAGATGCTGTTGATTTAACCTGGTCATATTTAATCCAGAATATCCTTTAACCCCCATTTATTCCAGAAGGACTTTGACCTGTAATAAACGAGTCACTTTAGATAAAACCGATGATAAAGTAGCAGCGTTTGGGTGGGAAAATTCTAGTCACACATGATTCAGATTAGAGTCCATTGGGAGCTCAACTCTGAAACTGTAGCTCATTGGAGCAGCTTGTTCCAGTGACCTCCACCACAAGCTTTGTTTAATAGGAGTATGATGTATGTATAGGCGTGTGTGTCCTTTTGTATTTACAGTCTGTAATGAGGAAATATCTGATTAAAGGTTTGGTTTTTTACTTCCTCACACTGAATTGGGAGCAATTGGGTTGTTCTTTTGTAACAGATGTCGGCAGTCCTTTATAAAATCTTTACAGCGTTCACCACTGTTAGCATGGGCCGCAGAAGCAGGGCAGCTTTCTTCTCACACAGAACTTCAAAAGCATCTGGATGTAATTTGTAATTTTCAAGAGTTATCGTGCGGAAGAACGTCAGACAAGAGCCGGCCAGGACCTGATGTAGTATAGTGTTTACTCTTTTATTTCAAACTGAGACACCTTTATGTAGAGCTAATCGTGTATGCAAAACAGCAACCAAATCATAATAAAGGCTATTTATGATATTGGACAGACATTTGGCCTAAAAAAAAAAAAAAACGTTTTTGCACACCTTCCTTTATAATTGTCTTGTTTAAATTTGAATGTATTGAAATGCAAGTTCCCCCTTTTCTCAATGCATTATGTGTGTTTTACTTTGAATACCAGGTTGTAATTTTGCAGTTTCTAAACGGATAGTTGAACAAAAATTAAGTTCTGTCAACATCATTTACTCATCCAATGCAATTGGGGACAGATAATGACGATTCAAAAAACAAAACTACGCAAAACAAATCCTTATTGCGCTGTATAAGGATGCACCGATTGTGGCCGATACCTATACCGATAATTCTTTATATTTGAAAGCCGATAGTATGTCAATACAAATTTTTCTATCATTTTTGAGAGCCTTATTACAAAAACAAGTCTCACAAGTGTTGTTTATGACAATTAAAAGTAAATTACACTAAACATTTTTTAAAAATAAATATTAATATAGCTTTTTTAAGCAACGCAAAATTGCGCTTGTTAGCGCTGGCAGTTCCGATGACGTCACTGGCATGGTTGGACCCGCGGAGCGCCATAGACAACAGCTGCAGGTCCTGTATACACAGACGAAAATGAGCACTTTTAACGGCATGGATTACGCGTTTGAGCCCGTGAAGGACAGGTCGGTAGTGTCTGACGACCACCACATGGAGGACGATCAGTTTCAGGCTTCACTTGCAGTACAGGATCGTTTGGGGGAAAGTGACTGCGGGCGCGAGCGCTGTGGAGTATAGACACTGCACGGAGACGATCTGTTGCAGAGAGGTCAACCTGGAACATTTATTGATCGGCGAAAAATGCATCACCATGCACCGTTCATTTCGGATGCTGTTCGGTGAGAGAATTCGTGTTGAAGGAGGCTATGCTGTCTATGGATGTCCGAGCTGAGACGCTGGACCGCCCTATAAGTAGCAGGGTATTTTACGAATAGGTGACGGCTGGGCTAACTTGTTACACTTTTCTCAGACTGTTTAGATTAACTTTGTACTGGCAGTTCACTCTATGGGCGAGAGTGTATTTAAGAAGGAGAATCTTATTATAATTTTTTGTAGCCTATATGACAGACAGCACATGTTGCACTTAAATGTATTTTCCCTTTTAATTTGATTCTTATCATACTCCAAGCAATTCAAAACCTTCATGGCGAACAGAGCATCGTCTGAGCTGAAATAATACTTTATTTTTCGGCTGTAATATGTCAGCCAAATTTTTTTGTCAGGCCAATAACGATAACATTAAAAATGAAAATATATTGGCTGATACCGATATGGTGGACGATTCATCATGCATTCCTAGTGCTGTATTCCAAGTCAATAGCTAATCGCTAATGCACACAAGTTATTGTTGTTTTATTATGACTTTAGATCTAAATGTAACAAGTAGATTATGCTTAGATTGCATTGCGCGCAAATCATGCAGGCTACTTTTATGATTCTTTTTTCATGCGGGTTTGAAAGTCACAAGATTTAACAAAGTAATGAAAATTCCTTTAAAGCACATTTCTGTTTGATATTCCATTTTATCATAGCCAGTGTATTTGCTGAAGCACTTTTCTCGCTCTTCAGTATTTTGCAAAATATTTTTTGACTTGTTATATTGATTAGCAATAGGCATTAGCAGCAAAGCTGTACGTGAATCCATTCTGGTGGTATTAGTTGCAACTCCCAGTTGAAGCTTCCTTCAAGTGGTTGTCTTGTGGTGATAATCTGGTTTGCTAAGGTTTTTCTGAAAGCAATGTGGATGGGTGTGTGTGTGGTCGAAGGGCTGTGTCCATATCATGTCGAAACTGCTGTAACTATAGAATAACAATTTCATTAAAATTCAAAGACAAGTCAGACTCAAAAATGGTTGGTTTTCAGGTTAACAGCAACACCAAATTGGATTAATCTGTAGACTAGCTGTTTCTACTTGTAAATTGATTTTATGTCAATAGATTGTACATTCTCTCATTGAAGTATCAGGAAATTTCATGTGTAATTTCCAGTTCTTAAAGTCAACATTTCAATTGTCAATATAATTATTCTAATTATGCGCTGATTTTAAAGTATTTATTTGTCTAGTGATGTCTCTCTTTGAGTGTGATCTCTACAAAGTAATACAAAATAAATCCTGATTAAAATATAATGGATAAAATAGTAAAACGTATACAGTATATTATACTATAATACTAGCTCATTTTAAATAGTCATGCTGCTGTGTAACAAATCCATTTTCAAAAGTTTAAAATATTAGATACATTTTGTTGTATTGAAAATATACATTAACAAATTGATAATTACATTTTATTTCCTGAAATATCAGGGAATTTCAAAAGTGTAATTTCCAGAGCTCTATTCAGAGATAATGATAGATAATACATCTCTGGTGCCTTTAGTTTGGTCAAAAATATCTCACACCATCCGTGTAAACTGCAATCCATGTTTCCTGACGCACAACTATTGCTATGGTTATCATAACTATGTGGACTATATCCCCATGTGGGTTATCAGGAGTGACGCCTCCTGATAATTTACAAGAGCAACTGGCTTACAGCAAACCACAGAGGCAGCAGTTGCTTTCGGGCTCAAGTTTGGCCCCCTGCCACTTCTCATTAGTGCATATCATTTCCCTGCAGAGAAACACCAAGCTGTGTGCTGCACTTCTTCTGCACCTGACCTAACAACTGCCACACAACACGCAACTGTTCCTCATAGTCTCTCTCTCTCTCTCTCTCTCTCTCCGTCTCCAACAGGTTGCCATACACGCAGTACTTTGGTGGTGTGTCATCACTGAGCAAAGAACAGTTTCTGAAGATCAATGGCTTCCCAAACAACTACTGGGGCTGGGGAGGGGAGGACGACGACATATTTAACAGGTTTGAGAACCCTTCTAAAGGAATATCTCACCCAATTATGACAGTTCTGTCTTTTTTTTACTCAACCCTGATCCTGTTCCAAACCCATTTGCTGATTGTAACACACACAAAAAAACATTTTTAGAGAATCTTCACAGATGTGATGTGTAGCCAAGTATGGTGTCCCATACTCGGAAATTGTGCTCGGAATTTATACATTTTATGGTGACAATGGCCATTCAAGCAAAACAACAACATACAAGCACTGTAAAAGCCCCATAAAAGTAGTTTTTGACTTGTATTTGGAGGTTATACGATAGTTTTACGCAATAAACGGACCAAAATTTCAGAAATCTTTTCAATTTGTTTGGATGTAAGCAACATCGAACGTCATTGGTCATCAAAAACCCGCCCAAAAATTGAGCGCAAACAAGTTTGGAGGGAGATAAAATAATGACATTTAAAAATGTCGAATGTGAAATGTCTTTGCGTTGGCGTACACCCACGTTCAAATGTGTATGAATTAGGGGTGTGCGATATGACGATTTTTAATCGTGGACGATTAAAATGTCTCCACGATCTGCTTTTGAAGAAATATTGTAGTATCGTGTTACAGTGCATTCTCAGAACAGTTCTGGCGCCTCCGTCTCATCTGTACAACGCAACGTAGCCTAGACATCACACGTTAATGAATAGGTACGGGACACTGCAATTCACAAAAGTTCATTACTTGCATAAGCCTTGCCGGTTAAACATTTAATCCACGCGCTGATGCGCTGTTCTAACGTGCGCTTTCCTGACCGCATATACCCCCGACAATCACAGGCACTAGAAGCCTGTCAAACAGCGCCAGAATACTGGACTAAGTTATCTTTCGAGTCTTATTATGCTAATACTGTTAAATACACACAATGTGTACATAAACAGGCTACGTCTAAAGTGAAAGCAAACATTTGAGAGAATATCTGGTGTAATATGCGTCTATATTAAAAGCGTCGCGTGCTGGTCTATAAACGACAGGAGTAAATAGCAGAGGTGGGGACAAGTCACACATGGTCAAGTCCAAGCAAGTCTCAAGTCTTAACCATCAAGTCTCGAGTCAAGTCTCAAGTCGCAGTTCAGATAAATCAAGCAAGTCAAGGGTTCACCCTAAGCAAGTCAAGTCAAGTCCTGATAAGTTTCAAGTAAAGTCAAGTCACACTACTAAAATAAATAGAGGTAAATTTTTTCGATACATATTTATTTTTGCACAGAAAAGATGAACTTTTATAGATATATTATGTATCTTACATTTGCTATATTAATCATATGCATATCTGTGCTACATTAATATCTGAAAATAAAATAAAATTGTGTTGTTTACACAAAACGTTCAGAGTCTAAGATGTATAATCCAATCTGTCTAATTCAATTTAATTGAAACGGTCTAAAATGTATGAAATCTAAAATGTAATATCTTATATCTTATATAAATGTAAAATATAAAATGTATGAAATGTATGAGAATATAAAATGCAAATTTTTTTTAATTCAGTAGTTTTTCTTATCATAGCCAACAAATGTCTTCGGAAACTCCTTTTCCTCGATTTACTGAAACCTATATGTAAAACGCATTTGCAGCTGCACAGCCGTGTATCTATGCTGCATATACAGACATCCCAACCTACAAGAATGGGGGGGTTAATATATGTTATATTAACATATTTAAAATATGTTTAAAATAAATATAAAATAAAAATGGTAATATGTTATATTAACATATTTTATATTTAATAAATATTACATATTAAATAATATTATGTATATTATATATTAAATTTACATAAATATTAACAAATGATTGTTTTAATTATGGAATTCTCCATAATTAACTCCTAAACTTCAGTAGAGAACAATTCTTTGTAAGGAAGGAGGGATTTCTTTATTGTACATTTATTTGCATGTAGTATGTAGCATATGGTTTGCGTTGCTTTAAATTGGTCAGTACAGCGCTGACTATTGAGTGTCGCTAGGAAACACGTCCGCGTTTCGCTGACGAATCGGCTGCCCGGCTCGGATCATTGAACCGTGCAGATGACATGTCTGCGCGGCACGAGCTCTGTAAAGCCCCGCTGTCTCGTCCCACTTTTGGTTTGTTTAGCTTCCCATATCTCTGCCGTGCACACGCCGCACGCTATGTATGTTATACGCGCAGTATCTCGCTCTAGATTCCGGGAGATTTTAACTCATTTGCGGGCATCAGGGAGACGCTATCAATATGCATGAGACTCCCGGAACTTCCGTTTGGCGCGGTTTGAATTGAGCAGCGTAAAGGCACAGATGCCGATATATTGATGCTGACGTCATAATATATATTTTAATTAACTGTATTGCTGTTCGTTTATTATATGTTCAAGTCATTGTCGAGTCTTCCACTTCAAGTCAAGTCAAGTCTCAAGTAACTTGTTCTCAAGTCAAAGTCAAGTCAAGTCATTTTTGTACTTTAATCAAGCAAGTCACAAGTCCTGAAAATTGTGACTCGAGTCAGACTCGAGTCAAGTCATGTGACTCGAGTCCCCCACCTCTGGTAAATAGTACTGCCGCTTGTCCTTAAAGGGATAGTTCACAAAAAGAAAAAAAAAATCTGTCATTAATTACTCACTCTAATATTGTTCCATACCTGTATTCATTTCTTTCTTGTGCTGAACACAAAAGACATTTTTTTTAATGTGGGTAACCAAACAGTTGCTGGTCCCCATTAACTTCCAGGAGAGAACCTATAAAAAACAGGGGGACCAGCAACTGTTCGGTTACCCACATTATTCAAAATAACTTTTATTTTAAACAGAAGAAAGAAACTTATTCGTGTTTAAAACATCTTGAGAGAGTCAATTAAGACCATTTTCATTTTTGAGGGAACTATCCCTTTAGTGTTAATAAAAAATAAAAAATAAAAAACACACAAGGAGAAAATCACTCACTGACTGAGAACTTTAATAGTAGCTTTAATAAGAATCAATTAATTCAGTGAAGTCTATGTAGTGTTTTAATTTCATATTTGTTAATTTAATTACTTTCTTCAATGCTACTGCTAAATACACCTACTGCATCTGAAAAAAGCACTATTTATTTAATTTGAATATTAATTTGTGTAATGTTTATCTTGTCTTATTTTTTTAATATAAAAAAAAGAAAATAATGACAAAGATTTTTATCTTCGCCACTGGCCTAAATGTATGCCTTTCTTTTTTCTTTTGTTACCTAAGGATTTGTTTTTAACATTAGTTTGGCTGTAATGAACAGCCACTTGCAAAATATTAAAACCAAATTGAAAAAGAATCGTGATAAAAAATCGTGATCGTGATTTTCCAAAAAAAATCGTGATATGATATTTTTTCCATATCGCCCACCCCTAGTATGAATGAAGTGTGAAGTTTAGTGTGAACGTGAACGCCCCTTTCTATTAAAAAACACACGTTAATGTTTTTTTTTACCTTGAGCTGAGCTCATGTTTGCCTTCTAGTGCAATCTAACCAAGGAAACCTCTGATCCAGAACAAAACGGAAGCGTACGTTCAGCTGAATGTTCCTTTTTTGAGCCTCACACATCCTGTCGTTGTGCTGTAAGCATGGCATTGCACAGTCAAAAAGCTCAAGCATGTGATACTGATATCAAACTTTTGGGGTTTGGGTTTTTTTGTTTTGTTTTTATTGAAATTAATACTTGTTTCCAGCAGTGATGCATTCAGTTGATTTAAAGTGACTGTAAAGACTTGCATTGTTGCAAAACATACCAAAAAAAATAATTAAAATTAATGCGGTTTGGCTTTTGACCTTTCTCTTGATTAAAGAATCCTGGAAAATGCTTAAAGGTTTCCACAAAAAAAAAAATATTAAGCAGAGCACCTGTTTTGAACATTGTTGAAATGTTTCTTGAGGATCATCTGACACTTGGACTGGAGTAATGATGCTGAAAATTCAGCTTTGCCATCACAAGAATAAATTACATTTTAAAATGTATATTAAAATGGAAAACTAAAATAGAAACTTCAAAATATTGCTGTTTTTGCTTTATTTTTGGATAAATGCAACCTTTATGGGCCAAAGAAACGACGGCTTCTTTTTTTAAATGGTTACGCTTTATTTTAATGTGTCTTTGTTAAAGTCTAATTCAATTCAACATGTATTTACTATAGGGTTAAGATTAGGTTTTGTTTAAGGGTTAATTGCATGTAATTATGCATAAGTACTGTCATTACTATGGTAAATACATAAAACTATGCAACAAGTAAAATAAAGTGTTACCAAAAAATGAATTTTTTGAATTCTAGTGCAACTGAAATGTGGTCCTGTTCCTGGTTTTAATAGCTCTGCCACAAGCAGGGGCCGATAAAATGCCTTATCATCTGCTTATCAGGGTGCAGACAGAAGACAAAACCCGTTTAACATCTTATTTGCACGTCAAAATAATACTTTTTCTTTTATTTTTCGAGGCCTTTCGACACTGTTATTCAAAGGATACTGGAGAGTTACTGTGGATTAGAACTTGCGTCAACCTCATGACCACCTGCATTTTTCAGCTGCTCGGCTACAGCCTTGTTTTTCAAGGGGAATGTTCAGGAAGTGTGCAGAAAAAATACTTAAGTACAATACTTGCAAATTTTTAATTTGAATTGCAATAGAATACTAGGTGATAGTGCAGTCAGAACTAATCTCTCACCTTAAATATTAAACTTTAAACATATATTTAAATATGGTACTTAATGTTTTTAATTCACTGTTTGTGGTACAAACATGATAAATTGTGTGGTTGTTGAGTAGGTATATGCTATTACTTTTCTAACTTTTCAGACTTAAGGCCATTGCACACTGAGTCTGAAATTTCATATATTTCATATTTCGCATGGGGTGGTGATGGCGCAGTGGATGAGACACATGCCTTTGGTGTGAGACGCGGGTTCGAATCCACTGTGAGACACCAATGTGTCCTAGAGCAAGACACTTAACCCCTAGTTGCTCCAGAGGCGTGCAACCTCTGACATATATAGCAATTGTAAGTCGCTTTGGATAAAAGCGTCAGCTAATTGAAACAAATGTAAATGTATGTTTTTTTCTATTCGTGATTCGGTGGCTCTGAATTGTCAAAACACCATTCATACTCCATTCAAACTGCTTGCTACGGATGCGAAAAACGCAGATAATAGAACCCGATTCGATTTTTATGAATTTATTTATTTATGACGGACGAAAGTTTCGGAGGCAGTGTGAAAGCATGATTGACAATGTGAGTCGTGAGGTTGTATTTATTTTTTTAATGTGCGAAAAATTTGGACGCAAATTTCGGACTCGGTGTGTAAGGGCCTTTAGGGACAAATAAATGATGATTCTTTCCCAATTGTGACAAGCTAGTCAAACAAGTTCAGCTCGTATCTACATGAATGAGTAAATATCTATCAGTATCTTAGAAACTGTTTGCCATGGTTAGGGATAGTTCCCCCCCATAGCCCACCCTGTTTTTGTCCATACAATGAAGATATTTTGAAGAATGTCAGAAACCAGAAAGATCAGAATGTCAGAAAGATAAAAATACTAAGGAAGTCAGTTGGTTTCTTTACATTTCACTGGGTTTTGTTTGGTTTCTGACATTCTTTTGTTAGGGATAAACAGTCAAAGACCCAGACCCAGATATGAAGAATGACCCAGAGTCAGAATTATAAAAAATTAAAGAAAGTTTTTACTGAACATAGTTTGCAGTTTCATCAGCTTCAAGAGAAAAACTTGAGGGTGACTAAACGATAACTCAATTTTCAATTTTGGATGAACTATCCCTTCGAGCAATGAGAACGGTTTGGCCCGACAGTGGAAAAGCGGCTAATGTCTCTAAACTGTTATACCATGTACTAGATAATTATGGATGTTTATTCTCTACACATACTTTCAAGAAGCTTGAATCAAATGAATTGAAAAGCACTGCATGTTTTCACAGGGTTACCTCCAAAGGGATGAGCATATCAAGGCCCGATGCAATCATTGGGAGATGTAGAATGATCCGTCATGAGCGAGACCAAAAAAACGACCCCAATCCACAGAGGTACTTAAACATATTACAGCCTTTCTGTAAACCCTTAAGCGCTAAATGCATCGCAATAATACATTGTTAGTTGAGTGACCGCTTTGTCAAGTTAGCAAGGCTGTGCAAATAGAGGCCACTTTAACTAATTAATGCCCTCCTGCACTGTGGAATGTTAATCATGTCATTTCCCGTTACAGGTTTGACCGAATAGCTCACACAAGGGAAACTATGGCAAGTGACGGGATCAATTCGCTAACATACACAGTTGTTCAGATTGAGAAAGATCAGCTATTTACCAAAATCACAGTGGATGTGGGAAAACCATAACTCCGGCATAGAGACTCAAAATTGAGTGAAACTGCAGCGTTGGCTGTCCAAACCAAATGTGCCTTGATTATATCAAATCAACTGGACAATTTTCAAAGTGGATTATATATTTTTGTTTTGCCATCTTTGCACATGCGATGGTGAACACAGGGGTCTGGACTCCTTTTGCCTAGTGTATCAGAACTGTTCGGCTGCTAAAGGAGACGCATAAGGGTTTCGTGTTGCCCTGAAGAGGCAACGGGCCATCCTTGTTCTGTCTCAGATTCTTCTGCTGAGGATAAAGACTATATTTTGAGCCATTTGATGGAAGCAGCATTTTAAATTGATCTGAATTGAAAATGTCGACGAATGTGAGTTGCTGTGTATGGGATTATTTAGTTTGCGTGTTGGAAAGTGAATATTTAAAGGATAGTCGGCAAGCTAAGCAATGCAAAAAAGCTGGGATAACCAATCAAGGGCTGTGGATATTCTATAATCATTTCCCAGAAAACTGGCATTTTGGGGCTGTCACATATTTTGTTTACTTTTATTTTACAGAGCCTTTTAAATGACTTCTCTCTTTTTGTTTAGGATGAGATGTCTGAATGTATTGGCCTGAGTTGTTGCTTAACACATATTGGACCATTATCATGTTTGCTGGAGCACCAAAGTGGCAGCCTTGCATCTTAAGACGTTCGATTCGCCCCTTCTCTTTGGTGCATTATCTTTGCTGTATTTGGATTTTTGGTAGCAATTCTATCAAATCAGGTCAACCTTTCAGTTTGGTTTTGTTCCTTTTTTTTTATTGCATTGTGATTTTCTCAGATCTATGCTGGTTATTAAGGGCACAAGAATATTCAAGCTCTCTACTGTACTGAAAACAAGAAGCCATTGAAAACTTTGCTGAACTGACCAGTTGATACTTGTATTTTTTTTTCTTTCTGATGTGCTGGTCTGTTCTCTTTGCAGTGTTTTGCTTTAAAACCTGTCATTGTGGAAACCAAAAATGCCTTACATCACTCAGGCGATGAAATGCAGACGGAGCAAATGAATGTATGTCAGCTGTTTGCTCAAGTGCTTTTCAAGATGGCGACTAACAGCCCATACAGAATGTTTAAGTTGCACAGCCAAAAAAAAAAAAAATGTCCACCAAGCCGAGCACCCCGAAAGACTTAGTTTTTCTTTCCTGCTTAAAAACTCTCCCATGCCTTGTAAAAACTCCTTTGCACCAGGAAAGAAAACTACCTCTCCACTCGGCACAGCACTCGCAAGCAGAAGGGATTAGCGGCTAATGCTGTCTCTCAAACCAAATGCTTTGGCACAAATATCTTTGGCTTTTTCCCCCCTTTGGTCAGTTAAAGTGAGGTTTAAATCTGTTTATACATTACAATGGTCTTTGTTTAAGGGCCAGCACATAATTAAGTTTTAAGCTTTCTTTTTATTTTTTAAATGTATTGTTTGACTTTTTTTTTTCTTCAACTTTTTTGTTTTCCATTTTTTTATGCCTATAGGTTCATCTTAAGTGTAATGCAGTGAATAATTAACTTAATTTTGGAAATTATGGAAATTAAATAATTAAATGGTGTTTGATTTAACTCCGCTTGTGACATTACTGAGGTGTGAAGTGAAACATAAGACAATAACCTGAGAACTCTGGTAACCTGAGAACTTCGACAAGAGGAAGTCAGCATTCCCTCTTCAACAGAAGATAATTACAACTTTCCATTCACACGAACCAGTTAACTCTTGCCTAACCACTAATGTGATCTGGCCTCGGATCTCATAATTCATTTGTTGGTAACATAAAAGTGATGAAGGGATGGATAAATACAGTATATCTTTAAAATAAACACTTTCATAATTTTCTGAATCGTTTGACGCAACAGATGGCTGTGTATTAATGTGTTATTTTGAACTGTCAAAGAAAAGACTTGTCATGCTTTGCATTTCACATGGTGGGGTAAATGTGAACTTGAGCCAATGCCAATGAGAATGTCATTAGCTGGCACTGTAGTTAATGTTTAGTTGTTTTTATTAGGCAAAAAAGCATTTGGGATTCTGCTTCTGCTTGCCTGATGCAACACTAGGCAACGCTATACTTATGTTTTTGCACATTTTAACTACACTCTTAGAAAAAAAGGGGTTCTATATATGAAGCATTGGGTTCTTTACTCAACTCCAAAGGAACTTTTTTGCTAAAAAAAAAAAAGGTTCTATAATGACAAAAAAAGAACCCTTTTGGCACAAAGGTTCTTTAGGCTATTCATTCATATATTACATTATTCTGCAACAGTGTGTAGTTGTAATTAATTTATTGTTAAACTGTTGTTGTAACTTTGTCACATTTTAATCATGCTGATTTTTGGAGGATAAAAACTGAAAAGGCACTCTTCGTGTGATATTGATTAATTACATTTTTTAACCCCCATATCTTGAATTTTGTGATCATTCACATGCATTGCATTTTAGGGGTTCCAAATACGTAGCGCTTTCTAAGAGTGTAGTTAAAAGTCATCCCTTGCCATTAGGATGTTTAATTCTAGGTTAAAAGTCATCCCTTGCCAGGATGTTTAATTCTAGGTTGTTCTAGCTAAAAGATGATCGCTGGTGTGCAACGTAGTAATTTCATATGAAATTCCCCAACTGCTCTGGCAGGTTGTGTGTCTTACAAATTACCTGGGGGATTCAAACACTGTTTGTACAAAGTCAGTCCTCGCCCTGAGAGAGAAACCCGTTTCCTGTTGGACAAACAGGTAAGAGACTCTAAGGTCGCTTCGGTGAACAGAAACCAGCAAGATTAATGGTCCATGTTTTTTAACAACCTCAGTGTGGCCTTCGGGTGACCTGTTGAGAACATATGTGGCTCACAAAAATGCACAAAAGTCGCATTACGTTTGCTAACAAATAAAAAAAAATAACTATTTTTACACAATAGTAGTATTTATGCTTGAACGTAATTATAATTTGCATTTAAAGTTGCGTTTGTCATGTTCAAACTGTCAGTGATGGCGGAGTTAGTGTATATATTTTCCTAGAGTATATTTATTTTCCATGTCCACACGCGTTTCGGCCTAACTAAGCCATCATCAGTGAGTGTGAAGTTAGTGTAAATAATCTCAGGCAACACTGCGTTGGTATTTTATTTTGTTTTATTTGACTGTGTTGCTTTTGGAATAGTCCGTGTGTTTTATATGAATTATATTATTTTGGTTCTTAAAGGTGCCCTTGAGTTTGGGAAGTGTGTTATACATCAAACATTGTTACTGGTATTGTTGGACTCAGTGTTGACAGAGGTGACACATTATGTTGATTTTTCCTTCCTGGTGCTCTGCTAGGTATTTCTGGCTAAAACTTCCGTTGAATTTCTATTCCCTGAATCAGGACTTGTATTGGCCTGCTTGGAGTTCAGACAGGACGTGTGGGTCTCGGAGGCCTCTGTATTTTAGGACATGTCAGCCAGGTGGGTCTGTTTCCTGCAGCAGGCGCTCATGGTCACCTCACTCCCACAGGAAAAAGAAATGCCTGCTCATAGTCTGTTTATACCAGCATTAATATATATAGCCGAGTTCATTATGAATCTCAGGAACATGTTGTTGCCAGCTAACTTGATTATATGCCATGCAAACTTCATTTTCAGGACTGCTGTATGCCACCGCAATTCAAATTCAGTCTGAACAAATGTAAATAATTCTCAGACATTTAATAAAGGCAGGAATGCATTATGTAAAGTATCACGCTTAATTTCACAAGGCAGCTGTGTTTTAGGACGTGACTGCATCAAAACAGCTCTTGTGAAGGAAAAGGTCATTTTTCTTTTTGGACCAGACTAAAATACAAATTGAGTTAATGTTTTGCAATTCTGTGAATGTATGTTAGAGAATGTATATTTGATAAAACACCACAGAAGTGCCCGCTTTATTAAAGTGGACATGTGTTTATCGCTTTTTACTAAAAAAGGACTTTGACTAAATATTCGGGGTATACGATATAGCACACTAAACTGGTTTTACACGGGTTTAGAACCTTAATGGGATCAAGATCTAATTCAAGTAAACTAGGGTGCGGTTAAATTTCACATTTATTTACCATTGTAAGCCATGGTGTTGAGCAAGGAATCATGTGAAATGTTTGTCATCTCATCTTCCACAAAAAGGCTAAAAAAGTGGCTTTAATCTGATAAAGCTTTTTTTGTTATATGGCTATACACCAATCCAATAATACTGGCTGATAGCTAAAATGATAGGTAGTTATTTTTCCAAATCAATAATTGCACTTAATTTGTTTGTATTTGACAAAACTTAATGTTGGTTTTTATTTAATTTAAATATGCTTTTTTTATCAGAACAAGGCATGGAAAGTACTCAAATTACACTATTTTTAAACAGCATTCTCAATGTGTGATAATATGTATTTGATTTACAGTATAAAATATTCTTCTATAGACTTCTTTAAACTATTTTTAAATAATAAATAACTTTCAAAACCTGCATAAGGAAGTGTATACTATGAATAAGTTTCCTTGAAGTTATTTTATTTCCTTATCAGCAATCAGACTAGTAGGTTACAGTTCACACACAAAAAAGAAGACAAAACACACACACACACACACAGAGAGAGAGAGAGAGAGAGAGAACAACAAAACAAATGATAAAAACACATAGGGTGCTGCCAGTACTTTACACGGAGCCAATACGGGTCTATTAATTTTCATATCATTGTACTTTGAAACCCGTCAGGTAAATTGTTTGTTTACAAAGTGACAGGTATCACTAACTACCCAGATAGCACAAGTCTATTTGATGTGATGTTTACATCTGGAAGACGTATTTTTAAGAGTGTTTGCTCATCTGCAATACGTCTATAGGACGTTTCCTGACAGATGTCAAATAGACGTATGGAAGATGTGTGTGAGAGAGAGAGAGAGAGAGAGAGAGAGAGAGAGAGAGAGAGAGAGAGAGAGAAAGAGAGAGAAAGAGAGAGAGATTAACTTGTAAGACTGCAACAGCAAATTGAGAATATGCAAAAATAAATAAATTAAAAATACCAAAGAGACTCTCGCTCAAATGCAACACACACACAGAGAGAGAGAGAGAGAGAGAATTAACTTAATTAGCATTATTTTATGATTATTTTTGTTTGATCATAATTGCTGTTTCCTTCCGAGTTAAAATTTATTTAAAAAAAATACCAATTTATTGCGAATAATTTATTTAATTTATTTTTTTTGTTCAATTATTAGAATGATCAAATACTAACAAAAATGTTTGCATTGTGTTCCCTTTCTAACCAAATGCTATAGTTTGATTGTAATCATAATTCAAAACCTGATAGGCTACTTATCTTAAAAAATGTTTAGAAATAAAGTAGTCTTTTAGAATATCTAAATGTATATCTAAATTAAAAAAAATAAAACATATAAGATAAAAAAAAATCATGTCTAAAACAACAAAAGGTATCAAAAAGCCTTTCTGTTATATGATCTAAACAAAATAAATAAATAAAATAAAATTATGCACTCTCAGAAAAAAGGTACAAAAAAAGCTGTCACTGGGGTTGTACCTTTTCAAAAGGTAAACTTTTGTCCATTTTAGGTGCTAATAAGTAAATTTTAGGTGCTCATATGTAAATTTTTAGGTGCTAATATGTACATTTTAGGTGCTAATAAGTAAATTTTAGGTGCTAATATGTACTTATGTGCTAGTAAGTAAATTTTAGGTGCTAATATGTACATTTTAGGTGCTAATAAGTAAATTTTAGGTGCTAATATGTAAATATTAGGTGCTAATAACTACATTTTAGGTGCTAATATGTAAATTTTAGGTGCTAATGGTACATTTTAGGTGCTTATAATTACATTTTAGGTTCTAATAAATACATTTTAGGTGCTAATATGTACATTTTAGGTGCTAATATGTAAATTTTAGGTTCTAATAACTACATTTTAGGTGCTAATATGTAAATTTTAGGTGCTAATGGTACATTTTAGGTGCTTATAATTACATTTTAGGTTCTAATAAATACATTTTAGGTGCTAATATGTACATTTTAGGTGCTAATATGTAAATTTTAGGTTCTAATAAGTACATTTTAGGTGCTAATATGTGAATTTTAGGTGTTATTATGTACATTTTAGGTGCTAATATGTACCATTAAGGTACCAATATGCACCCTTTAGGTACTTTTGAAAAGGTACAGCCCCAGTGACAGCTTTTGTACCTTTTTTTCTGAGAGTGTGTCTGGGTGAGTGAAATGTGGTGGCTTTTGTTAAAACCTCATGTTATTAAGTGTTAGTTTGTTCAGGAGATTGCAGCACCAGATTATGGCTCATTTTTTGTGTCAACACCACAAATGATACTGGTGTTTCCATCATGAATAATACACAAATTAATACGATTGCATTTTACATTGTTTTATTGCTGCTTTTGTTGTTATGTTTAGTCACTTGCTGTTTTGTGACATCTGGAGTAAGAGTTGTTAGAGAGAGAAATGATGGTATGTTTTCATGTACATTAGTACTGATTTATCTAACTAAAGAACACTCTCAGGGCATAATAACCAGGCTGTGTATGTAAAAGTGAGTATGAAAATTTCAGGGTTTGTGCTCAACCATCAGTTTCCATGTTCAGATCTGCTATGTGTTTATGTAGAACAGTAAATACAGAGGCCAAACCGACTTTGATCCAGCCAACCTTGTAAGAGCTAATGAGAAGCAGAGATGCATCCAATTTGTTGAGGGACATCTGTTTGCACTTTAGAGTAACTGCAGATGAATGTGGAAGATTCTGGCAAGCAGGGAGGTGAGGAGGTGGAGGAGCTAACGAAATAGTGCTTCGAGAAAGACGAGGAAGAGGATTCTGGGAAGCATATGACCACAACTGAGTCTGGACAGCTGCAGCTCTGCGCAGGCAAATGTCCAGCGAGAGCATGACGAAAGCTTTTCACAGTGAAGGGAGAATATTCAGCCGGTTTACAGCCTTATTCAGGCTCATATATTGTGCAATCTTAGTACTCTTTTAAGGGAACAGGAATGTTTCCTGACATTAAAGGAGTAGTTCACTTAAAAAAAAACTTTTGCTGATAATTTACTCACCCTGTCATCCAAGACATCCATGTCATTCTTTCTTCATTCAAAAAGAAATTAAGGTTTTTGATGAAAACATTCCAGGATTTTTCTCCATATAATGGACTTCAATGGGAACCAAACGGTTCAAGGTCCAAAAGACCTTAGTTTCAGTGCAAACTGCAAACTGTTCAAAGGGCTCTTTAAACGATTCCAGACGATGAATAAGGGTCTTATCAAGCGAAACGGTCGCTCATTTAAAAAAAAACTAAAACAAATTTTAAGTTTTATAAGCACAAATGGTCGCCTTGCTCTGTTCTGTGATGCGCGTTTGTGACTCTCCTGTTCGAACTCGTTTATCAAAATGAACGTATCTTTTTTCATGTCATTTCATTCACTCAACGAACGAAATGAACGAGTTGACTTGGGAAAAGGTTCGTTCATTTTGATGAATGAGTTCGAACAGGAGAGTCACGAACGCGCATCACAGAACAGAGCAAGGCGACCATTTGAGCTTATAAAACTTAAACTTTTTTTAATGAGCGATCGTTTCCCTTGATAAGACCCTTATTCATCGTCTGGAATCATGTAAAGCCCTTTAAACAGTTTGCAGTTTGCACTGAAACTGTCTTTTGGACCTTGAACCCTTTGGTTCCCACTGAAGTGCATTATATGGAGAGAAATCCTAGAATGTTTTCATCAAAACCTTAATTTCTTTTCGACTAAAGAAAGAATGACACTGATATCTTGGATGACATGCGGGTGAGTAAATTATCAGCAAAAGTTTTTTTTAAAAGTGAACTACTCCTTTAAATCATGACTAACATCAAGCTAATGATAGTGAAATGTGATTGTGACATGCTAAAGGTCAATATTCAGAATATGTGCATAGAAAGCCACAAGAGCTATTGTGTCCACTCAGACAACAGGGTCGCCAGTGTCAAGCTTGTGTTTGTTATTTAGGATTTAGCAGCGTTTTCTCTGCTTGCGAGAGAGTGTTTGGCTAATACTCTTTCCTCAGCAGGGATTATTTTTTTTGGCACCGAGCGCACGGCCCATGATTCAGTGCTGCTCGCGGGCTCAGGCCTCTGGAGAAGCGTTAAATGCACATTCATGGAATATGCAGACGCAAAAGACAGTGGCAGATGGAGAAAGAGAGAAATGTTTGCAGTCTCTCACCTGGCCCGAAGTGTCCTGCACATCTGAATATTTCCCTGGATTAATATGTGATATTCAATCATCTGAGATGAGAGTGAATCATTTTAAAACAATAGTGCACCAAAAAATAAAAAAATCCCTCATGCATGCAGTTTATTTTTTTTAATGGACAACAAAAGTTATTTACAATACAGTATACTATATAGGATTACAATTATAATATTGCAATTATTTTTATTTGGTTATTCAGTTCCTCAAAGACTGTGCCATTATACTTAGGCTATTGTTTCTTCCATGTGCTCAACATTAATATAAGCAATTTTTACATTTAAATAACTAATATATATATATATATATATATATATATATATTGTAACATTTTGCATCAATCCGTCGTTTGATTCAAAACTTAATCGATTTCAAAGATTTGATCTTTATTGTCACTCAAAAAAAAAATGTTTACAGAAGTCTTTGTGTGAAGATTTTGTATCGGTGCAAAAACATTTTAATAAATTGTTATTTAATTATTTTAAAAAGCGTTGCAGAAAATGGCTAGGTTTTGTTTTTCATTGTATTTTACTAAATTTACATCAAAAGAATAGAATTGCTACTTTGGCTGTTTATTCAAAATTTTGGAAAGAGAAGAGGAAAAGTAGTTTTGTATTTAAAATATCATAATGTGTATATTATTATTATTATTTAAAAGACATTTTTCAGTAGACATGAAAGTAGCCAATACAGAAAAGGAAAAAATACAGTTTGGAGTAAGGCAGACTAGACAGAATTGAACCTTTAATTTTGTCAATTCGTTCTATTATGCAAATCTCTATTTCAGCGTTCATTTGACTGTCAAGTGAATTAGTAGGCCTATGAAAGCAAGACTTTTGCCATATGTCATAGCATTTCTTTACATTTGAAAGTGAAGAAAGCCCACCTGCCAATTCAAGTAGTGCTGGTCTAAACAGGTTCGTTTGGACCCACAAATACTTGTAAAACACTGTGTGGGAAGTTAAAGATCCTGTATGTAAAATGCCTACAGCATAGAAACATCACCTTGGATTTAAACATACAGATAAATCTGTCAACATTAGATCTGCTTTTCAATTACACTGTTTGGCTTAAACAGCTTCATGCAACAATTATTAAAACGAGCTGATCTGAGATCTCTTTTGTTTCGAGGCTTGGTTCACTTTGAATAACAAACTCAACACCTTCAATCCCATCTCATTGAACTCCGGTTAGTCTTTGCAGAAATCATTAGCTCACATATTTATTCACATAGGCTACTTTTTCCATGTTCAGTAAAGACATTAAATGTGTTATGCATCAAATATATCTGCTGATCAGGTCAAACTTATTTTACAAACCATTAAAGCTAGCATATCTAATGCGAGTCAGATTGGTGTATAATCAAAGCTCAAATACATTGTTCTTGCAGTGACTCAAACCTTCCATGCCCCTGGTAATGCATTTTAAGCTCGTCACTCAGCATAAACCAGTGAACCAATGAGGAAAACGTGCCCAGACACATCTTTCCATGTTGATCAGCACATTACAGAGTCGTGTACAAAACCTGAAACGAGCCCATTGTTTTCAAAGTTCATTTGGCCAGATTCAATAAGAATCTGTGTTGCTTCATCAGTTATGTTCTTCCCTCCTAATCAAAGCTTGTCTAAATAAGCATTATTACACTCAAATATATTGGTATATTGACCTCTAAACTACTGACCATTAGAAAAAAAAATCATCTGATGTTAATATTTCATATTTTATTTATATTTGGTAATACAGTAGCCAATCCTGAGAGTGATATAATAAACTAATCAAAACTGAAAGTAAATACTTCTACATTGAAACATATTTTTATTACATATGCATGCTAAATGTTCTATTTATCAAAGAATCCTGAAAGAAGGGGGTATTGGTTTCCACAAAAGCACCAAAACAGCATATTGGAATGATTTCCGAAGGATCATGTGACACTGAATACTGGATTCAGTTCCTAAAGTCATTATATTTCACAATATTTTTTACTGTATTTCTGATGAAATAAAAAGTGAACAGAGTTTAAAAAAAAAAATAATTATTGAAAACTGTTGTTTGCAGAGGACGTGGATTTGTGAATTTTATATAATTGTGTTTTAAATCCTGACGCAAAGTAACACTGTGTGATTTTTACCCCCATCTACCGGTGAAAAGATATATGACCATCCAGTGAATAGTTTCTGTTCCTCTCAATTCCGATTTCGTTTCAACTCCTTCGGTGGCCACCAGTGATGCGCGGGTTGATCCGAAATGAGCGGGTGCCTGCGGTTACCCGCAGTTACGGGTCATCCAAAAATGTTTTTAATGATATTCGGGTCGCGGTCGGTCGGGTCGTTTGAAAAAAGATGCCAATTAAACATTTGTATATAGTACTAGACACAATTTTTGATGAAATATACAGCCCTACACGTTATTGGCTAATAATTGTAATATAAGTGACATAATTGTCACTGTTTTTGTCTTAATAATCAGTGCGATGTGATCATTTGAATTGTTTGTCTAGCCTTGATTAGCCTACAGGACAGTGTAATAAAAATTTGTGAATCACAAATCGTAATGTAATCATTATCAAACTTTATTCATATCATAATTTTATTTTTTATCCTGATTAATGTAAGAAATAGCATTTTCAGGTATGTTTTGCAACGTTAAGTTATTTGTTATTAAACAATAAGGCATAATAATTTTTTTTTAATTACATTCATGTCATTTTGTGTTCTAATTCATATAATATGAATTGTTTGTCTAGCCTTGATTACAGGACAGTGTAATAAAAATTACTGAATCACAAATCGTATAATGTAATCATTATCAAACTTTATTCATAATTTTATTTTTTATCCTGATTAATGAAATAAATAGCATTTTCAGGTATGTTTTGCAACGTTAAGTTATTTGTTATTTAACAACATTTTTAAAAATTACATTCATGTCATTTTGTGTTCTAATTCATATGATTTGTCATAATTATTTCTTAAAGCAAAACACCATGCAATACAATAG
This sequence comes from Pimephales promelas, assembly GCF_988280905.1. Taxonomy (NCBI): domain Eukaryota; kingdom Metazoa; phylum Chordata; class Actinopteri; order Cypriniformes; family Leuciscidae; genus Pimephales; species Pimephales promelas. The sequence goes on from NC_142777.1 coordinate 32,873,294, forward strand.
CATTCAATGCAATAAAATTATAGTGAACCAAAACTTACAGGCTATAAAAATGACATCTGATTAAATTACACAATACAATACTAAATTATTTCAACTGAATTATGAGATGTAATGGATTATACTTTTATTAACACAGAACTACAAGCAAAATGAACATTTACATGGACATTTATAGAGCTTTTTAAAATGCACAACAATACAAAACAGCTTTAAACAGACTATAGGAAACTTTCATTTCCCAAATACTTTTGTGATAATCCTTCTGGCTATACAGTGTGAAGATCGAATGAAAATATCTTCATAGCTGTGTTAACAATGTTGAATGAACTGTAAGGTTAAATATTTTGAGAGACAGTGTTGTTGTTTTTTTTAGGTCCATCCTGGATTAACCAATTAGACTCAAATAGATGCAGTGTCTTTTGCTGTATATAAAGTTAAATCTGTAATTGATTCATATTGTATGTGCAGTCAATTTTTTTTCTTGAGGCCTCGATGATGCAGTCAGGTCATGAGACGTGGAGGCTGAGGAACTCTGAAAAACACACAAACATGCTGTAACACATGTCCAACATTATTTAGTAAACACAGCAAGAGAAAGTATCCTGTCAATTGTATCCTAACCAGGGGTGTTACTGGACCCCTGTGGAAGAGCAGTATATTGTCCATGATGAAGTGCATACTTCAGTGTTTCCCAACCCTGTTCCTGGCAGCACACCAACACTGCGCGTATTCTTTGTCCCCTCAATCAAACACACCTGATTCAACTCATCAGCTCATTAACCCATCTGATTATGAGCTGATGAGTTGAATCAGGTGTGTTTGATAAGGGAGACAAAGAATACGCGCAGTGTTGGTGTGCTGCCAGGAACAGGGTTGGGGAACACTGGCATACTTCATCATGGACAAAACATTTTTTTTTATTGTGTATGCGTACATTTTTAATGCAGTAGATATAGGCTACAAGGATTTTTTTTGTTTGAAAAGTTTGGTGGCCCTGGGACCTCGTTCAGGGGCCGAAAGGCCGAAAAAGGCCCATCTGCGAAACCGCTGCTTTTTTATGCAAATTAAACACCGAAACGGCCCCGGGGCTCGTCCCGAGCGACATACCGAAAGCACCGGGCTCTAGAGCCAAGGCAAATGTTTTTTAGCCTCTGTGCAAAATTTCTCGCTCAAGGATGTTTCAATCCCACCCTGAAAGAGCCTTTCAGGCTCTTAAATGATTTGATGAAGGGGGAGGGGCGATTTTTAGCAAAGGCCCTAGAGTTCCATGCTTCGGGGCCCTGCGTCAGGGGCCCCTAGAGAGTTGGAATCTGAGACCCCGTTTACACCTGGTATTAAAATGCGATCTGTATCCAGATAAGTTATCCGGATAATAAAAAACGCATGTTAATGCAAGGTGTAAACGCGTTGTGATCGGATCGTGATCGGATCTGCCTGACCACATCTGGAGGTAGTCTGGCTCGCATTGTGTCCGGATCTTTACTAGGTGTAAACGCAATCTGCTTGTTGAAACCACATATGTATATTTTACTCCTCCCAAAAATGCAAAAAAATAAACGAGTGAGAGCGTGTTATATAGGCTATGTCATGTTATAGCCTAGTCAGATGCGACACGCGACACGCATCACCGCAGATGAGCGTCTATTCAACGTGCAAACATCGCAAATAAAAGTGAAAGTAAGTCACAGACGCAGTCAAACACATCTTCAAGTAAAGAAACGAAATTATCTTACCAGGCCTGTTGCCACTCTCTCTTATTGATGTCTCTGATTTGGAAATTAGCTGATGATCAATAAAATGCCGCTCAGATCTGTTGCTTTTGGTGGCGTGCAATCCAATAAATCTGCATATAACGCAGGAGGTGAAGATCGGATTTATATCCGTTTTGCAAAAACACATTTATGTGGCCAGGTGTAAACGGAATCAGTACTTATTATCCGGATAACTTATCTGGATACAGATCGCATTTTAATACCAGGTGTAAACGGGGTCTGATATCCCAAGTTACCACGACCCTGCGTCTGCATACAGGGGCTGTTCCACGGGCCATTAAAAAGGCATAGCGGTTTCGCAGATGGGCCTTTTTCGGCCTTTCGGCCCCTGAACGAGGTCCCAGGGCCACCAAACTTTTCAAACAAAAAAAAATCCTTGTAGCCTATATTGTAGACTTTTTTTTCAGCATCAGTGCGTTTAATGTATACATTGTGAGTAGAGATGGTCCTTTGAATATGTTCTCTTATTTTGTATCTGATTGTTTTTATATGATTGTCATAGACTAATATGTGTAGCTATATTACTATTGATAGTTGTTTTGCCCTTAAATACCCTTGCCATTATACCCTTAAATCGTGTGCACCTGCCCGGGGACTGCGGATGAAAACTAGCTTATAGGCTAACTCTGGCACAAAGCATCTCTTCGCAAGACTAATGTATCTTGTGCATTGTCCCTGATAAATAAATAAAGGAAAATATATATATATATCTACTGCATTAAAAATGTACGCATACACAATAAAAAAATGTTTTGTCCATGATGAAGTATGCCAGTGTTCCCCAACCCTGTTCCTGGCGGCACACCAACACTGCGCGTATTCTTTGTCTCCCTTATCAAACACACCTGATTCAACTCATCAGCTCATAATCAGATGGGTTAATGAGCTGATGAGTTGAATCAGGTGTGTTTGATTGAGGAGACAAAGAATACGCGCAGTGTTGGTGTGCTGCCAGGAACAGGGTTGGGAAACACTGAAGTATGCACTTCATCATGGACAATATACTGCTCTTCCACAGGGGTCCAGTAACACCCCTGGTTAGGATACAATTGACAGGATACTTTCTCTTGCTGTGTTTACTAAATAATGTTGGACATGTGTTACAGCATGTTTGTGTGTTTTTCAGAGTTCCTCAGCCTCCACGTCTCATGACCTGACTGCATCATCGAGGCCTCAAGAAAAAAAATTGACTGCGCATACAATATGAATCAATTACAGATTTAACTTTATATACAGCAAAAGACACTGCATCTATTTGAGTCTAATTGGTTAATCCAGGATGGACCTAAAAAAAACAACAACACTGTCTCTCAAAATATTTAACCTTACAGTTCATTCAACATTGTTAACACAGCTATGAAGATATTTTCATTCGATCTTCACACTGTATAGCCAGAAGGATTATCACAAAAGTATTTGGGAAATGAAAGTTTCCTATAGTCTGTTTAAAGCTGTTTTGTATTGTTGTGCATTTTAAAAAGCTCTATAAATGTCCATGTAAATGTTCATTTTGCTTGTAGTTCTGTGTTAATAAAAGTATAATCCATTACATCTCATAATTCAGTTGAAATAATTTAGTATTGTATTGTGTAATTTAATCAGATGTCATTTTTATAGCCTGTAAGTTTTGGTTCACTAATTTTATTGCATTGAATGCTATTGTATTGTATGATGTTCTGTTTTAAGAAATAATCATGACAAATCATATGAATTAGAACATAAATGACATGAATGTAATTTTTTAAAAATGTTGTTAAATAACAAATAACTTAACGTTGCAAAACATACCTGAAAATGCTATTTCTTTCATTAATCAGGATAAAAAAATAAAATTATGATATGAATAAAGTTTGATAATGATTGCATTACGATTTGTGATTCACAAATTTGTATTACACTGTCCTGTAATTAAGGCTAGACAAACAATTCAAATGATCAACATCGCACTGATTATTAAGACAAAAACAGTGACAATTAAATAATTATAATTGCATTTCGAATACGGTAAGGCAGTATTAAGCTGCGGTAAATCTCAGCTAGCACGAATCATCGGATAAATGCTATGCTACTAAGCTAACTAAAAACACTAAGAACGAGAAATGTTTAAATGTACAATCTACAGCTTCGGTTATATAGACCATTTCACAAGATGTAAACAACACTGGTCCAGAAGCACTTCCTGTTTCAGTTTTTTAACACTACATAAAAGCTGGGATAAAATACAACCAACAGAACATTTAAAACTGAATCAAAAAGTTAAACAAACATCTTTAAGATGTTTTCTTTACATGTGAAATAAAGAAAACAGTTACAAACTGAAACAGGAAGTGTTTCTGGACCAGTGTTGTTTACATCTTGTGAAATGGTCTATACTAGTATATGAAACATATAAGTTAAATACAGTAATGACTCGTTATAACGTACTTCAAACGTCTCTTTTAATAAAGTGATTTGTAACCAGGCACTAAAGCGATTACCCATAAAACTAGCTTTGAACCAATCGAATCGCTTGGGTCCTAAGGTCTATGGAATGCCAAAGCTGACTAAATTAAAAAATAAATAAATACATAAATACATATACGAAGAAATGTAAAAAAGCAAAAATACATAAATAAATACATAAATAAATATACAAAGAAATGTAAAAAAGTGCATATAAATGAGTATTTATACTTTTATTTCCATATTTATGTATAATTGTATTTTTCCACACATTTATTTATTTATTTATTTATACATTTATTCATTTATTTATTTCAACTTTTATTTATTTCCACATTTATTTCAGTATTTATGTTTTTATGTCTACATTTCTTTATTTTCACATTTATTTATTTCTATATTTATTTATTTCCACATTTCATCATTTCCACATTTATTTATTCCAACATTTCTTTCTCCGTATGTTAATGAGGGGGGCGTGTTTTAACTCAGACTTTAGCAATCGAGCTCAGAGTGGCAGTTCTGAAGCTTTGAGGCCACAGTGACACCTTGTGGTGTGTGACCAAACGAACCGCAAGAGCTGTGCGGGCATTATCACTTTTAAGTCCAAGATTAACATGGCTTTCAGTTCGACCCATAGACAGTAAGGTAGGTTCGACCTCGTCCATGAGTGTTAACTCAAACAAAAACGCGAAAGGCGACGCTTGAATTAACGGGTATGTCCCTCTTTGGCTAATGTACTCTCAAGATGGAGGGGCAACATGGCGACCGACATTAGAACCCCTTACCCGTATGTATTTTCAATGGCATATTAATATTATACACTCACGAGAATACTTTATTACTTGAACGAAGTAAATATACATTGATGAGCACATATATTTTTGAAAGAACTAAGTATTTTTAGCTAAGAATAAACTAAAAGAGTTACACAGTGTAACGTTAGCTCTAAGAAAGTACAGACAGCAGACACCTAGCCTTCCAGTTATTTATCACGGAAATATCACTGAGAAAATAGCCTTGCTGTAGAGTATGGTATTTGTTCAACATGCCTGTGAATAAGGGATAACTGGATATTAAATTACACTGGTTACAGTCATGGTGTTCCCCTTGCAAATACCAGTAAATCAGTGAAGAAATTGTAGAAAGGTGCCCCCTTCTGGACATGAAGAAAACGGAGCAATCATGAAGACTTTTTACTCAAAATAATTTTAATTTGTTTTTAATATTTTTAAATGTTACTTAAATTTACTCACCCCAAGTTGTTGCAAACCTGTATGAGTTTCTATCTTCTGCTGAACACAAAGAAAGATATTTTGAAGAATGACTGGAACTTTGGCACCATTGACTTCCATAGTATTTATTTTTTTTGTTCAACTATGGAAGTCAATGGTTCCAATCATTCTTCAAAGTTCTGCAGAAGAAAGAAACTCACACACGTTTGCAACAACTTGAGGGTGAGTAAATGGGTTTGGGTGGACTCGGAGTATCCCTTTCAAATCACTACAAAAAAAAAAAAAAACCCAAAAGAACCCACAGTTTTCATTGACTGCTTCACCAAGATTTTATTCATTTGAACATATAGAACATAAATGCAAACATGTTTGTTATGAGAGAGAAAGGATGACTTCTCTAGCATGGACAGACAGGGTGAACACACCAATATCCAAAGTCACCAACATTGGTCACCAACATTCTTCAAAATATCTTCTTTTGTGTTCAAAGGAAGAAAGAAACTCATTCAGGATGACAGAATTAACATTTTGGGGTAAATAACCCTTTAAACGTGTGGCACCAGTTGTATTCTGGGAAAAGTGATCTTTCATATGTCCTCTAGAGGGAGCCTTCTGCCACTCTCCTGAATAATGTCTGTCTCTGTTGAGAGGTCATGTTCTCACATGTCTCCAGAAGATTGGCCACTATCAGCGTCTGCTGAACTGTCTTTGCTTTCACCCACACTCTGCCATTCATTCCAACAACCATCTCAAAGGGGAAAATCTTCTCCAGGTCCTTCACTATTTCACTCTGAGGAGCCAGAAGTCTGATGGGAAGAAAAAACTTTTTTTTTTTAGCTTTTTAATTAACCATGAAATAATTTATGGAATATTTTATGGAGCATTTATTAAGAGATTTATCAGTGCATGTAATTTTTTAGGCAACTGCAAATCACGATAAGTGTAAATAGCAACTAGATACTTTACACCAAGTGATTTCACACGTGTTTTCTAAGCACGGAACTTACGACTTTAACTAAGCTAAGCTTGGAACTGTACAGATCACAAAGCTATATTATATGGATAAATCACAAACCTGCGCACTAGGCCCAGAGACACTTTAAAGAGGAGCCCATCAGCTCCAAACACCCCCATCCCATTGGCCCTGCCACAGCTGTCTATACACACCAGCTCGGGTTCCATATCCTTGTTTGCAATTGTGAACTGGCTGTACACCAGATCTCCAACCTGCAGAACATAGAAGTCACATTATCAGTTTGTACAACCATAATGCAATGTAAATGGTATGAATTTTTCATTTGAGTGGTGCAAAGAGTGTTCATAAGCAAGTACCTGCACATTAGGCCTGTTCCTCTTGGTAGCTCCCTCGAATGCAAGGTACGAGAGAGATGCTTGCTCACTTCCTCCCACGTCCACTTTAAAGATATCTCCAGACTTTGCAGTCACAATACCAATCACACTTTCACCTTTGGCTGGTACATACTGGAAGAAATAAGGACAGCCTGAGGATGTGACTAATACTACTGTGTGACAGCTTCATTTTGGGCAAGATTTATTTATTTTTTGTTTCATGAACCTGATATTTGGGCATTATTTAGTAGAAAAAAAGACAGAGAAATTACTAAAAGTTCTCAATTTCCAGTAATGTCCTAAAGCAGAACGAGCCTTAGCCAACTTAAAATAATAAGTGTACAAAAGGTTACTGCTGTGTGTGAGTCCAGTTCCTTACCCGTCTCTGCTGAGAGTCTATCCAGTACAGATTTGGCAGTTTGTGCCGCAAGATTCCACTTTTACACACTTGAACTTCCTCTCCGTTTCTCCGGAGTCCTGGACCGCATATTATCTTTTCGGGTTTGATATTACAATCACCATATCCACCCTCAGCCGAGATGAATGAAAACACATCTCCGGGTAAAAGTACTTCACCTATTTTCTCTTTGAAACGAGCGTGTACGATATCCATTGCAGAAAAGCAACGTGAGCCCCCTGTGTTTGTGTACTTCCGGCATAGAAGCACTCTAGTTATTTACAAAATAAAAGTTTATAAAAAGTGTAATCCATCAAACCAGAATGAATGAATGCATGATTGAATAAAGCAAAACTGGCAAAAACAAAATGAGAACGTCATACAAATTCTCTAAAATTATTAGTAGGATAACAAAATCAGTATTTTACTGATGAAATCAAATAGGAAATTATACCTTTTATAATTCTGACGTAGTCCGTCATATCACCTGTTTTACTACACTTTCCTAAAAAATTATTGAGTTATGAGTAATTTCTTTACAGTCTATGGTTCCTCGTATCTCAGCCTATTTTTTTTTTTTTTTTTTTTTTTTACAGTCTATGATCACAGCAAATCTAAATTAAAACATTGTCCTGATGAAACTAGTTTAGGGGAAAACATATTTACAACTAATTCAATTAAAAATATATTGATTATTCAAAATGTTTTGAAATGTAAAGGTAGCATCGTTGCAGCTTTCGTTTGAAAAACATTTGGCGGCCGTGCACGTCGGGAATCCAACGGAAATGCGTCAAGGGGACTCTTAATTTGTTTTACTATTATCGTAATGGCGGAGCACACGGAGGCAGAAGGCATTGGCCTGGCCGCTAACAGGTTAGGATTTTGCATTATTTTTCATATAACTCAAACGACCAGTTATACTTAGTCTTGTTTTTTTCTTAAGTGTCAACTGGGTAGTGATAGTGTTTCCCAGTTGGCTAATCTGAATCTTTTTAAAGCATCGTTTGGCCTGTTGGTTCGTGGACAATGAAAGCAGCGTAACAACACACGACGGAATGTTCTTAAACCGTCTTGATGTTTTCATTACACTTCAGGCTATAGAATGTGGTTTAAGATACGAAAGCACATCATATGACATCTGTTATGTTAACTCATGACGGTTTAAACGGGAGTATGGTTCGTGAGAGTCTGTCTGTCTGCAGTAACTGTTAGTCGTCGTTGTGTACTGTAACGGTTTACAGATATTATTGGTTAAAGTTTATTTTCGCTCCACCAGCATGACCCAGCAGCCAGCACTGCGTTTCCCTGCCACTGCACCTCCATCTGCCAGCACCTCCACCCGCAGGCAGCCTTTACTGAGCACCCCTGTGCCTCCCTTTGCTATGATGAGGGGTCCTCCACCCGCTGCCCGACCGCCCTTCGGACGGATCCCCTTTGACCCCAGTGTGCCCCCTCCAATGGGTGCCCCACCTTTACAGGTATGTTTATCAGATCCCGCTTATTGTGTAATTCTTTAACTTTGTGTTGGAATAGAAAAAGAAGGTTGGGTGTTTGGAAGGTTTCTCTGACATCTCCAACTTTAAATTTAAGAGACCCCCATTCATGCCTCCGCCCGGAGGATCCATGCCACCTCCACCTGGCATGATTTTTCCTCCAGGAATACAACCTACAGCCTCTCCTGCACCTGCTCCTACTCCTACTCCTCCTTCCCTGCCCTCTACAGAAGAGATCTGGGTGGAGAATAAGAGTCCAGATGGAAAGGTATAGTTTCTTATTCCTAATGGACTAAAATACTGTTGATTTCCAAAGGGAAGGTGGCTTGTGTTATTTTTGCTTCGTATACAGAGTTCTGATCTTGCTATTTATTGTTCTAAAAGTCTTGATGAGAGGATTTGTTTAAGAGAGCAAATATTTGTTCTGACAACATCCTCAACAGACCATATCTGGATTATAGTTATTTCTTAAAAACAACCTTTAAAGGGTATTGAGTCGTAAAGAATTTTAAATGTTTTTGAAAGTTGTTTTATTTGTTCACCAAGGTTTTAAAATGTATTTTTTTCTATTTTAATGAATTTCAAAATGTAATTTATTTCTTTGACGTCAAAGCTGAGTTTTTACCATCATTATTCCAGTCTTCTGTAATGTTGCATGATCATACTGAAATAATTCTTATATGCTAAATTGGTGCTCAAGAAACATTTAATTTATTATCAATGTTGAAACAGCTGAAAATGAATAGAAAGTTCAAAAGATCAGCATTTATTGTGAAATAGAATTTTGCAACATTATAAATGCCTTTTCTTGCTGATAAAAACAAAAACAAATTTTGAACTAGTGTATATTATAAGTAATATTTTTTTTTATATAAATATTCTAAAGGTTTTATGTAACACAACTGAAAAACATATAAATAATTGTATTTTGCATAACAAATGAATGCATAGTCAGTTGGATATTGCATAATGCATTTTTGGGGTTCATGATGCCTTGCATTTTCCCAGCCAAATCACAAGCTCAATGCACTGTTGCATTGTTAGTCTCTTTACTTGCAGTTGATATTATAACGGAATACATTGTTACTTTCTTTACAGTGCACACAGTTTGATCTATAGTCCTCTTCTGTTTGCTTTTATTCTCTATTCAGGTGTATTATTACAATGCACGTACAAGGGAGTCGTCCTGGACGAAGCCTGAAGGGGTGAAGGTGATCCAGCAGGCTGAGTTGGGTCCAATGATGCTGAGCCAGGCAGCGGCGGCGGCAGCAGCAGCCAGTGGAGCTTCCACCGGGCCTGGTCCTTCCATCAGCCTCCCAGCTTCAGTCACTACAGCCACACTCACCTCCCAGAGCCCCTCCACATCCATGAGCTCCATTTCCTCTCCCAGCATCACAGCAGTCTCACCTCTCCTCCCAACACCTGTATCAGGTAAATGTCATTCCTGTAAACCTATAAAGCCCAATGTATTCTTTGTTTTTTATGAGTGAGCTAGTACTTGGTGTATGCTTAATGTGCACATAACGCAACTTTCTGAAGAAGGCAACACTTCTAAACGGGTACAAAGAATCGTACAAACATTGGACAAGGATAAGGTGCGACACACACCGTGTCCTAATAAAAAATCTGCAGTTGCAGTCATTTGCGCAATGTAAAAACACAGAAGTACTCTATTCCCAATATGGGTGTTTTTATTCAAACTATTACTTCTTTTCATTGCTTATTTCTGTATTTTGGGTTAATTATGAAATATTTATTATCTGTCATCTGTTCAGAAATGGTATTCTGGAGAAATATTTTGTTTCATTTACCCTTGATGGATTTTGCAGAAAAAATATTTAATCAGCTCATCAGTTGTTTATTAATTTTGTTCTGTTATCAAAAGTAAATCAAGTGTTACCATTCTGTTTTCTCAACTGTAGCCCCTGACATAGTGGAGATGCCGTCAGTTGTAACCACAACCCCCAGTCCTATGGCAACCCCAATTGCAGCTGTTAATCCGCCAACGGTTACGGTCTCCATGACTGCAGGACCTCCACCTCTGCCGGTGGCATTGTCTCATACTGTGCCACAGCCCACTGCTCCAATGCAAGGGTTCCCTCCTGTCATGGTACCACCCTTCAGAGTGCCCCTGCCTGCCATGCCCATTCCCCTGCCCGGTAGGTCTGACCTTTGAACTTTTTGAATCAGTCATAGCCTGTTACAGGAATAGATCACCCTAAAATGAAAATTAATGGAACGTTTACATGACTGAACTAAAAACGAAAAGTTACATTTTTTCGCATTTACAGACGACAACATTGTGGAAAAAAAAAACGTTCACCCGGATCCGCGAAAACGATTCAAAATATTGTATTATGCTGCCAGGCCAGTAGTTGTATAGTTAAAAAAAACTATACACCTATAGACTTAATGCATAATATGAACACACATAATGTCACTGTTTTCACATATTCATGGTTTTGTAGTTTGCACAGAGACAATAATTGTATCATTTTCAAAGTTTTTTCAAAGTTTGAGTTTTCAGACCCCAAAACACTGTTGTCGTGCAAATGAATGGCCAAAAACGCATACGTTTTTTGTTTTTAATTTGAAATTATGTTGTGTAAACGGCCCTTTTGTAATCATTTACTCACCCTGGTGTTGTTCTAATGCTGTATACCCTTCTTTCTTTTATGAACCACTAAAGGAGATTGTTTATTTTGACATTTTTTAAAGTCCCGTTTGCACTCAGTCAATAGTTACCAGCATCAAGCTTTTTAAAAAGATCATAAAAAAATGATGACTTAAATTTTTTATTTTAGGGTGAACTGTCCTTTTAAGAATTCTTCAGCTTTAGTGTTCTCTGAATGCAACTGCTTTTCTCTCCTCAGTTCCTTGTCTTTCTGTCTTTTTCTTACAATGCAGAGCATGTCTGTAGTTTGACAGGAACCTGTAGAGTCGAAAAGATGCCCTTGTCTGCTTATTGGATGAGTTAACTAACATCTTTAATGAAATCGTATGATGTAGATGATTCAAAGCAAGCTCTATTGTAATAAATATAATATAAAAAAGTGATAAATGCAGTCTTAAGTACTGCATTAATATTGTAGTGTTGCAGAAATGTCTTCTATAGATGGCTGTAATTTGCCATTTTCATGTGCAAGCAACATAGGCTGGCGTTATTGCCTAAATTCAGTTGACTAAAGATCAGTTAGCAATGTTAGATAATACTGTAGTATTTTCATCATAAATGATCTAGCATTTACTCTCCTGACACCTGAAAGCAGTAGATGACGACGTATGTTTGTTTTTTCCAACACTCTGTGCTTGCTTATACGCTCTTTCAGGTGTAGCAATGATGCAGATAGTCAGCTGTCCCTATGTAAAGACTATCTCTCCTACCAAAAACGGTAATTCCCTCCCCATTATGGCATGTTAGTAACTGTTGTGGATCTTTATGCTTTCTTTCAATGTAATTATTTCCAAATTAGAGGCCCCTCTGTTTCTTACTAATTAGACATTCTTTTAAAGGGATAGTTCACTTTGAAATTAATTTTTGATATGTTTTAGCTTGCCTCAAGGGCATCCAAGATGTAGGTGGTTTGTTTCTGCAGTATTTTCAATTTTGATATTTTGATATTATTAATGCAGGTCTATGGTCACCACCTCAAAGAGCATGCACAGAGAAGTCCAAATTAAACATGATTTAATGACTCGTAAATGTAAGTACACATTGATGGTCTAAGACACGAAACGAGCGGTTTGTGTGAGAAAACGAACAGTATTGGTACTAATTTGCGCTTATATGGGATGTGTTGAAACAATGTCTCCAAACAATTATGTATGCTCGCGCGAACTCTTCACTTTCGAAGAGATCACTTCCGGCGCTTGCACAGACCGAAGCGGCATAAAGTTACATCCTAAAGCACCTACTTTTTGTTATCCTGGAACAGTCTTTTTTTTTTCATTTCATGTCTAATGTTTGTGTTGTAGTTTACCTTGCTGTTTCATTACAGTTTACCATTATTTCAGCATATCTGAAAACTTGTAATTTATCACAATAAAAATAGTTTAAATAGTTCACAATAAAAATGTTATTCACTGCAGTGCCATCGAATAGATAGTATATAGAAAGGAGAGAGGCTCGGAAGCGCGCATACACGTCACATCCGATGGATTTGGCAGAAAATCCGACCTGGAGACTTCACATAGAAACTACTGGCCTGGAATACTGGCCTTCAGAGGTAATAGCAAAACCCGACAAGTGGATAATTGAAATGTGTGTGATTACAACCCCTTCAAACACAGGCAATAAAAAAACATTCATTTTTAGAAGAAAAGTTACATATAGCACCTTTAATTTGGACTACTCTGTGCACGCTCTTTGAGGTGGTGACCATAGACCTGCATTATATGACTGACAGACAAGAACGGTTTGACCTAAAAAAATTGAAACTACTGCAGAAACAAAGACATCTACATCTTGGATGCCCTTGAGGTAAGCTAAAACATACCAAAAATTTATTTCAAAGTGAGCTATCCCTTAAACAACATCATGTCACTTTTATGACTTGTTTTTTGACTTCGAAGGGACAGAAACTGATTTACTCCAACTATGTAAAATGTTAAGTTACAGTTGAGTTGTAGGCAGTAACGTAGATAATAAACTGCCATAGAAATTCATAAAACAGTGTTTTGATTTGTTGTAAATGTGTTCTTACCTTGTGTCCCTTTTTTCTTTAATGGTTTTAATGTGATATTGTGGTGGTATTGTCTTTGCATGCCTCATTCTCATATTTAATTCAGTGTTTAGATTTTTTGTTATATTTTGTGCAGTAATTAAATCATCCAACACACATTGTACAGTGGCTAAATAATCATTTTTTATAACTTTAATTTTGGATATTAACCCCTTTTATGAACTTGTTTTTTTTTGCCATGTTGTTATTAATACAACAGTTTTTCTGTCATTTTGATTGTGGCAGAGAAGTGCTACATGTCTTGAATTGATTCTGAATGTGTTTGTTATGTCAAGGTATGCTTCATGGCATGGCATCACCTTTAGTACCCATGATGCCCCATCAAATGGCGATGGCCGGGCCTTCAGGACTGTCTGGAGCTCTGAGTACATCCGAGTGGTCTGAGTTCAAAACCCAAGAGGGAAAGTCCTATTACTACAATAAACACACACAGGAGACCACCTGGGACAAACCAGAAGAGCTCAAAGAGACAGGTTAGACTAGAGACTGGGACAAAGGCTGCATTTACACTGCAAGTTTTATCTTTTAAACATATCTTACTTTTTTGTCCCTTCTGTTTACATTTATTTAGGACACTGATATTGGCGTTTACATTAATCCCTGCCCAAACTAGAATTATTCCATTGGTGATCACTTGTAGTGACATGGTTGACCCTCGGGTATTAAATCTCTGTATATATATAAAAAATAGTTTTGTTTTTTTATATATGCGACTTGTACCTTTATCACTTGCCAGCATGGACATATATATTGGATATGACAAGTTGAAGTCCACAAATTGGATATGCATCTGATTTAAAACCACATTTGAAAGTGGCTCTGAGAGGATGTGGAAAAATCAGATTTCTGATTTCTGTGTTTGCATGTGTGCAACAATATTCAATCGGTGTCAGATGTAAAAAGCCAATAACATGAGGCAATGGTTTGACTTGTAAAAAATAAATACCAATGGCATTTTCTTTTTTCATAATGTGTGTTTTTAGAAGCCCTAGTGCTATAATGTCTTAGCTAGCAAATTCATTTTTTTTATTAAGTTATAGTTAAAAGCATATAAGCATAAATTGTAGTTATTTAATATGCATATTAGTTATTGTGTGTTTTCCTGAATACAGCCTTCTGAAATGAGACTTTTATGAGATTTGACAATTGCTCATCTCCATATTCCCATTATAGAAAAAGAGAGTGAGAAGATCAAGGATGCAGCTGTTGACATGATTGATGCTGAAATCATGGACATGGAAGATGAAAGCCCAAAAATCCACCCACCAAAAGAGCAGAAAGAGGTTGGTATGGGTAACATACCTAGTTTTCTAAATAGTTTTGTATAAACGAGTGTTTCTGACATCATCTGTGCATTACGCAAAGGAGCTGAAAGATGAAGAGATGACAGAGGAACAGAAGGCAGCGAAAAAAGCAAAGCCTGTAGCAACCACGCCTATTCCTGGCACACCATGGTAGGCAACTTGATTTAACTACATTAAATATGCATTTTTAGTATTTGTAAATCACCCTCAAAATGAGTTCACTTGCAGTTACAGGTGAAACTCGAAAAATTAGAATATCGTGCAAAAGTTACTTTATTTCAGTAATTCAACTTAAAAGGTGAAACGAATGTATTATTTAGACTCTTTACATTTAAAGTGAGATATTTCAATCCTTTATTTGTTATAGTTTTGATGATTATGGCTTACAGCTTATGAAAACACCTTTTGCACGATATTCAAATTTTTTCGAGTTTCACCTATAAATGCCAAATGATATAGTTGGAGCTCTTGAATGTTCCCTCTTTGTATTGGATTGACCTGAACCCAATGCTTATGCTTATGTGTCAGGTGTGTGGTGTGGACGGGCGACGAGCGGGTGTTCTTTTATAACCCCACCACACGTCTGTCCATGTGGGAGCGACCAGAGGAGCTGGTGGGGCGGGTTGACGTAGATAAAGCGATTCAGGAACCTCTGCACAAAAGAGGCCTGGACAACAGCCACAAAATGGGTAATAGTCATCTCCCATATGCATGTGTACATATCTCTACTATCAAGTATTTGCATTTTTTTCACGACAGATTATTCATGTATTTATTGGCAGACGTCTAGAGAGAATTAAAATAACACTTTATCTAAACCATGTCCAGAACAAATTTGATAATTTAATATTGCGCACCAGTGAGCTTTTTCTATGGTTGAGATAGGGTCTGTAAGTCAGCTGTGAGCATGAAGCGTGAAGCATGAAGTCTCATTCAACAGCTTTTTAATAGCGGTCTAAATATTCTGTTGCATTTTTTGTGTGTTTCCTGTGACACAGTGTTGGCTAAAGAGGAACAGGAGTTCGCTATTGCAGATGACATACCTGATGATGAACCCAGTAAGGCCAAGAAACGAAAGTGAGAACTTTTTTCTGTATTTTCTCTGCTTAATAAAACCGTACAAGTTCATGAGACCAGGAACTTGTATCAAGAAAGTAAACAGGGTTGGTTTTGACTTTGTTGATTTTAATATTCCCCATTAGAGGAAATTGTCACTTGAAAAGCCTTATTAAACATTCAGTAGTGGCCCTTGTTATTTAACTGACATTTAATAAAATAGAAAAAAGTGCTCAATGTGTAGACCAAGAAAAGCCAGGACAACCATCTAATGCATGTTTTTCATGTGACTTGACGTGAATAGGCCTGTTGAATAGACCTGTTTGTGCTCAGACATGTCTTCTGGCTAATTAGTTGTTTTGTGTATTAGGATAGAGGAGAAGAAAGAGGTCGACTCGGAAAGGGAGGCAGCCATGGAGGCTGAGCTGAAGGCAGCGCGCGAGAGAGCCGTGGTACCTCAGGAAGCTCGGATGAGTCAATTTAAAGACATGCTGCTCGAGCGAGGGGTAAGGCATAAACAGTTTAACTATGCGAGCACATTAAGTAATATGTATTAGGGCTGTCAAAAATAATGCGTTAATGCATGCGATTCTCGTCCTGCTCTGTATCGCAACTTGACTTGTTTAATATGTAAACAAGGCAAGCTCTTTGCTGTTGCATTGTAGACATATTGTACACTGAATTCTGAAGTTTTTTTTCATGTGTGCATTAACTTTTTAATAATATGGACACCATGTATCATTTGGTTATTTGCTGTACTTTACCTTGGAAAAAACCTTGTAGAAAGTAGTGTTGTGAGAACCACACCTTTCCAATCTAATAGTTTATTTGATGGATAAATGTGATCAATCGACAAAAGTATGCAATTAATAAAGGATGCAATTAATCACGATTAAAATGTATCTATTGACAGATATGTGTGTAAATAGATAGATAGACAAAGTCAGAAAGTTAAAAGTAATTCATACTTGACACTAATTAAACGAAAGTGATGCAACAATAATACTGCAAATAAATACTGTTCTTTGAACTTTCTATTGTCAAAAAATCTTGAGAAAAGTGTCACAGTTTCCATTAAGATATTAAGCAGCATAATATCTGTTTTCAACAGATATTAAATTGGTGCTAGTAAAGGGATGTTTCTCAAGCACCAAATCAGCATATTAGAAATAATTCTGAAGGATCATGTGACACTGAAAACTGGAGTAATGATGCTAAAATTTCAGCTTTGCCATTACAGGAAAAAACTACAATTTTTTTTTTTTTGTATTAACAAATTCTCAATATTCTGGTTTTACCTTTTCTTTTTTTTTTTTGATAAATGCAGCCTTAGTGAGCAAAAGAGACTCCTTTCAAAAACATTCAAAGAAACCAACCCCAAACATTTGAGACTATATGTCTTTTTTCATAAGTATAACATAAATCATGTGAGATTGTTCTGCTCTTAATTATACTTACAAAGCAGAACTGTGTTTACTCCTTAAATAGGAGTTTTTCTAAACCCACTTTTAGATCCAGTTTATACTGATATACTAAATCAACGAACTGTTTAATCCCTGAGATATTTCATAACAAAATGTCTGAGGGATTTTGCTGGGGGTGATTCACGCAGTGTAGTTTATATATTTATTTTCTGGTCTGAAAGGTCAAACCCATCATTTGTTTAAGCTTCAGTCCTCATTAAAATACTTCACTGATCAGTGCTTCTCTGATCAGTAGAAAATGTCAGGATCTCACATCTCCCGCCTCTTGGCAACAGATTTGATGTTTCAACTATGAAATATGGATAAACGCATATGTCGTTTATGTAATGGAGATCCCTTCAAGTCTGTTGTAGAGAGGTATCTGCCCTTTGCATCACCGTCCTATGCCAAAGATGAAAGGCACATTTGCAGTCGTCAAAGGGTCTCATCATCAAGGTAATACCCCTTCCTCCACTTCTCCTCCTCATCCTCGGACCCCCACGTGTCTGAGAGGTGCCGTACAGCAGCATATAGTCGACATCACTCCAATAGACGAGCTGCCCGTTCACCCCCCATCTAATTACACCTCTCTCATTGCACCAATTAGCATGGTGGGAAAAGAAAGGGTTGTAGGCTAAGAGAAGGAAGCTGAGGGCCACCTGTCGGGTTTGTGTCATTCATTAGGGATGGTGGAATGGAGGATGAAAAGCAGTGGGCTCACACACCCTGACTCCAGCTCTGCAGGAGGGGGACGAGCTCAGAGGGGCTCACCTACTGAACGCTCTCTTCTCGTTATAATGGCCCTAATTAAGAGGAAGGGGGGTTCAAATGAATCTCTCAACACTTTTCTTGTCTTTTATCAGGTTTCTGCATTCTCTACCTGGGATAAGGAGCTTCATAAGATTGTATTCGATCCACGTTATCTGCTGCTCAATCCTAAAGAGAGGAAACAGGTACACATTCCACTGTGTTTAGCCGCTACTATGTCCACTGTGTGAAAACGGGTTCATATCAGCCTCCAAATGTATTGTACATTCGCCCACTCATCTCATGGCACTGTCCCCTCTGCAGGTGTTTGATCAGTATGTGAAGACACGTGCTGAGGAGGAGAGGAAAGAGAAAAAGAATAAAATCATGCAGGTCAAAGATGACTTCAGGAAAATGATGGAGGAGGCTAAACTTGGTGTCAGGTAAATGGTCAATGTTTGTAATATCGGTGTGCACTTTTGTGTTGGTTTATTTTTGATAAACTCCTTGAAAATGTATCCAGGAAGGTTATTAAATGATAACATATTTTAAAATGTTTTGCTTTGTGTGGCATCTTAGAAATATGCAGTGCAAGCACAGCACAGTGTCAATAAGTTCAAACCTAATAGCCTATAAAAAACGTTTTCTCAAATAAATGTAGTCCACGCAAATTAGCAAGTTAAGGTATTGTTGTTTATTACCACTGCAACCAATTGCATATCAGGGATGGAATTGTCTTTTAATCCCTCATAACAAGTAATTTAATAAGTCTATAAGCCATCTTAATTGTTATATACTAGTTTGACATGACTGAAAAAAAGGGAAAAGATTTGTGTAGGCTTTCAAAATACTCCCTCACCTTACTCATCTTCCCAGTGGACATTTCTCTGAACCAGTCACAGGGTGTCAAATAAAATAAAATTGTTTTGTCTTATTCACCAAATGTACAATACACTTTTCAAATATAATACATTCATTAACATCATGGTAATTTAAATGTAGCCTAAAAATATAAAGCAAAACATTAAATGTGAAAAAGTGAACAAATCTATTTCGACTAGCTTAATTTACTAGTCAATTATTCTTGAACGTCCTTATTAGGAAGTAGAAAAATCCTTGAGAGATGGGAACCCATCCTGCTCTTGCATTGCAATGAATGTACAAATGCATAACATAACTACAAGGACTACTTTTTTTCTCTTCACAGAACAACTTTCAGTGAGTTTGCTGCCAAACATGCCAGGGATTCACGTTTTAAGGCCGTTGAAAAGATGAAAGACAGAGAAGCCATTTTCATCGAATTTATGACAGCCTTCAGAAAGAAGGAGAAAGAGAACTCAAAGAACCGTGGGGAGAAGGTGAGGAACTTTATAGGAAGTTAATACACATCTGTTGCCTTATTTGACCAAAAGATAAGTTGAGATGTCAGCCTTATTAATCATTCAGAAGTGTCCCTTGTTATTTAACTGACATTTAATACAATAGAAACAAGTGCTCAATGTGTAGACCAAGAAAAACCAGGGCAACCTACCAAAGCATTTCACATTGAATATCTCTTGGTAACGTCACATTCATTTTCGTTTAATAGACTACATGTTCACATAGAGTACACTCGTAGGCTGAGGCTAGGAGACTGTGAGTGTCTGGAAGTTGTTTATGAACTGTAATCTGCCCTGGTGTTTGATCTACATATGCGCTGTCTTTGTGGCTAGGGTTAAGTGCAGAAAGCCTGAGCTGATTGGCTTTGGCAGCTAAAGGTCAGCCATCAAACATTAATGCCAGTGAAATGTCACCTGTGTAGGGGGGCCATAGGTTAGGAGGGAGTGTTCACCAAGTGGGGTTCACCAGAGGATGCCCATCTAATTCCGTGATTAAACTGTATTAAAAATGATCAGGTGTCGTTTCAGTCACATTTTTTGAGATGTTGCCATTGACGGTAGCATTAATGCAATTATCGAATCAACCAATCACATAGCACCAGATCTCAACCCAATAGAGCATCTTTGGGATGTGGTGGAACAGGAGCTTTGTGCCCTGGATGTTCATCCCACAAATCTCCATCAACTGCAAAATGCTATCCTATCAATATGGGCCAACATTTCTAAAGAATGCTTTCAGCACCTTGTTGAATCAATGCCACGTAGAATTAAGGCAGTTCTGAAGGTGAAAGCGGGTCAAACACAGTATTAGTATGGTGTTCCTGATAATCCTTTTGGTGAGTGTATAGTTCATAAGTATACTGAAACTGTCTCCAACAATATATTACTCAAGTAATACAAGTGATAATTTAGCAGATTGTGCAATTGTGGCGAGTGAGAAGTTGCTGTCCCATGTGGTATTTGAACCAGCATCCATTTGCCTACCAGCCTAGACAGGCCAAATTGAAACCTGTGTGTCTGCACTCTTAAGTGTTAGGGACATGTCCCACTACATTTATGTTGCTATTGTTTTCTTTAAGGTTAAGCAAGACTTTTTTGAGCTCCTGTCAGATTACCATGTGGACGGTCAGCAGCGCTGGAGCAAAGTGAAGGAAAAGATGGAGACTGACCCTCGTTATAAGGCTGTGGAAACCTCTGCAGCTCGAGAGGAACTCTTCAAGAACTATGTGGAGCGTCTGGCCAAGGTTAGAGAAGCCGCTTCACTTTACGTCATGTTTTGGAGCCAGCCCAACCCTGTGCTATTTTTAGACAATAAGAGAGAACTAAAATTCAGAAAGGCATAAAAATATAGGGATTTGTATAATTTTACAGTGTTCAAAAGACTCATACAAACATGTCTTGATAACTCCGTACTCTTCATTTCACTTCACAATACTTTATTTATAAGCATTTACTTTGTTTGGTGATGAATGTAATTTCTTCTGTGGAGAATTTGCCCTGATCCTTGATTTTGATACTCATCCAGAATCCAAACTCTGAGAAAGAGAAAGAGCTAGAGAAACAGGCCCGGATAGAGGCCAGTCTGAGGGAAAGAGAGCGGATGGTGCAGAGATTCCGCTCGGAGCAAACCAAAGAGATTGACCGTGAGAGAGAGCAGCACAAAAGGGAGGAGGCCGTGCAGCATTTTAAAGCACTCATGTCTGATATGGTAATATAAAGTGTTCAAGTATGGCTTCATGTCATCTCATAACCAATATACAACGGAAATAAGCTTGTTACAACTATTCAACCACTTGTTGCAATTTTTACAATTTATGAAAAATGTTTGTATATTTATATGTACTGTGATTAGTTTAAACACATCACCATTTTCATATATAAACTTAATCTTAAATCTGATATTGTAAAAGTGTCTTTGAAAATGGTTTTCTGTATGTGACAGGTAAAGACGCCTGATGCCGCCTGGTCAGACACGCGTCGTAGCCTGAGGAAGGATCATCGCTGGGAGTCATCCTCATTGCTGGAGAGGGATGAGAAAGAGAGGCTCTTCAATGAACACATTGAGGCTCTTGCAAAGAAGAAAAAGGAGCATTTTCGCCAACTTCTGGACGAAACGACCTCGGTACAAAGTGCCCTGACACCATGACATGGATCACTTGTCTTACTCGGATCGTTGTCAGTTAATCTGTTGTATTCAGCTTATTCAACTGACTCATATTCCTTCCTCTACATCAGATCACTTTGATGACGTCATGGAAGGAAGTGAAGAAACTCATTAAAGAAGATCCGAGATGCATCAAGTTTTCAAGCAGTGACAGAGTAAGGCCTGTCTTTGCCTCTTGAACTTTTTGAATGAGTTGTTCTTTATAGTAAGTCTATATAGTTATATCTTTATAGTAAGTCTATATAGTTCATAGTATGTTCTTATAGTATGTCTTTATAGTAATTTTCTGTACCTGTTGTTCACCTTTTCACCATAGAAAAGACAGAGGGAGTTTAGTGATTACGTTAAAGACAAGTACATCACGGCCAAAGCAGACTTCAGAACTCTCCTGAAAGAGACCAAGTTCATCACCTACAAGTAAGAAGCTTCAAATATATGATTCTGAAATTCTAGATCATTTTCAGGAATCATTAAATAATTGTATCCTATATAAATTCAATTATATATATATATATATATATATATACTTAAAAAAAAGGCTGACAGCTGTCTCTAGACACGTTTAGTGTTTCGTAAATCTTCTTATAGCCATAAACATTCTAATGTAATAAAACAATTTTCTCTATAGCTTTTTGCAAGCTCTTTTGACTTGGCCACATTTGCTACTCATCTATCACATTCATGGGCTAAATGTATGTATGTGTAATGACACAAGCAAATTAATTTTTTTTTTATAGTTTCCAAAGTCTTAATTGTGTATTACCAATTTTGTACCATACAAATAAGTGACTTAAAAACAGCGGAGTTGAGTAGGGGTTGAATAATTATGACGGCTGTATTACAAAAAAAAAATCTGCTCAAAGTACTGAAATCAAAATAAACTACACTGGGTTTGGGCTGAATTCTGAGCTTGGAGCCCTCCAAAAGCACACCAAATAAGCATTAAGCTCTAATTACATGTAAGTGTGAATTTATGAAACTGTTATAAATAGTTTTTAAAGAACTCTGTATCTTGAGAAAACCCTACATTTTGTAAATTTTTACAGTCTCTGGGGGTTGAATAATTTTGTTTTGCAACTGTATTTCATCTTCCAATAAGTTTTCATTTTAAAAACAGAGTGGTCAAAATTTAAAAGAAGAAGCTCAAAGGCATGCCGCTTAGTTGTGGAAGTATTTTAGCTGGGGTCTATGCAGTTGCTAGGGTTTTCTGACTTGCTCTCTGTTGTTTATTTATTATTTAATGTGGTTCTGGATGTTGCCTTGCCTATGTGAATTTCACAGATAAACCCGGTCTGGTTCCAAAAGTAATTTGAAACACTCGTTAACACAGTAATCTCCTCAACAGGTTGAATGATTTGAGTTTTGACATTTTAATTTTAATGTCTTCCATTTCGTCTTCAGATCACACAAGTTGATGCAGGAGTCAGAGCAGCACTTGTCGGACATTGAGAAGATCTTGGAAAAGGATAAAAGGTATCTGGTTCTGGACTGTATGTCAGAAGAGAGGCACAAACTTCTCATGGGATATGTGGAGGAGCTAGACCGCAGGGGACCACCTCCTCCTCCCACTGCCTTTGAACCTGCTCGACGCTCCACTAAATGATATCACACACACACCTCCCAGATATTGTCCCACACTACCACCGTTCACATTATAGACTCTCAGAAACCTAAAGATAAATCACTCCAGTCCAAAGGTTCTACTTGTCAAACCTTTGAAAGTGAATGGTACATACCTACTTGCCCCCTCATGCCATAAAGAAGATCATGGGATAATGACCAATCAAATCAGCTGAGTATAAGACACAGAATACGTATTTGGACCAACTGGAATTTTTTTTTTTTTAATGATGCATTTCAATGTCATCTCCATAACGATCCACAGTATTTTTATGCCCTTATCCAACTCGTTATCTGTCCAGTCTGAAGGGATAAATCCACATTAGATGCTAAATGGTGATTGTAGAGAATCGGTCTCGTGTTTGGGTAACTGTCCTGAACGTCTTCTGGAGGTATCGCCACCTGGTGCCTGTCGACCCTTTTTTTTTTCCTCCCGCCACGGTCTCAAATCACAAACCTCAATTCAGTTTCACATTTCACACTTTTGCTCCAAACTGTTTAGAAACTGTGATTTGATGAAATTGGGAGAACCTCCCGGTTTTGTGAACATTTTTTGGTGACTTAAGTCACCCACAGGGATATTCAAGAATTATGAAAGCCTCTCTGTGTATGTCATTTTAACTGACTGTTGGGTTAACATGAAAGATGTTTCTAGGTGATGAATATGTATGCGTAATATGTATTCATTAGCTTGTTTACAATGTGTTATGACTGACCGTATGAGCACTGGCAGTTGGCCATGTCAACTGGTCTTACGGTTTAATTTAATCGTTCAGATGTTTCTTAAAAAGATATTGTTTTTTGGATTTGCTTTATGTACAGCTGAAGTTGAATAAAAGCAACCCATTTTTTTTTACTTATGTTGACTGGATTTTACATTGTGCATGTGTTTGCACAAATATGTATAGAAAAGCTCATAGGAGACCAAAAGAAGAACACAACTCCTCAGGTAATATATTACAATTTATTTCACACATGCCATTTCCTAAATACTTTCTTTTATAGCATATTCATTTTGTAGACATTTTATTGCCATCTTAAAAATCTATAAACAAAAAGGGGCAAAATGCAGGTAGCAATAAAAGTAATATTTCAACATCTATTTTTATTAATACTATAGGCAGGAGAGAGTTATGCAAAGCTTTTCAGCATTGTTATTGTCTTGATGGACCTCTGCGCACAAGACGTCACAACACACTGGTTTCTTTAGTGATATCTCTACCTATTTTATTACATAATACTTCATTTTTAACAACATAATACAATACAAATAATACAGATATTTCCATTTATTCCTAATAAATTATACCAGTTTTCTCCATTTTTTTTTTTTAAGAATAGTTAAACACACAAAATTAAATAAATTCATAATTTATGAGATGAGGTCTGATGTGTTGTATGTGTTTTTCTTTTATGTTGATATAATGAAAAAGAGGCAGGTAGATTCAGACTGTCTTACTGTTTTCCTTGCTTGGGATCCTGGTTCTCCCAGGGTATAGGATCATTTTCCTGTGACTGGGAGCCGGTTTCCCTCTCCTGCCAAAACTGCTCTACGTCCGGCAGTACAATTCCATCCTTGTTGGTCGGGCTCTCCTGCAGTCCTTCACACTGGTCCGGTTGCTTCTCAGGCTTTTGCTCCTCTATTTTCCCTGGCTGGTGTGGAGGGAGGTGGGCTGATCTTTCAGGTCTTGGGGTCGGCGACTTTGGGGCGGTCGGGGTGTGTGGTCCTGGCTTGTGTTTTGCTGGTTGCTTGCGGAGGGTGAGTCTACGCCACAAGCCTATGTAGCCCTCCCTGAATTCCTCTGAGAGTGCGAGAACGATGACAGGGTTGACTAAAGAAATGGAGAACATGAGGAGCTGGGCAGAGAGAGTGAAGATCACCGGAGGGAAGGCACCTTCGGTCTCCAGCGCGTGCCGCATCCAAACCCAGGAAACCCATTGTGGGAGCCACATGGTGGCCATGGCCACGGTCAGGCTGAACAGCATCAGGGTGAGTTTGCGGGATCTGATCTGTGTCCGCAGGTTCTGGGTCTTGCTGGACCTGTGCTGGCATCGTCCATACGTCTTACAGAAAAAAAGTAGTGCAAAACTCAAAGGTGTGCAGTAGGTCAGAAGAGGGTACGCCTTGGCATACACAGACATAAAATAATGGGCTTCGACAGGCACTGCTTGAACACAGATCATTCCATTTCCTTCTCTTTGCAGGGTGGAAAAAAGCCACTGGGGAATTGGGACTACGCATGCCAAGAGCCAAGTGAAGAGGAGGACTACCAGGATATTCTTCAAACGGATGGTCACTTGCTTGGTGGGATTACTGACATACCTGTAGCAAGCTTTGGACATGATGGCCACGGTGAAGCTCTTTGCGGCCATGCAGGAGTGCAGGAACCAGTCACAGGTTTTACAGACAAACAATCCCAGGGTCCAGCTGGCACGGGAATAAGCAGTGGCTTTGAAGGGAACAGCAAATGCCAAGACCAGACCATCAGCCAGCATGAGGTTGAGGATGAGTGCGTTGATCAAGGACAGCTTACCTTTACGCGCATTGGTAATCAGGACTCCTATAGCAGTTACATTCCCGGTGAAACCCAGGACGCAGATGATTCCTAGCACTACTGGAATCAAAACCTTCAGATCTCCGTGATCCAGGTGCTGATAGCCACTTCTCTCCAGAAATGAGCGTCTATCCACGGAACTGTTGACAGAGCTGATGTTCATAACAGGTAATTTATCCATTTTCACTGTGATTGATTGGTAAATGAAAGAAATAGTTGGCAGTATTTGCAGAGAAGAGAGAGATATGCTGTCTCAAAACTGCGTCTATGCGCGAATATACTCCGCGCGCTTATGGAACGGATCCTCGCGCTCTTTTCCCGCCTTTGACTAGACGGCGCGAAAGCGGAGCGACTTTATAACGGACGTTTTGATTGACAGGTGCCGTCCCCAGCTGACTGACAGCGTTTCATTTCGCCCGTCGCGACCCTCCCGAGGCCAATTAAAATGATTTCGGGTAATAAGCACTGACGGCTACACACGGTGTCAAACTTATTGCTTCTATTGTCACTGGAGATTATGGATTTTTTATTTCCTGCCGGAGACAAAGGTTTGATGATTGCAAATGGAAATATGGAGTCGCAATATGAATGAATTTTGATGAGAGATTTTACCTCAGGAACAAAGACAAACTGACAGGTATCCAAGTATCCTATTTTAATTTACTTTGACATATTGCTTTGGTAACACTTTATAATATAGGCCTACAACATTTTTCACGATAGCTAAAGTTAGATGTTTAAACTTGAATTGTAAACGCATAACGTTTGGCCAACACTTAAGTGTCACAAAAAAATATTGTATACGACATGAAAAACCATGAGGTTATGATTTGTGTCTAATAATCTAAGAATTATAATTATTAATATCTGTCAGTGTTATTATTATCAATTAAAGTTATTATGAAGTGTTATTAGTATTCTATGAATTCAACAAACCTGCATATTAACTCAAAATACTACTTATATTCACATCAATTACTTTGGTTGTCAGAAGTGGTTGTCAGTCCCTAATATGCTGGGTAGAGTATCCAAAAACTACTCAAGTAAAACAAGTAGGCTACTTGAATAAATTTTTATTCAAAGTAAAAGTAGTAAACCTAGTTGAGTAAGAGTAAAAAAGTATCCAATGAAAAAACGACTCAAATAGCTATCATATAGGTCTATATATGTTATTATTTAGATTTTGTTTTTATTTAAATTACTATTATCATTTAGGCTATCTTTACCACAAAAACATAATAGACAGACGAGCATTATTTCTGGCATATGTAACCCTGTTACGTTTTCAAGCTGTTTTCAGTAACTTACGTGTTCCCACCACGCATGCACGTCACTGCGCAATACACACAAACTACCGCGGGATGGCGTTTGTTCATTTCATAAACTTGAACAATTGTAGCTTATTTGATTTAATGTATAAAAATATATGTGTATGTCCAAAAAACTGGTAATGTCATGTAATGAAATGGAATCGAATCCAAAAGTCCAGTGGAATCATTCATTCACAGTAGGCCATACGAAGATATTCACATAATAAAAATCTTCATCGCTGGCTAACAAAATTATGCATTTGCAGATTTGCTTTCACTCATCTGTACGCTTCCGATGTTCTTAGTTCTTCCTTTTACTACTCCGAGTGTGAAACAGCCAGGAAACCGCTTCAGACGATTCAGTGGGTGCAGGAAACTGAACAAATCATTCAAACCGTTTTGCGAACCGATTTAAACAGTTCTGCCCATAGACATCATGGTTCTGCCAACGTCTTTGAACAGAATCGACTCAAAAGAGTGATTCATTTGTGAATTAAGCATCGCTCTTGCCCCGAAAAAAGATACAGCGCGCTTGGAATAAACTACGCATTTAACAACATATTGCATTAAAATAAAGTAATTAGAAATGTACTCGAGTTAAAGTACCTACATTTAAATCTATAAATCTCTAATCTAATTAATCTAAATCTAAATCTCTTAAAAGTACAATTTCTCAAAAAAAAAAATATACATAATTAAATTTAGCCTAATCTGTTACTGCCCACCTCTTCTAATCTGCTGCCAAATATATTCGGCAACTTTTAGTGTTCTTGTTACATGTTACATACCATTGCCTTGTAAGTTGGCCTACATTTTGCATAATGGCATGCAACTAACCTCATCCAAACCCATATCTTACCCTAACCTTAGTAAGAACACTTTTAATTAAAATACTTAAATATACAATTAAACCGTAACAATGACACCTAAAGTTTAACCAACATTTGTTTTGTGCTCTTCAGAGGAAAAAAAAGTAATGGCTTTGGAACAACGTGGGTAAGTAAATTGCGGAATTATTCATTCTTTGAATTTGATTGATACGAGTGTCTCGTGAACTGTCACATGAGGGCGCCATTGTTTAATTCACGTGTGGTGAAAAGGAGAGCAGGAAACAGCTTTATTTCAACTTCCTTTTCGTTTCTTTTTATTTAAACGAATTGCATTAAACATAAAGACTGCATGGCAAATATTTGGGTGTAGATACATTCTGAGCTATAAAACTTTGTTTCATTAAGAAGTTTACAACTGAAGTTTTTATTCTTCAGAAGATTATTGGTTAATTTGTACATAATAAAATTCCCTGATATCATTTAACCTTCACGTCATGTATAGGCTACATCATGATACCGGCATTCCTGTCATCCTCAGGCCAAAGTAACTGAATGATGATGTTTTAACAGTCTCAGACAGATGCAGCAGAAACCATGTAAAAAAATGACATCTGATTGTTACAGGTTCATTTGATGGTGCGGGACATATATTTTCTTCATTGGCTCATTATAGATGACAAGTTGCATGCAATACGGCAATACTTTTCACCCAGCACGGCACTGAAGAATAAAAAAACAGGGTATACTGTCATGTATAAGTCATGAGCATACTGACTATAATGCAGAATTCAAGTACTTCAATTCTGTGTACTGTAAAATCATGTCGCTGCAATTCTTTCCCCTTCTTACACAAAGATATTCTTCACATTTCTTGTAAAAACATTCACACTTCACAACCCAAATACCACCCTTCCAAAAGCCCTCCCACCCACCAGCCTCCCCAGTACCCACATACGAAAAGAAGGCACCACAGCTTATTAATGGTTACATCAAAATAAGAGGACAACATGGAATGACAAGACATAACCAATGGGATTGACTTTTACTTCAGGGCTCCATTCAAGAGGGCCAATCAGGACACTAAATGCTGTGATTCCATCCACAGATTGTTTGTCTCAACACTACAATCAGCGCAAAGTAACAGTCTTAGTCTGTTACGGATCAGTCAGACACTTCGGAGGAAGTCGGGGGGCATTGTGTTTCAAAGGAAATGAAAATCCATAGTTTTTTGTAAGTAAAGGCACCCCTTTGATTCTGATGCCAGGATGTCAGCGGAGGCCCGTCTTATTCAAGGTTTGTTTTTGCCTTATAAAAAATTCTTCATATCATTTTGATGAAAATGCAAATTTCTCCAGATTTAGGACGTTTCAGGTATTTTCTTCCAGCAGAGGAATGAATAAATACGATAAATAAACTAGAGTTCGTGGAAGAGGAAATGCAGATACTTAATAGTGGAAGAATGATTGAGCAGGGCAGGATGCTTGTTCACGAAAGTCTGGGAGCATCCTTGCACAACATGGCCTTCTTCTCCAGCATCATCTGTTCATACTTCTCCCCACATCATAGGTAACATCATGTTTCTCATCACAAAACACACCCTGCAATATCCAGCTGGGCTACAGCTTTTTCTTGCTCTTTTAAGGAACATGTGGAGGTGGTACAGTTGTGCTAGTTGACCTTATCCTGGAATATGTAAAGGTTATTGGTGGCTGCCACAGCGATGATGTTCTCATAAGGGTGCCATGCGGTGTGGAGAATTTTCTTGCTGAAGTCCAGGCTGTCCACACTGATTTCATCTTTGCGGCGCTTTCCTCCCACACACACCTTACGAGGTTTCAGGATTGCCCGAGGCTTGCTGTTCTCCCGGGACGCCTCCAGTGTCACATCACGCTTCGTATTTCGGTCGAACATTCGGAAGAAGTTGTTGTAGGAACCAGTCATTATCACGCTGGAAATAGAACAAAATGAAAAATCAACAATATTTTTTTTTTTACATTTTTGTAACTGTACACTGATTTACCATTCACAATAAGACCAGGATGTGCATCAAAGTAAAGCTGTGTAAAACACTGACCTGTCTGATCCATTCCAAACACATTCAAATTTGTCGAAGATGCAGTCATTCTCATACAGCGAGCAGAGCTTACTTCTTAGGTAATCATGTACCTGGTGGAGAAAACGATGACCATTTTTGTGACACCGGTTATGAAAAAATCTTCTCTTATTAGACAATGCATGATTTTTAAAGACCCCATGATGTTGTTTTATTTTCCAGACCGTTGGTGGAAGAAGTCCCACTTTGTGCCTATCGGGTCAATAAATTAAGACACCGAAGACATCAGTGAAGTGTGATTTGCTACTTGCTATTGCTGAGTGAAGGTATTTTATAATTTGAGGGAGATGACCTTCTCATTCTAGAGGGCATTTTATTTTCCTGACTCAATATTACATGTACTAAAAGTTTTTATTTGTCTTCTTTTAGGAGCACACCAGCATATAGATGAATTCAAAGATAGTCAATACTTCGTTAAATGCAATGAAGTGCCTTACCTGATAGGTTTCCAGTGGTTTGCTCTCCATGTTCAGATCCCAGACCTTTACTGTCAGGTAGTCACGTGTCATCAGGTACCGCCCACTGTGGCTAAATTTAACATCTGAGATGGAGGAGATGATTTCGGAGAAAAAGGAACGATTGCTTGGGTCTTCTGGCTCCTCAAAAACTAGAAATAAAATAAAGTAAAGGATCAGAACATGTCCTGTCCACACTGAATATCCCATCTCGCTCAGAAATGTGTCGCATTAAAGAAGTCAAATAGATTGCGAGTGCTGTTTCATGTTGGATTTGATAACAAGCGACTGGTCAAAGAAAGTTTTTCTGAATCAGCTTCACCAATTGCTGCACAGCACATGATAAATCTGCCCGGCTCGCTAGGGAAATAATACGCCTGTCAGAGTAGAGAAACAGATTTTTATCATCTACTATCGATTATCCCCTCACTGTTTTGTTGACTTAGTTGTGGATTATCCTGTGATGTGTCGGCAGGCATCTACACGCGGATGAAAAAACATGAGCAGAGGGGGAGGAAACAGATCAATGCTTGCGGGGATATTTGGGCACTGGTGGACTGCAGGTGTTTGTCATGAGTGTGCCTTGTCACATCGTGAGCCTGTCCACCTGCAGTCTTGCTGGGTGTCATTCAGAGGGGGCTAATGAGTCCTCTGGGGAGTGATATGAGGGGATACACAACCCTCCGCCCAGACTCGGAGCCCTGCTGGGCTTGGTTAGCATCCCCCGCCTGCCACCGCAGATTGATTTTTAAGAATATTCTCTGGGATGTCTGGAAGATTTATTAGTGTGGATGGAAGGAGCAGCACACACTATGCGCTAGAGAAGACATTGAGGAGGTCTTTCCTGAGGCAAACTGGCAGATCTGCCTGCTGTGAGATCATGTACCAGGGAAAAAATTGACAGATGTGTGTATAATTTAGGTCAGTGTGGTTCTGGAGATACAAACCAAGACAGCTAAAACGCAAGCCCTCACAGTTGTTACTCCCTCCAGCAAATCTGGCCTTTTAAAATTCAGCAGCAGTATGTAAATGTCTATTCAACAGGATGCGAACGCATGGACCAGTAAGCACGTCGATGAAGCTAAGGCAATGACCGAATTCTTTGAGCGGTGAGAAAACTATAGGCATTGCTGTCTTCTCTTTGAGCATTGATTTTTATGCCAAGCTTAAATGTCAATGCATTCAATCTGATCAAGGTGTTTCCCACCTTAAACTGGAGACCCGAGCATCTATGATTTAAGAAATGGAAATCTGTCAATTTGTGGTTATCAATCCAGCCATGTGCAGCCACTGTATATCATCAGTATAGGTTCATCAGTCTCCATTGTGTCCAATCCCCAAATGAAATTAGCCAGTTAAGCTCAAGGAGACGCAATCATATTAAAAATTAGCATAATCCTCACCTCCAACGCCCTCGCCCTAGGTGGAAGAGAGGCTAATCCCTGTCATGGCGTATGTACTGTCTGTGCTCTCTAGAGACAACAGTGTTTCTAGAGCTATACTGCCCCATCCATATGTAATATTACAATAAATGTTGGTAGGAAAAAGTAAGCTCGCATTTAAACTGGGACAAAAATGTCTGCAACATGTTAATGGCCTCCGAGAAGCTGAGTAGTGGTGTTTGCTGTTACCTAACTATTGGGGGTTTGTTCAGATCCTTAATCCTAAATATTATATGTTGGTGCATTCTGCACCATTTGTGCCAGAGACATGAATGGTACCTTAAATCCTAGTATGGCGATTAGATGTGTGCTGCCCCTTTTCTAAGCAATCGCCCCTTGTTTGTTTGTTTTTTATGTCAATTGTCACAAAGTCTGAGATTTCAATATGAACTCAAATATTTCTCATCAAATTCCATAATGCAAATTACCTGAGCTAAGCTATTCACATTCACTTTATAAGTGTACACTACCATTCAAAAGTTTGGGGTTAGTAAAGTCTTTTTAAAGGAAGTCTCTTATGCTCAACCAGGGCTGCATGTATTTGATCATAAGCACAGTAATATTGTGAAATGTTATTAGAATAAAATAACTCTTTTTCTATTTGAATATATTTTATAATGTAATTTAACTTCCATTTTATTGCAGATATTTTGCACCAATTCGCAACTTTGAAACATACAAAATGCTAATTGGTGCTCAGGAAACATTTCTTATCAATGTTGAAAACAATCGTGCCGCTTAATATTTTTCAAAGTAACACTCTGAATGTCTTTGCTGTCACTTTTGATAAATGTAATGCATCCTTGCTGAATGAATGATTAATTTCTTTAAACCCAAAACTTGATTGTGTATTTCAACAATTGTCTCATTGATGTCTTTTTTTTCCTTTAGGGTTGCACTGACTCACATTTCGAGTGGTTGTCACAGAGCGCTGATGCCCTCATGTCACACAGACGTATGGAGCCTTTACTGCTACTGTAGACGAAGGTGTTGCACTGGTGTGGGTGAAACTCTGCTGCCGTTATCACCTCCGTCAACTCCTCCATGTTTGCTGGCTTGATGTCTACAATGTCTGAAAAAGCAGCTCAGGAACACTTGCAGGTCTAGTAGTAGCAGCACAATGAATCATGAATAATAAGCAAATGGGTTTTAGGTTGACAACTAAATGGTTTGCGATTGTGCCGGGCCTAGTCCTGAAGGAAACTTTCCTTTTCTAAAACATATTTCTGTCAGATTTAATGACCTACAAAGGATACTGAAGCTTCTGTTTGTGATCTCCAGGTTCCACAGGTTGATCCTCAAGTCATCGGTGGACATGAAGGTCTCGTAGTCACTGTTGACAGAGATAGAGTTGATGTGGTACGTGTGCGCATTGGAAAACACTCTCCGAGGCATGGCCTCAACCATGAGGTCCATGGGCTGCAGTACTGGCACCTGAAGAAATGAAAAGACAGAAAAAAAAGTAAGAATCTGCTGCAACAATTACAACAGCCATAACAAAGTCCCTTTTTTTAAAAGACTGTTGGTCATATGACCACATCAGCAAGAACTGGGACATAAATAATAAACCACGACTTAAACAATGCTGAATTGAACAGCAGGTCACAACAGTTAAGCTTATTTTAGTTTTATGGATGTTTGCATTAGCTTTGGGGTCATATGCTAGCACACTCCAAAAAGTTAACAAAATTAATTAGCACCAAAAACATTGACACATTTTGCATTATACAAATATGTGTTCTCTCTAGAAAGAGAATGTCATACTTCCCTTTCATAATAAATGAATTTGGCTACTATTTACTTCCTTTCCCAAACATCAGTTGCAAAGAAAGTGACTATTTTATTAATTTTAAAAGTGTCCTTCACAGTACAAGCCAACTGAAATGCAAACTAAAGGCCATTGACTACATGCATTAACATAGGAATGGAATCTTAACTTCTCAAATGATTTCATGGGGGGTTTAATAATTGCTATAACTAATTAAAAATGCATGATTAACCTTTTTTAGAGTTCTATTTTGCTCTCGCATCTAAGTGGGGCTAATGACCATTATGATGGTGCTCAATGTGTGTTTGGCATTTGTGAGCTGGAACCATCCGGCGGGACACGTTTATAAGAGTCCACTGTATTGCACTTCCTGCTGTTAGCGGGCGCCCAGAACAGCACCAGCGCTCCACCCGCAGGTCTTAATTGCATATGCAGATGTGAGCTGTTTAACTGACGCTGATGTTTAGAGACAGCATATGTCATCCCAAAAGAGAGTCACTCATTACCACATCACAGAAGCACCTCTGCCTTGAGTGAGACGCATTCAAATCAATCCTTAGCTCTGAAATTACTCTTCAGTTTTTTTAACCACTATTATAATGTTGCATTCAAATGCAGAGCTAAATGATTCTGTGGTTGCTTTAAGAGGGGGATATGTATATCAGGATGGTTTGATTTAGCTGTGTGCATAAATTAGCATTTGATGTGCTGTTTGTTTGACACGCTGACAGATTTATGTGTCATTATTTTATTAATCTCAGCATAACATGGCACATCCATGACCATCTGATGCATGTTTTCATGAGTCAGGGTTCAATGTCTTAGGAAGAACTAGTCAATGGATTAGCCAGGTTATCATCAACACTTTAAAAAGAGGAGGCACTTAAATCAGATGAGCTGAACCATTATGCCAGACAACAACACTTTGATTTTGTGATTCTAGAAGTTTCAAGAACCGTATGTTCTAGAGTAGTTATTGAGACATGCATATATATTTTCATCTTAGCGATATAATCCAATTAGATTGCTTAAATATAATAAAACCGTTTAAATTATTTTAAGGCATCGGAGTTAGCTAAATGGTTGAGAACCACCGCTTTAAAGGTGCGTCGCGCAAGTCTCTGAGTTTTTGCTGAACTACGCCCCCTGTGGCAACAAGCGAAACTACAACCAGAGGTGTGCACGCTCATGGACCACACGCACGTCTTACGCTTGCACTGTTTATAACCAAAGGAGCATCAGCCGCACAAATCTTTTGTTTACAGTCATGATGTCTTCAGAGGTAATAAAGTTATAAATCTGCAAGTCATTTTAAATATATGAAATGACTGAAAAATATATGAATATATATTTTATATGTTTATATATTTTATTTTTATACTATATATATAAATATATGAAATATATGAAATGAAAGGCATTTAAGTAAATTACACTTATGTGCGAGGGGAAAACAGGTAGTAGAAAACTTCAGTTTTTGTTTCCATGTATCTCCATGTTGAACTGTTTTATGTGTTTACTGTATCCACTTATTATTGTATTATTATGGATACACATTCATGAACAATATAAGTTATTCATTTGTGTAGGATGCCGTTTGAGCCCTAGAGCAGACCGGAGATCTCTCCATTTGTTGAAAGCCTTCCCGATGTTGACGCTTGTCTTATTCCGACGCCTGGCACTAGACAAACGCTATATTTTCTTTGTCTTACGTGGAGTTTGCGTTTGGGTTTGGAATGAACTACAAGCCGGTCTCTTTGAATCCATCTTCTACTTTTGTGGAAAGTTGACTAAAGTTTTGTCGCTCGAGTTGTCTTCGCTGATACGGAGAATGGCGGCGAATACACAAACCTGCCAGACATAGCCAGGCGAGCGTGAACGCGCATGACGTCACGCCCAGTCTCAAACCCCCTCCCGAATCCCTCTTATTTATTTTACTGTACCGGATTATAGAGGAAATCGCAGTGATCAGAGAAGGGCTCATTCAGCCCATCAGGCGATTGTTTAAGCATGTATGGGTTAGAAAAACGGCTATTTTTAACATGAAATGTTGCACAATGCACCTTTAACTGTCAGTTAGATGATAGTGGGTGATTTTTAGCCAGAATAAGCTGGAATCATACCATTACTCATATGTCTTGCGCTACAGGAATTTGTCCTTTTCTTTATGTATAAAATAACTGGGAATCTAAGGAGATCCCTCTGTATCTAATGTCTCCTGAGAGAAAATAACTTCCTGTGCCAAATTTAGCAGTCAGACAGTAGTTCAAAGAGTAAACGGATCACGCAGGAGAAAAGGAGAGAGTGAAAGACCATGATAAAGATAATAAAACATGTTTATTATCTACCGCTAAGACAGGCAGCGGGGGTGGGGGATTAGCCAACACCTAGCTTTCCGTTTTTATGGTACAGCATTAGTACAGACAGCATTAGTAGGTCAAATAGCACAAGAATCCATTTTGATTTGCTGTATTGTTATAAAAGGTCAGGTACCCGCTGTCTTTAAATGGCACGTCACCTCATGGACTGTAGAAACCGGTCCACAGCGAACCTTAGGGGTAAAATCGTATACTGAGACAAGAGTAAGATCACCGCGCTGACAATGGTGACTGCCAGAACACATGACGTTTGTGTCTCATCCTTCCCCTCCTCCCTCCACGATAAATCCGTCTCCACATCTCCACCGCACATACATTTCACGGTCCAAATGGGATTGCCGCCCGCTCCATGCCATCACCCTGGTGTCAGTCTAATCTTCTGCCCGGACAGACAATGGTGGAGGAGTGGAGTGCTTTAATCCATTAGGCCATGGAGCAGAAAACAGACACCGCACCAAACATTAATGGGTACTCGGGAGTCGCGCCCTCTTTGTATCTGTATTCAATTTGGAGGGATGAGGGGAGAACGAGTGAGAAGGAGGAATGATTGTGAGGCCCTTCACTGCACATTATCATCTCTCTTTGTCCTTGCTGTTTGATTATGAATGAATGGCTTTTGGTCGCTGACAGCTCATCGTTTGTCAGCTTCATGTGAGAATTTGAGCGAACAGCAGCAACTCCTCAAAGCGTTAATGAGAACACGCACCAGAAGGTTTATAATAAACCTCTGACTTCTTGGTTGAGGATTCAGTGGAAGATGAAATGCAACTGTTCAGCGATGTGCCATTCCAGCTTAAAAACAAGATTCGACACAAGCTAACTACATACGTTACTGTCAGCTAAACGGCTGAAATACTTAGACATGTTCTTCAAAGGTTTCTTAAGATACACTCCTGAAAATCCGAGTCATGTTAAAATTTGAAATCCAAGAAATTATATTATGCAGCCTATTTTAAAGACCATTCATATTTTCTGTAGTGTTACATAATTTTCATAAAAATTAAGGAGATTCTGATGAAATTTAAATGAATTATAAATTATAAATAGGCTTCATGTTTTTTACGTAAAATATATTTTATTTTTATTCAATTTTGTCCGAATCATCCTTAGGTGTTCTGACATATCTAATGAGCAAATTTGGAGTATCCATATTAAACAAATGTGCTTGTCTTTTTTTTTGATTTTTGATTTTTTGATTCTTTTTTTTTTTTTTTTTTGTGAATTTGCAGGTGGTGTTAATACAAGCATGCTGACCCGTAATGAGGTGATGGTGGACGGGTCTCTGATTCTTCCATCTTCATCCTTGAGGTTATATCCCTCCGGTCTCTTATCCCGCTCACTGATCTTCCACAGTTTCACAGTTTTATCTGAAAATA
This sequence comes from Pimephales promelas, assembly GCF_988280905.1. NCBI lineage: Eukaryota > Metazoa > Chordata > Actinopteri > Cypriniformes > Leuciscidae > Pimephales > Pimephales promelas. Next base: position 32,910,685 of record NC_142777.1, read on the forward strand.
AACAGTTACACACAGCTTCAGTATACAATTTGGAGGAAGCAAAACATGATAAAAGGAGGAGAAATTAAGAGAAAGAAGAAAACAAAAAGGTAGGCAGTGAGAAATTTAAGAGTCTGTGGAACACAATCTGGCAAATGGCTGGAAAATATCCAGCACCAACTGAGTATATAAACCGTAGCCATACCATCTGAACATGGGGAGATGTATGATGTCATTGGAGGACTTACTGTTCCAACAATCTTTCGTTGAAATTGCAGGAGCTATTATAATTAAATATTAATGTTTGGACTTCACTGACTTTCAAATATCTTCTTTTGTGTTCCACACAAGAGTCAGTCATACAGGTTTGGAACAATGTGAGGATGAGTCAACGATAGCAGACGCTTATTTTGGGGGAACTATTATACTTTTTGCACTGAGATCTCAAACGTCACTCACCATTGGTGGAGAGCAGGAAGTAGGCAGCGTTCTGCTGAGGCAGCCAGCGTATCTTATTGATCTTCTCCTCGATCTCTAAACTCTTCAGGTAGTCAAACTCCGGCTCGTGACTCTGAAACGTGCTGTAAACATTATACTCCCCACGTCTGTGAGGCTGGTTCTTGCTCTGTGGGTGAGAAGAAAAGAGATTTCATCAATCTAGGATGTTTGTTCAGTTGCAAAGACCAACATAGCTCACTTGTTTTGTTATGCTCATATAGGTATTTGTGGCGAGCAGGACGAAGCCGGTGGAGTGATTGATAATGAGCGGCTCTGCAGAATGACTAAATAATCTAATTAGCTGAAAATAATATAATAAATTAACTTGGAAGAGACGGGATGTGTGGAATTTTGTTAATAATGAGCATTGAGATTAATTGAAATCTACAGGGCTTTCTGCTGGTGAATATAATATAATGTGCTGCTGATTCTGTTAACGGTTAATTGCAGGTTTCCTGGTCTCAGTTGGACTATTACATTTAATGCATTCGCGATCAATGACAACATGGAAATAAGGACGTTTTTACGTTGGAACCATCAAAATCAATAATTGTGAAAACCACTCATGCAGTTAAATTAAAGTAAACAGAGAACGGTCCCTCTCTAGAGGGGGTTATGCGAGTGTGTGTGTGTAGCGTTTTGGGCATGTTCGTATGTGTCTGGATTTGCTGACAGCATGCTATCTATTTTACAGGCAGATTAAACTGAAAAGAAAAGCCCTCCTTCATCGTTGAGGAGTACCTAATATTTCCAATGAGTAGCAATGTACCTCGACCAAACATTAATTTGCTCTTTTAATGTCTCATGGTATTGTACACACAGCTTTACGGTTGCACTGTTCTAAACGACTAACCCTCTCAGTGAATATGGTTCATTTGGACATATTTTTTATTTGAATGAATAAATAAAAGTGTCGCTAATTTGGCATTTTAGGCGTTTTAGAGCTAAATATTTACAATGAATACAGGACACTTGTCATTGATGTTGTTTTTAAAATGTAAATAAAATAGCTAAATCAATGACCTCACAAACTGGTTTAGGATGAATTTAATGCAGAGTATTTTAGTAAAAGAAAATTGTGTGCATACAGTATAGATATAAGTGTACCCCTTAACTGTATTTAACCTAAGTTAAATGAATCTGTTACTGCTGTATGCTTTTTTTAACTGAATTATGTGTCATTTATTTTTGTATTTTTGTCAAGTTGTGTATATAGTAGTATTTTGTGTAAATGATGCTGTCATCCTAATTGAGGTTTTTCAAAAATTCGAATTGTTTTTTTTTCCTAAAAATATAACTCTGATTAAATTAAATATAATTGTATAATTATTTATCTATATAAAAATATATAGTTCTCTTGTTTCCAAACAGGTTTGGTTATGACTTCCAATATGTGGAGAAAAAAAAAAAAAACGTATTTTTTGTTCCACAGTAGAAATAAAGTCATACAGGTTAGGAACGACAATAGTACATGGTGACGAGATTTTCATTTTGGGTGACCTATGCCTTTAAGTTGCTTCAGTGTACTTAGTTACTCATTGTTAGCAGCCTGTAGTGCATCAACCCTCTAATTCTAAAGAAGCTTCCCCAAAACTGTTTGCTGTTTAATGAATAAACACGATATGAAAGCTTCACGTCTGAACATGTGCACCTGAGGTTTATCGAGACCTCACCTGTGTTACCATTGTGTCTATTGAAACCTTGTTCAAAGCCACAGGAAGTTGTTACAGGGTGCGACCCTGTGGTTTTTGCTCACACAGTAAGAGAAGTACAGATTAGATTGACCTGCTGAGTGACATCTTTTTTTTTTCTTTTTTACAGGGATGAATGGATGATGTGAAATTATTTCATGGTTTCGTCTTACCTCTTGCTCCCTTTGGAAAACCACAACTCTTCCTCCCTTGTCTCCCGTGGCCAAGAGCTCTCCGGTAGAGTTGAACTCCACAGTAGAGATGATGTCAGCTGCAACACAACACAAGAGAGCCTTTATGTATACAATCCTTACCACTCTTTCTAAGGGATAATTTACAGTGAGCTGGTCATTATCATAAAGTAAACCACAATGATTGATCTTGTATGTCACTTAAGAGGTTTATTTGGTGATTAATGACTGGCTCTCTGTACGTTAAACCACTTATTACACAGCTACATATTGATTTGAGAGTAAACTATTTTATTATGCAAGAAGAAAGAGACCATGGAGAAATATAAAACGTCTAGGAAATTGGTTAATTATACAGCTTAGTTTTCTAAAACATATTTAACCACATAATTCTGCAATTGATCAATCAGAATCCAGTAAGAGAGCTGTGTATTAAGTTAATATACACAACAAAGCCCTCACTCCAGAGGCTGCTAATAATAAGTCTTAAATGATATTTATCGAGACCTCATCTGTGTGTCTATTGAAACCTTGTTCAAAGCCACAGGAAGTCTTCGAACTAATTATAAGTCGTCGAACAACACGCGTAATATGCAAGTGTATTCACTATTGACATGTTGCAAAAAAAAAAAAAATTGTTAACACTTTACTTGAAGGGGTGTGCATGAGATTGACATGATACCTTCATAACCATGACATGACATGTGTCTTGAATATGAAGTAAGGTTTTTAGGCATGTTTATGACAAATGTCACAGTGTCTTTCGCTCAGTAATAACAATTTGAATGCAAATATGACATTGTTTAATATGTCTTTGTTATGACATCTTGACATAAACCATAATATCATAACCTGTTAAATTAAGTTAAACTGTCATGTTGGTTTTGACATTGGCTGTCATGAGACCATTATAACTCATGAATGTTTTTCGTGACCTCAACTACAGTGGTACTAATTGAATTTGTCATTAAAAAGTTATAATGGCTTCATGACAGCCAATGTCAAAACTAACCACCTGACAGTTTAATGTAATATTAACCAATAAAGCTAGGTGGTTTCTTAAGTTTGATAATTAATCTGCTATGTCACGTTTATGAAAGGTTGTGTCTTAGTAATGTTAAGCTGTCATGACAAAGACAAAGGTTATGATGTATTGGTTTATGACAAAGACATCTCAAACAATCTCATATTTGCATTAAAAATGTCATAACTGAGCGAATGACACTTAATGACAGTTGTCATAAACATGCATAAAATTTCCTTCATATTCATAACATATGTCATGTCATGATTATGAAGGTGTCATTTTAGTCTTATGCACACCCCTTTAAGTGAAGTGTTCCCAAAAAGCTTTAAGAAATTGAAAACTAATGACATGTTTGGCATCATGTCATCAGACCTTGTGTGGACATCTTGAAACCATATAAATGCAAAATTGACTTCTGAACTTGAAAGTCAATGAGATTTGAGAACTGCAATGAAGGAACAGATTATCGATTTCTAACATCATAAATACGTCTATTTTCTTCACACACAGCTATGAGCCCTGACAGCGTGCCGTGAACATTCAGCAAAACCTCATACATAGAAAAAAAGAAAGTCACACAGGTCTGGAAAGACATGAAGGTAAGTAAATGATTTTTTTTGGTGAACTATTCCATTAAAATAATGTATAATCATGAGTTATTCTTATGTCTACCATTCTTATAAAAAGATGATGTTAGGTAGGGTTGGGTATCGAGAATCGAGTATCGATTGGAACCGAGACTAACTTTTCGTTTTTCCCGGAATCGTTCAAAAGTTAAAATTTCGATTCCTAGTTTCGATATTCACAGTCCGCCGAGCGGAAGAAGAAACCGCTGAACAACACCAACGAAGAAGCGTCTACCGGAAGTGTTGGCATAACCGCGCGAGTCGAACATGAGTAGCTTATGTCGGCGATCCAAAGTGTGGCTTCACTTTTCTAAAAATAACGAAATCTCGGCAAAATGCAAAATTTGTGACAACAGGAGTATTTGTGACAGGTATTTCCTTCAGAAAGGTTTATTTCCTTCAGAAAGGCCGTTGGTTAGCAAGGTTAGCTAAACTTTTTTGACCCTGCCTCTTAAAAGAATCGGAATCGAGAATCGTTAGGAACCGGAATCGAAACAAGGAATCGGAATCGGAATCAGAATCGTTCAAATTCAAATGATACCCAACCCTAATGTTAGGAATGTACATGAAATATATTCAGATATCCGGGCTATTGTGTTCTGCGATACCAGAATACAATAAATGATAAGCTTTTATTATTGTCGCTTTTATTAATCACAGCAGAATTAAGAGCTACAGTGGCTAGAAATGCTTTAGTTTGTCAAACATGTGATTGGTCGAAAAACAGTAATAAGTCCTCCATCTAAATTCGCATATGTTAAATCTGCATATTATGTTAAATCCTTGTCTCTTTTAATAATGTTAAGCTGTCGATACCGACTGGAAGAAATGCGCTGTGTTCTAGTGGCACACATTTGTGAGAGAAAGGTTAAAAGAGACTTAGGAAAAGTTTGTGCATACAAATACATAAAATAATCCCCAAAAATCATGTTTAGCAGAAGATTAAATACTTATGGAATCCCTGCATCAGACCAAAGGGCTGAAATAACATTACGTGCACTTGAACAGATAAAGAGAGCAAGAGCTGTCGTTCCCGCAGCATGAAGAGCTCAGAAATCTCCACCCTCCACAGAGAGCCTACGCTCCCCTCCTCCGACTATCCTTCCTTCCATTCATTATCATCTGACACAGAAATACACAACATCCTTCACGTTCAACGCTAAATCCACGGGATTCACCGCCGAGGACAGAAACTGCCTCATAATTTACATACGACAGGATTAACTCGAGACATCCAATAAATCAGCTTCTAGAAAGATTGATTTTAATGCTGGTACACACAGAAAAGATAAGCAAGTCTTTCATCTTTTCTAGGCGTACAATACAAAAAAGAGCAATTCAGTGATGGATTGTTTTCAACCAAAATTTTCTGAACCTGTTACTATCTGTAGCAGAGTTTCCTACCTTTCATAAATCTTCCAAGATGCATTTCTTTGAAGGGTGATCAGCTAAAAACAGTAGATTACATTGCGGGATTGTTCTGCAAACAGACAATGCTTTCGTAGATGTTGCGTATTTATCCGTTAATGAAATACAAAGGGGTCGAGATGTAACAAGTAGGAAAACGTGCTTCAAATGTATTTATTTTTTGAGAACCCACACACGCAATTTATTGCTTGCTGAATTGAAAACAGGAGGAAGTGGTTGCCATGGAGACCCCTTCCATTACTGTTGTGCCACATTTGACTGGAAGACTTTGCTGTGTGTGTTAAACAGCCCGAATGCGTGGCTTACAGCGTCGGATGCCGGTCAATGGCACAGTGGGGGAGAGACTGAGAAAATTAAGTCTATTTTTGAACATGGCTGCTGTGCTGAATATTGAAATACTGCTGAAACCGTCCTGAAGTATTGTAAAAATGGCTGCAGACCAGTGTGATTTATTCACAATGGTACATTGTTTCACATTATATTTCTATAATGTATGTTTAGGTTTATTTTGTCTATTTATATTTCATTTTAATTTCATATTGAATTATATGGATGGAAACCCTGGTGAAAAATAAATATGCCAAAATGTATTTTAAAATGTCTAAGTATGCTACAAATACATGTACATATTCATGCACTTAATATAAATACCCTGCAATTGTAGTTTGATACTATTATATACCTAAACTCTGCTAATTGGAACAACTAATTCCAAGTGTATTGTTGCACTGTTAATCTATAACTGGATGGATGGATGGATGGATGGATGGATGGAAAGATGGATAGAAGGATGGATAGAAGGATGGATACATAGATTATTATTATGAAATGTATTGGACAGTGTAATGTTGCATTGTTAATTCATAACTGGATGGATTGATGGATGGATGGATGGATGGATGGAAGGATGGATTGATTATTATTATAAAATATATTGGACAGTGTAATGTTGCAACTGGATGGATGGATGGAAAGAAAGATGGATAGAAGGATGGATAGATGGATAGATAGATTATTATTATAAAATGTATTGGACAGTGTAATGTTGCATTGTTAATCTATTACTGGATTGATGGATGGATGGAAAGATGGATAGAAGGATGGATAGATTATTATTAAATGTATTGGACAGTGTAATGTTGCAACTGGATGGATGGATGGATGGATGGATGGAAAGATGGATAGAAGGATGGATAGATTATTATTATAAAATGTATTGGATAGTGTAATGTTGTATTGCTAATCTATAACTAGATGGATGGATGGATGGATGGATGGATGGATAGATAGATAGATAATTATTATAAAATGTATTGGACAGTGTCAGTTTAAGTTTCGGACATGGTGAGACTGTTATTTCTCAGGCACGTTACTAAATGAATGATGCATTAAATAGTCTAATAGTCGGATATGTCATTCTCTTGCAAAATTAAAGCAGATATTCAACGTCTTAGCCCATTGATCTGGATGCTGCATTTCTTATCTTTGTTTGCACAGAAAGAGACGGTGAAACCCCCTGCTTCTTGAGGGAGGGCGAGTTGAAGTCATTACAGTCAGAATAAATTGTATTCATTTACTAATTATCTTGCTGTTCTTTGTTTCTCAACAGTGAGCGGCAATCAAAAAAGACTCAACAAAACGCCCTGAAAAGAGTTGGATGTTGCATAAGGTAATAATACAGAAGTAGCTCTGGGATACAGCAACATTTGATCAATCGTTGAGGAGCACCTGACCGTACACTTTCTGCTTGGCAATAACACAGGCCTTTCTCATTATAAACACATTAGCACACTGCAGTCTGAGACAGGGAGAAAAATGATGACAATGTTTTAATGAGTTTGCTCAATTACAGACATGTTATTTCTCATCTTACTCCCAAGGATAAATGAGACAGCAGAGAAGGAAAGCCAAGTACAGGAACACAACAGAGGGGGGATATATTATCAAAGCATGTGTTGACTTAAAAAAGAAAGAGAGAGTGATTTCAACACAGGAATTTTCATGCGCAACCATTTCTAGGGTTTACAAAGAATGGTGTGAAAAGGGAAAAACATCCAGTATGCGGCAGTCCTGTGGGCGAAAATGCCTTGTTGATGCTAGAGGTCAGAGGAGAATGGGCCGACTGATTCAAGCTGATAGAAGAGCAACTTTGACTGAAATAACCACTCGTTACAACCGAGGTATACGGCAAAGCATTTTTGAAGCCACAACACGCACAACCTTGAGGAGGATGGGCTACAACAGCAGAAGACCCCACTGGGTACCACTCATCTCCACTACAAATAGGAAAAAGAGGCAACAATTTGCAAGAGCTCACCAAAATTGGACAGTTGAAGACTGGAAAAATGTTGCCTGGTCTGATGAGTCTCGATTTCTCGACAACTGCAAGACGCTATCCTATCAATATGGGCCAACATTTCTAAAGAATGATTTCAACACCTTGTTGAATCAATGCCACATAGAATTAAGGCAGTTCTGAAGGTGAAAGGTGGATAAACACAGTATTAGTATTGTGTGCCTGATAATCCTTTAGGTAAGTACATATATTTATATATACATATAAAAACGTGTCATTTCCATTTTGCAAGATGTAAAAAAACACTGGTCCAGAAACACTTCCTGTTTCAGTTTGTAACTGTTTTCTTTATTTCACATGTAAAGAAAACATCTTAAAGATGTTTGTTTAACTTTTTGATTCAGTTTTACATGTTCTGTTGGTTGTATTTTATCCCAGCTTTTATGTAGTGTTAAAAAACTGAAACAGGAAGTGCTTCTGGAATCAGATTTGATATGCTACAGGTTAGTCATCTATTTTGAATGTCTTTATACTAAGCTGCCTATGACTAATAAAGTGGGCAGTCAGTGGATTACGGAGTGCAGTTAATAAATCCTGCAGGCACCCATGTCTGCAACAGCAGGGTCAAAGGTCAGGGTCTCATATACCCATAGTGCTTCTGGGAAAGAACAGATCTTGTGTAATTTGCAGCCGCTCTCATTACTCACACACCATAAAGTGGGTTACCGTGCCAACCTGTCTAATCCCAGAAGCCCCGGCAGCTCTGGAACATATATGATCATGGCTTCCCCGTCACAAAGGCATCATGGGAAACATTGAAAATATAATGTTCATAATGGCATATTAGCATACTATTTAAGTAGTATGTTGCCTATAATGTGCACAGTATTTCCTTTTTAACATTAACTAGTGATGTAGTACTCGAGACCGATTTCTGCTTTCTCACTCGTCTTGGACTTGTTCCTTCAAAGACTCGGTCTCGACTCGGTCTCGACCTTTCAAAGACTCGGTCTCGACACTTCAAAAACTCGATCTTGACTCGGACTCGGCATATCTCGTCCATATCACTAACATTAACCACAATTTTTACCATTTAAAATTTTAACACTGTTTAACTGATTAATTAATTAAAATGCCACACACAAACACATATAATACCACTGTCTAAAATGTGTTCTGCTATACATGCATTCAATTTTCAATAAAAAAGTAAGCTATATGCAGTATATATTGCGGTATGCTGTACGCAGTTTCCATTCCAAACACAGCTGGATTAATGTCCTGCTGTTTAAAGGCTGCAAAGAACGTCCACAGAACAAAGTCTAATATAGTCACACTTAGCTTATATTGATCTCCAAATTGATTTCCTTTACCTTCGCACAGGCAAAATGAGAATGAGATCAAGTTGATGCATGACATCAAGACGTTAAATGCCACTATGCAGTGAAAGAGGACAGTGGGTCAACAAAGATCTGTATTAAAAATAGCAAGTGGAATGTGTTTTAAAGTACAGCTTCTACCGCCAGCCCTCACAAACAAATCTCATTGAGGTTTCAGCATGGCACAGCTGTCTGCAACATAAGAGAGAGTCTGGTTCATGGAAAAGTAGGTCAGTCTGAGTCTAGAGAGCCCGTCTCCAGCTACAGAACATCCAATCATTTTCAAAAGACAAAATCAATGCTTGTTTTGAAGTTAAGCCAAAATGAAATGATTTTGTGTAAAGCCTGTGTGGAAGCATGTCTGCATGGGATCTGCAATAGTCACAGGACCTGATAGAGCACTGTGTTGTGATGCACAGTTGTACACTCGGCATTGTCTGTGAGATTAAAGCCCTTTCGCTGAGTTCAGCGTCTCAACGGCTCAGCTCGAAAGAGAAGATTACAGCTGCCTTAACCTATCAGAAGTGTTTAACATTCAGAAGGATAGATTGGTTAGGTGTGCAACAAGATTGTATGAGATGGGTTAAACGGTTTTACAGCCAAAAATGAAAATTCTGTCTTCATTTAATAACCTAAGATCAGCATGAACATCTCATAAGAAGAAAGCAATTTCAATCAAATGAAAAAGCAGACACACATTTAAGTCATTATAAATAAATAAAAATTGTGGTGTAACCTGGGTATATATATTAAGTTTCGCACACAAAAGATAATTTTTGGATGCAGAACTTATTTAAAAAGATTTTAGGTTTTATTATGATATAGTATTATTAGTAAGTATAAATAAAATCTACACTACCGTTCAAAAGTTTGGGTTTGAATTCTTAAGATGTATTAATTCCTTGGTGAGCATAAGAGACTTCAGCATGAAAAAAACATGAAAACATGAACAAATCTTACCGACCCCAAACTTTTGAGCGGTAGTGTATATAAAAATAAAGTATATAGCATATCTGTATAAATTAAACAAATATTACACTGAATTAATGTAATCATTGATTTTCATTTATGTTTTTGGTTTTATGAAAATCGATTATAACTGAGGGTTAAAGAATTTTCATTTTTTGCATGTACTATTATTTCTTTACATTTCGGCTACATTGCACAACATTCACACTGAACTTCCCCGGCAAATTAAAGTCGATATTCAAGACTAGTCAAGTGTGCCCAGATCTTCCTTTATAATTCAATTTTCATGGATCTGTGTCTAGAAAATTCCCCATATTCCCTCTCCGCGCACAGTTGCCTTGTTATTTAGACTATAGATCAAACTGCAGGCCAACAGAGTTCTGTTGTAAAAAAAAAAAAAAGGAATCGTATTCTGTACACTCATAAATTCAATTAATATCAGAAAGTAAACACAGGCAGTTTTTGATATACCTTCTTTTTCTTTTGACTGTTCGACATTAAAATCAATTCATATTGATTGATGAATCTATATTTACAGCCAAAATAGCAAACAAAACAACACGCGGTAGACTGTGCCTGCTGTTTTGTCAACGTGCCTAGATTGCATCGACTTGCTTTAAGTCGATGTCTGGTGGTTTCAAAGCCAGTGGAATAAAGACTTGCCTTTGGCCCGCTGCTAAATGATGCAGGTCTGGACCAATTTCACCAGACATGGGCGTGATTTGAGCAGGTTATAATAAGCTTGACCACCTGCTGATCGACAACAATGTCAATGACTCTCGGATACACACAGTCATAGCACTGCCTACATCCAACCACAGCAGAGACTGAGACCAACAAAAAAAAAAAGCTAATTAACCTTATTTCTTGGAAAAATGCCCTGTGGAAATGGGAGAGAGGTGGTGTAGGCCTCCGGGGAATGGGAGGGGTGGGTGAATATGTGTTGTGTGTGTGTCTGAGAGAAAGGCCGCATGTAGGGGGTTGAACTTCAAGCGGGGGAAACTGGTTTGAATTTCACACGTCATTAACAGATACATAATTTAACTACAGATGTGGAGAACTGGAGCTGTAGGACACCACAGAGACCATAAAAAAAGAGACAGACTGCGTGTGTGTTTATAGTACCTCATTTACATTTAGTGCTTCTTTCCTTATTGTCAGGATACTAAAAAGGAGTATTGGGATAGTAAAATTTAAAAGGATAAATTAGCTCTGGCCCAAAACCTATGAGTGGACTACAGTCTCTCAAGGCTGCATTTATTTAATTAAAAAAACAGTAAAAATAGTAATTATGCATATTACAATAATACATTTACATTTTATAATGTCATTTATTCCAGTGATCATTACTCTAGTCTTCAGTGTCTCATGTTCCTTCAGAAATACATGTTATATGCTGATTTGGTGCACAAGAAACATGTCTTATTATTATCATTGTCAATATTATTATTTATTTATTTATTTATTTTTTGTGGAAACCCTGATACTTTTTCAGGATTTTTTTTTGAGGAATGGAAATTTCAAAAGGACAGCATTTATTTGAAACAAAAATATCTTAAAACATTGTCTTGACTGTCACTTTTGATCAATTTAATGTGTTTTTGTTGAATAAAAGAATTAATTTCTTTCAAAAAGAAAAATATTGTAAATGGTAAAGTATCTAAAAAGTAAAGTAACAAAATCATGACTATTTTATTCAATATTTTTGTGCACTTTATATACCATTTATTTACAATAAAATATAGTGCTATTAGCTCAGCAACATGCAACAATGTAATACAACATGAGTTGTAGTCTCTAGTTTATATTTTTGTTATAATTGCTACCTATGTAGTGTTTTCCAAATCAGTCTTTTATGCAGTCTTAGAAGGCAGCTGCCTATAGGTAGTAGATAGCAAGTTAGCTCACTAGATTCTGTAACAGAGCCATTGTGTTTTCATGTATCTGTTAATTGTAAGTTTTCTAAAGCTGGTTGATGATTCATAAGTCATTCTTTAGTTGATGAGTTTAACTTTCTCCTCATGTCATCCCTCAATAAAAACCTCAATCTGAGTTTGACAGCAATTGAATGTTTAATGCGACCTGCCCATCGCTGTTTGTCCTCCTCATGCACTCAGCCTGACGCCGGGGAACAACATTAGTGCCTCGCTGTTTCCCTGTAAATTATAAATGGGGGTCCTTTTGGGCTGGAGAAATATTTCTCTTTATGATTAAAGTCTTAAAGTGTAGCCTGGGGCCGTTTGTGTTGGCAACCACTACTGATGCAGTCTGTCTGCCTGTCTGTCACTCTCTCTGTGTCTTGAGTAATAGTGTGGGGTAGTGCATGTCATTATCCCTGATGTGAGAGCATGGGGGTGTAAATTGTGTTGCACGGGTTAGAGTGGCAGGGTCACCCCCGCTGGGCCGCTCTGTGCTGCGTCCTCCCTACTGATGAACTGCACAGATATTTTAAACTAGGCCATTACATGGTGACATCAGAGAGGTCTATGAACCGTTTGGGGGAAACATAACACGTGGTACAATGTAGAGACAAACATTTGATAACTCATAGAAAATGAAATGGGGTTAGATGCCCTCAAGGAAGAATTTAAGGTTTATAGTTATGACTATGGTTTTGTGTGTGTGTGTAAGACCATTTTATTCCCTTAATGTGAGGTCCTGCAAACATACTGTTCAAACCACCAATGTTGTGAGTTGGTTCAGGATTAGTGAGGCTGACTAGTGAGTTTATCTATTTGTTTTGTTTTTGGCTTTTATATTTTCAGCTGTGGTGCTTTCATTTTTTTAAAAACTTTTGCTGATAATTTACTCACCCCATGTCATCCAAGATATCCATGTCTTTCTTTCTTCAGTCGAAAAGAAATTAAGATTTTTGATGAAAACATTCCAGGATTTTTCTCCATATAATGGACTTCAATGGGAACCAAACGGTTCAAGGTCCAAAAGACAATTTCAGTGCAAACTGCAAACTGTTCAAAGGGCTTTAAACGATTCCAGACGATGAATAGGGGTCTTATCAAGCGAAACGATCGCTGATTTAAAAAAACAAAACAAAGTTTAATTTTTTTAAGCCCAAATGCTCGCCTTGCTAATGATGCACGTTCGTGACTCTCCTGTTAGAACTCGTTTATCAAAATGAACTAATCTTTTTCCGAGTCAATTCGTTCGTTTCGTTCGTTGAATGAACCAAATGACTCAAAAAAAGATTTGTTCATTTTGATGAACGAGTTCGTACAGGATAGTCACAAACGTGCGTAGTATTCTTGTTCTTTAATGAGACATCTGCAAGTGTTTGTTTTATTCAAATATCTGATTATTAGTAATTCATTTAATGTGATTTTTATTAAGTCATCATTTTTGTTTTATAGGTTTATCCAGGTACACTCTGGGACCTACTCGATTCAACAACCGCCTCTGGCCAAACCCTGCTACTGGAGTATTGGGAATTGCCACTAGAGTTATCAAAACAATAATTAATCAAGATAAAATATTATGTCCAAAACAATATTTATGAAGACAACTAGTGTGTGACTTCATGTGTCTGTTGAGAGCAATGTACCTGTTATTTATGTACCCATTGAGGTAATCTTGTATTACGATGTAGTGAGGTACTCTGGCGGTGAGGTAAGACTGTGGTTAGGTTAGACTATATTAAACTAAGATAAGATTGGCCTAGAATGAGGTGACCTAACATCTTAATTCTGCAATCTCCTCCTTTTAGTACACTAGTGCCCACATAAGCAGTAATGTGCCTGCGCAGAACCGCGAGTCCAATGCTGTCTATCCAGGCTAAGTTCTGCTGGCGTCGGGCCCTGCAGTGCAGATTGGAGTACCGCAAAGCCTTTTCTCTGCCAGGCAATATTTTTATCTTTCTCTCTCCCTATGAGTTTTTCGAAGCTCAGCTACTTTGCTAGCTTGCAGCGATTGATGATCTTGTCAGTGTTTCAGGGCGTTTTCTCATTCATTAGTGTGTTGTGTAGCGTGGGTGGTGGAATGGACTGATGTGTAAGCAAGTAGGGGGGATCGTTCTGGTCAATTACACCCATGCAACCTAACAGACAAACTGAATCTCTTTCTCTTTCTCAGCATGGTCGCATCCATCCTCCAGCTATTAGTGCTGTCATGCCGAAAGCATCTGTGTTATGCTAATGAAACTAAATTTCATTTATTTCGGTGCGTTTTATTCCACTAGAGACGATGGTTATCGCTGCACATGTTCTGCTTGTGTTTCAATGCAGGGAACGCTGGGATTCCCAGTGCAAATGAAATGCGGGAGAATTACGCCGCCCCGCACCTTGAATGTTCCCCAAGCGTGAGCAAACACGACTCCCGTTGGAAAAACGCAATAAATAAGGAGATATTAAAAGTTTTCATTGCATATGTGAAATATTAACTCTAAAGGTCTTTATGAACCCCCATGGTGTAATTTGATATTTCTTTTTAGTGTAAGAAAGGGGATGCAAATATTGGGTGTGCCTTTCTATCACCTATCTGTCAGGGCTTTATTAGGTTTGGGACCCAACAAACCACTACTGGGACTACAAAGTTGCCCTCGCGAAATCCAATTACAACAGCCATGGCACTTCAGTGAATTAGATAAATTGGGGAAGAGAAGGGGTCCTTTAGTAGGTCACGTTGCTGGGTCATAGGGCAGACAGCACTGGTTGTTTCAGAAAAGAGTGCACTCGATAATCAAAATCAAACCGTGCTTGGAATGTGCATCAACACACATTACTTTCTGGTGTAAGTGATCACAATGGAGAATTTCAACCACTCTGAACTCAGATGCTCATTTCCTATATGTGTCTATTGACAGAATCACACAAGGGTTATATTGCTGCAGCCTCCACAGCCTGCGGGAGAGAAACACTGAGCGAGAGTAACCCTGAACCTCAATTACGCCTCCAAGCAAGTCTGCAGTGGGGAAATACCACCATCATCTCCTGCATCACGTGAGCAAGGCAGTATGGGTATGCACATAGTGGTGAGGGGGCGGGGTGAACGAGTGCAACCTAGATTGTAACAGCTAAATGCAAACACATTTATGGATTTTGGGAATGCCATGGCATGTTAAAGCCATAGTCTAACACAGTACTGCAAAAAAACACAGACAATGACCATTTGTACATGCACATAATTTTACGATTGAGATCCATTGTCTAGTAATTCCCTTTTCTATTACAAAAGGTGGTTTTTGCAGCAATGCCATTAGGTAATCATTTTGGTTTCCCCAATGAACCTTTTAGTGAACTGTTCTTAAGAACCATTATTTTCTTAGTGTAACAAATATTTTAATAATCGAAAGAACCCCTTTTTTCCAATATAAAAACCTTTTGTGGAAAGGTTCCATATGTGTTAAATGTTCTTCACAGAAACATTGAAACCAATAAAGAGTCTTTATTTTTACTTTATAAGGAGTAGTTCACTTTTGCTGATAATTTACTCACCCCCATGTCATCCAAGATGTCCACGTCTTTCTTTCTTCAATCGAAAAGAAATTAAGTTTTTTGATGAAAACATTCCATGATTTTCTCCATATAATGGACTTCAATGGGAACCAAACAGTTCAAGGTCCAAATGAGAGTTTCAGTGCAGCTTCAAAGGGCTTTAAACGACACCAGACGATGAATAAGGGTCTTATATAGGACCCTTCGAGTCATGACTCGAAAAAAGATTTGTTCATTTTGATGAACGAGTTTGAACAGGAGAGTCACAAACGCTCATCACAGAACAGAGCAAGGCGAGCATTTGTGCTTAATTTATTTATTAATTTAATTTATTTTTTAAATGACAGATCGTTTCGCTAGATAAGACCCTTATTCATCGTCCGGTGTTGTTTAAAGCCCTTTGAAGCTGCAATGAAACTCTCATTTGGACCTTGAACCGTTTGGTTCCCATTGAAGTCCATTATATGGAGAAAATTCTAATTAATTTCTTTTCGACTGAAGAAAGAAATACGTGGATATCTTGGATGACATGGGGGTGAGTGAATTATCAGCAATATTTTTTTAAAAGTAAACTACTCCTTTAAGAGGCTAAAAGACTTTTGCATGCTATTCAGCTACTGGGGTTTTGTATATTATGTAATCAGCCAGTGTGAAAATACTGGAGATGATCTTTCATGCATTCTTGTAATTTTGATCAGTAACTTGAACAACTTAACTCATTGTGTAAAAACACAAGCATGGTATTTTGCCAAATGTAGGCCAGATGTTAAGTACGAGTTTTCTCGCTCCAAAAATAGTTAGCCTTTTCTGTCTGAATCTGAAATCACCCAGAATCACCTTTGTTTGGGCATATTTAGGTGATATGTTCAAATGACACTCACCAAATCCCAATTAATATTCTTGTGCGTGTAAGCACATTGTAAGGGATGTGCATCCACCCGAATAAGTTTTTTTTTTTTTTTCAATTGTAAGAACCTTTGGTCTTCCCCAATCTTGAATACTTGGTTCTATCCTAGGTTGTACCACAGTCATGCAACACTAAAGCACCAGCTGTGAGTCTGTGTAACTAGGACAGATATCAAATTTGAGCTCTCCCCAAAAAGCAGCAAAACATCTGAGAACAGCACTGAAAACAGTTGTGAAGCCACATATACTGCAAAGAGAACTGGTAGGGTCCAAAATATATGCTTTGAGATGGTCTTTTTAAACATAATTTATACATACTGTATAATGTGAAATAAATAACTAATGCCAGGGATTGGCATAAACTGCTTCTGATTTCAGGTACCAATCTTAATGCATACAGAATGCAGTCAGCCACAATACTTTGAGACTACCTGCACCATAGCAGCGAGACAGCGAGGGCCACGTTTGCCGGTGAAAGACACTGTGCGGCTTATGGTATGTAAGGGTGTGTGCGTCTGAGCAAACGCTCCACTGCTACTGTGTGATTTACAGAAAGCCGGGGTGGGCACTAGACAGGCCATAAACCAAGGAAACCAGGGGCATTCGAGTCCAACAGCTACAGATTGATTTTGCTCATTAAGTCTGTTTTGCAAAACCTCCCACAGCCATTAATCACTGCCCAGGAAGATGCCCACCACCGCCACCACGCCCAGAGCTAGCTTTCCTGCTATACATCTATATGCTTCCAAACATGACAGGAGATTGTTCACCTCAAATGTTTGCTTTAAACGTGCCAGGCTTTATCTTGCACCTGCATTTTAAACATGTGGCTGTAAAACAGACTGAAGAGATGGAGTCATTGGGTTTACAAACTCCCATCCATTACACATGTCACATGTAAAACTACTACTAAAGTATGCATAACTTCCAATACTGTTAATGTGGATTATATTATTTTATTTACCTGCTTTAAAGCAATTTCAAATAATGATAGTGCCAAATGTACTGTTTTGAATCTCAGTTGTCTCTTAATAATCACTCCAAAAATGTCTGCGGTGTTCTGTCATGCCAGTCATATCTGACTCATTGTACACGTCACATCTCAATGGCCACTGCCCCATAGTAACACCTTAAAACCAGAGCTCAGACTAATGCAAGGTCTATATATAGTCCTAAGCCCATAAAAACAGGAGAAGCATCCGGGGTTCTGCACACTGTAAGACTTTCAGATCAAGTACGAGAATCATCAATGCACCAAAAAGCACTAACGCGCCCAATGTCCATGCAACACATTCATATACAGGAGAGTCTTGAAGAGAAGCCCCCCGCCCCCACCGTCCGTCACCGTCATTAATATAAGTGAGAATCGAATTCAATTCGATTTTCCAAATACCTTCGGTTGCATAGTTGTGGTCCCGAAGGAAGCTGTTGTTAATTTTTCGGCTGTCACTCTCCTCCTCCATTTATGAATCCGTTATATGGGAATGCTGAAGTAGACACGCAGGAATCCATCGTGGACCCTGAACATCAGCAGGCGGTTTGCGGGTCCATCGCGCTGTCTGTCGTCCCTCTCATGAACGTGACGGATGATCTGATGCCCGGGGTGATACAACAGCTGGAGCTCGTGTGGTTTTTTAAAAAAAAAAAACAATCCCTCAGCAGTACATACTTAACGCATGTGAGGCACAGGTGTGCTGGCGAATCCGTTTAGAAGATCTACTATCTTGAAAGGAGATTAATGGAGAACGAATGCGTAAAGGAGTAACGAACCCTGGTACCCTGGTAAACGAGGTGCGCTGAATGTGGTAAACTAGGGCAGGATTTCCATCTTCTGAGCCGAGGAGGCGGGGTTATGCGTCAAGCGCTCGATCCGTCCACCTCTCTCTCTCTCTCTCTCTCTGTCTCTCTGTCTGTCTTGGTTGGCTGCTGAGGACATTCAGTCTGTTTCGTGGGTTCATGTGGTTCTTCTGTCGTTCTAGAAGTTCTGCCTGAGCGCGCGCTCCTCCCAGTCACACAGGCACTGTCCAGTGCTGAAATCACAGCAAATGTTCCCTGATCATCACCACGGCGATCAAATGACGGAAACACGATAACTGCCAGTGATTTTTCAGTGATTTTCTTTATATGTAATTGGTTGCACTTTTACAGCCCCTGAAACCAAAATAGGCTATGAATGAAACCCCCATCCTCTTTATTCAGTTAATTCAGCAGCACTGTCGTTAGCAATTGAAGGCAAAGCAAGAATTTTGAGGACGAGTGAGAGAGTAGGGGGATTTTAAAGTATGCATTATGTTTAAACATACTTATGGACGTTTCAACAGTTGAATAACAAGTTCACTCTAAAAAAATATGATGGGTTGTTTCAACCCATTTTTGGGTCAAATATATGGACATAAACCGTTGGTTTAATTTTTTAATTATATTTTAAACACATCGGTTGGGTTTGCCCATATTTGACATAACTAGGTTAAAACCTGGTTTAAACAACACAGTATTTCTTTTTTATTATTATTTGTTTGTTTACTAATCCTCTGAATTGGCGCTCGTGAACAAGCGCATGCGCGTCATAGCCTACAAACGTAAGTCCTGTCAATATTTATCACTTTATTTGAGGTTTTATGTAACAAAAATCTATCACAAAAAACTTTAAAAGCATAAAGGTTTATTTTAAACTTATTAAAGTCAAATTACAAAGGATTATGTTGGAAACGTCTTAAGAATACATTAGCCTACTAGCTAATGAAGCTAGCTGCGAAAAAAGGACTATTTAAATTGCGCGAGGTTAACAGGAAGCATTTTTTCTCTTGAAGATTACAATACATTTTTATAAAACAAAAATTCCCCAACGTTGACCCCCATGAAAGTCTTTTAATAATAATAAAAACGTATTGGTATATTTTCTGTGGTAACGTTACATGCTGTAACGTTATATTCCATCTAAACAGTATTTAGCTGATTCTTTCCCAATTCATATGCATGCATTAGTTTAAAGTATCATTTACTCAAGAAACTACATTGAATATTTGTAGTTTAGTAAATTATTTGTCAACCAGCAGGACAATTTAAAATTTGGTCTAAATAAGGGTCTTAAATCTTGATGTTGATAAAAAAAAAGGATATTGACGGTATAGCATTTTATTCTTAAATCTCCCTCTCCCTTGCTTTATTCATTTCTGCAGTTAGTTTCAACACTATTTTTTGGCAAACTATCCTTGAATCACTGATACTTCCTTGAGGAAATGGATGTGAAAACAATCTACTTGATTTGGATAAGTGATCCGTGAACAGAGAATTCGCAAATTTGTTACACTGGATTCTATTTAGATCCCTTTAGGGTGTCATTCGCCTTAAGTGTGCAGACCAGACGAAGATTAATTCGATTAGAGCCTAGCCGCTGGCGCGTTCATTTTGGATAGATTTGATTTACATGCTGATTTTAATATGAATCTCTGCAGGGACCTTCCCCTGTTACTCCCATTTTGTCTTTAAGCATATTTTCCACTGTAATCTACCTGATGCCAGTGTCTAAAACAAATCAGCTTTGAAATTCAAAACCAAAACACGCATAATAAATATGCAGAGGATCCTAAATGCACCAGACATTTAATTCCAAAAGCCAATTTACTGATACAATCGGTCTATCGGCCCTTTCAGACAATTTCATAAATATAGTCCATCATCACATGCCATTTTCCACTTAATCACCCATTAGTTTCCATTAGAATTCATGTGTGCAGTATTTCTAGGTGGGCTGTATGCATATTGCATTGCACCTGTTTTCATGTGAATTTCAAACCTTTCCACCCCACTGAATCCATGTAAAGCATCCAAGCCCAAAACCAGCATGCCGTTTCCCTCACCCGACAATAATCCTTATCATTATTCCAACAGGGCGACAAAAATCAATGATTTTCTGTCAGGGGAAAGGGGGACCAGGACGATGACAAATTCCAGTTGGCATCTTTTAAAGATCAACAGGGAGAGCAGCTATCTGTCAGTCAGAGGGAGAGAGGGGGCGAGAGATATGGAGGGAAAGACAGAGATGCATTAATGAAAAAAAAAGAGGGAGACAGTCGAGTGGGGCAGACCTTTTTACACAGTATAATTAGAGTGAGAGCTGCGCATTGCCAACAGCATCAGCAGTCTGCTTTGAGATCAATGGTGGTGCTTTAATTAAAGTCCTCCCTTTCTGACTTTCCATTCCTCTGTAGCACTGGCTTAAAGAAATAGTATGCCCAAATATTTACTCATTGCCATCGTTACAAACTTGTAATTTTTGGGGTGAATATTCCTTTAAGAAAAGCTCTATTATTGGCCTGCCTGTGCATGTCTCTTCAAGACCACCTGAGACTCTCTTCCACCCTGCGCTTATACTCTTGTGAACAATGACGGTTTTAGTCTTTGCTTCCTGAATCGCATATTACAACTAAAACAGCAGTATCAAATATGAAACGATCAATATATACTCTCACAAATGACATTTCTGTGTTCCAGGAAAACGTTTGGTCTCACAGAGATGTATGATGCTATTTAAAACAGGCCTGGGGCTTTCTCTTGCAGCTTAGCCCATCCAATGGTGTGCATCAAGGCTACAACACAAAACATGAAGATAATTACAATGCTCTGATATCTTCATGGCCAATTGCTTGCACTGATGTGCAGTGGCCTGAGGACGCCGGTGCCTCGAAAGCCATACCAATCACTGAAGCTGTAACAGAGAACAGGCATGGTAATTTCACAATGGTTAATCAATACATCACTATTGATCCTTAATCCTCAATCATGCATCCTGCAGAAATAGATTATTTATGGGCTGTGATTAGTGGCTTTTTCACCTCCAAAAAAACAACAACATTAAATCCTACATTATACACTATAGACTGGGTACTCTATTATCCAGTGTATGATTTTTATAAAGTTATTTTGTCATTTAACGTCCGAGTGCAACAGAAATGTATTTTTTTTTACATTAAAGGATTAGTTCACTTTTTAAAAAACTTTTGCTGATAATTTAATCACCCCCATGTCATCCAAGATGTCCATGTCTTTCTTTCCTCAGTTGAAAAGAAATTAAGGCTTTTGATGAAAACATTCCAGGATTTTTCTCCATATAATGGACTTCAATGGGAACCACACGGTCCAAGGTCCAAAAGACAGTCAATAACAGTTTCAGATGCAGCTTCAAATGTCTTTAAACGACACCAGACGATGAATAAGGGTCTTATCATGCGAAACGATTGGTTATTTCAAAACTTATTCCAAAAATGTAACTTTTCTAAGGACAAATGCTAGCCTTGCTCTATTCTGTGAGTGTGCGTTTGTAACGTCACGTAATACGTAATTACGTTTAAAAGGTCACGGGCGACGTAGCGTATTATCTCTACGCATTTTGAGCTATCTGTGTGTATCCACGTGTATGCGTGTATGTCTACACCATTAACGTCACCATTAACGTGATTCCACGTGTCTGTACACGCCGTCAAATGTCCGAGCGAAACAAAGCAAAATGTAGATCTACATCTGGGGCTATCTCTACAGCTATCTTTTTCTTTCCTAACAGTCATATAAATGCAATTAACCCCAGTGAAGGGTAGGTTTAGGGACGGGGTTGAGGTAAGTCATATATTTACATATACAGTAATAACGTTAAGTCAACGGCGTTCATAAACACGCTGAAAAGCGATTATGCGTGTTGATAGCACGCCAAAAATGGAATTGGCCTGTCAAACACACGCTACTTCATGAGATCAGTCTGCGTTGCTTCAAAACATTAAAATTGAACGGTAGTCGCATGTAGACTTTTAATGATGTATTTCTTCACTAGCTTTCTGGACCTTGGAAGTGGTTGTTGCATGTGGTTGAAAGCTCTCGAATTTCATCAAAGAATATCTTCATTTGTGATCCAAAGATGAAAGAAAGTTCTACAGGATTGGAATGACATGAGGGTGAGTAATTAATGACAGAAATTGTGTTTTTATTTAATAAGTGCATCATCTGGGTATTTGAAGTCATTTGTTCTTTAAAGAATTGTCAGTGTGAACACTACTCGCACTATACAAAAAAATCATGAAATAGTGCATAAAATAATACCCAAATTGGGTATTTAACTGAATGGATCCATCTGTTGAAGGTGCTTGTAAGGACTAACCAATAGTGACTAAGATACATTTCAGAGCAGCTGACTCAACAAGAGCTTTATATCTAATATGTGATTCTTCGCTTCATGAACATACAGTAAATGAAGTATAAACCAACTGTGACATTTATCAATGTAGACAAAGGTGACAAATGTTATGAACAAAGAAAATAAGATCATCATGGGAAGAGAATGAAGAGAGAGTGAAAGAGACGGAGCGAGAGAAAAAGATGGGGGTTGGGAGAGACAACCAGATGGATGCATAGTTTGGACTGAACGTTTTAAAACCAGCCCAGAGGCAAGTGCCTTTGTCGGGCCAGTTTACATGTGAAGTCATTCCAATTAAAAGATTGAGTAGCTCACTCTGTAGCACAAACACGTGCATGCTGGGTAGATTATTTATTATACCCAGGACAGACAGGTCAACTACACAACAATATTTACACACATATACACAATGTAATTAATTAGATAAAACAGGCATTTTATGAAGAGTGGTGTTTACCTTTACCTATGATGGTACCCAGCAAGCAATATCTGTCATTTCACCATCTAAGTTAACTATAGACCTGAAATAGTCCGGCTATGATTAACCCACTTCTATCCAAAATAACCTTGAATTTGGTTACATTTGGTTACAAGGTGTTTGGTTTAATTTCTTCACTCGTTTCATATCTTTGTTATCTAATTGATGACTTGTCTATTCTTGGGCTATTAGATCGTTTAGACATCTATAAAATTTTCACTGACAGCCCAAATTTTGGACGTTTGGATGGCTAGACATCTTTTAAATGCAAAATTGCTTGCTGGGGGTGGTTGGAATGGCATATAATTGAATATAATATTAACAACTGCTCGCTGCAGAGCAAATGAGCTTAGTTCCTCCTTGCTGGACGTCCAGCCAGGAGGAGCGAATGTAATTTGGGCCTAATGGGTGAAGCTAGATATCCTCCAACCACACCCTAAACTGGACGTCATTTGACTCCCTGTCCCTTGGCTTTAGTGGTGGGGATTGTTCAGCGACTCTTTCCAGTAGTTGGCGACATATGACTGTTTTTATGAGTGAATTAGTAACTTGTTTACTCAACTGATTTATTCAAACACCCTGATTCATTCAGGAACTAAAACGAGGGACTGTTGCTGAATTCGAAAACCGCATACTAGCATACCACTATTACAATTCCTGACATTGAAAGATGGTAAAAATAGTAAGAGTAGTATGCCAGCTTTGCATAGTTGTGTTCGAAAATGTGTTCGCCCCCATACCCTCATTTACTATTCCCTACATTACTTCACTAAGATAGTCGACTTGAAGGAGCGAATGAGCGTGCAGTAAAGGCTGCCGATTTTGCAGTTTGTGCTTGCTGTTTAATATTAATCTCACACTCATCAAAATGGCAGCTTCAGTAATGACTTAATTTATACAATAAATAATATATAACATATTAAACAACATAATAAATAATCTATAGCATATTTAAAACAACGTCCGTTGACTAAAGTGCTTAAATGATAAACTTCAAACTAGAGATAGCATCCACAGATGGGGAAGATTCAATGTGCATCGGATAATTACATTTCATAATCAATTAAAAAGGAATTTATACCTGTGTGATATTACCATGTACCCACATTGGACCATCGGTTTGGAAAATGAATGAATGGATGATTCAGATAGCCCTGGCCTGTTATAGGTGGCGATTTCGGACACACCCCAAGTCTTTATGAGTTATTGAATCGTTATTTACTCATTACAACTGCGTGTTGCACGAAGATACATTGTTTCAATGTATATAATTTGGTTTATTTGGAACTAAAAAGACTAAAGACCGGCAATACTGTGTCTAAAATGTAAGTTTAAAAGAAATATCATACACTCACAATTGTTCCGATTATCAGAAAACATAGGCAAAATGTT
This sequence comes from Pimephales promelas, assembly GCF_988280905.1. Classification (NCBI taxonomy): domain Eukaryota; kingdom Metazoa; phylum Chordata; class Actinopteri; order Cypriniformes; family Leuciscidae; genus Pimephales; species Pimephales promelas. The sequence goes on from NC_142777.1 coordinate 32,935,176, forward strand.
TATAGGTTTATTTAAATATACTGCTGTTCAAGGAAAGGAAAGGAAAGGAGCAAATACGAACAAGTGTGCGCTAATCTCAAAAGACCTGTGCAAATATTCTGTTTGTGCCCCAGTAACACAAGTACACACACATTTTCACTCGTTTCCAAGGGAGTGTATTACTGTGAATCCCAGAATAATAAGAAAGAAAACACAGCGTTTCACAGCCATTCCCAGTTGTTGCGATTGAAAGGAAGCTGTTCAATCCTTTACCATCACACCGTTGCTAGGAAACTGCTTATGGAACAAAACATTGCTATGCAGCTCAACAGCTGTCTGTGTAATTGGACCATTATAAAACCTAAATGTCATAATTTAAGCAGTTCAAGCATGCCTAACATATAGGTTAATCATCCAAGCAAGAATGAGCGCTGAAATTACCTGTTTTGGGTCAGGAACTGATTTACTACAGTATATGTAGTGTAATAGTATTTTAATATGATTTTGCTAATCACATTAAGGATCAGCAGAGAATATTTTCATGCACAGAATTACTTTTTTAAGCTACAGGGAGATCCTTGTGGCTTATTTCAGGACAATTTAAGACAGACCTGTCTCTTATATTGTCATCTAGACTTATAAATGGCCTGCAGTGACCATTAAAAACCCGTGCCACTGGAAAAAAAACATTTAAATAAAATAATAATAGCAAAATTGGCTTACGGTAAAATAATAGATTAAACTAGGCTTGTAGGTCAGGACACTATTTTTTTCCAGATTTGCACCATTATAGTAATTATGTGTAATCTTTTAATTGTGGCCTCTAGTAATTATCTACAATGGCTGCACCATCATCCGGCGTCTCTGCTCTATACCAACCAGATCTATTTTTCGGTCAGCCAATTATGGTATAAAAAGCATAGCTCTTCATGTTGGCAGTCTGTCTCCAGGGTTTTCCGTCTGGCATGACTGGAATAACTCTACTCCAATGATGAATATTTTAATAGAGACTGGGAGAGAACAGGGGTTTAGATCTCTTGAGTCTGTCTCAACAACTGTGCTCTGCCAGAGCCCTAACAAGCCCCACCAGAGATACCGGCGGGTTTTTACACAGCCCTGCGCAGCCCAGAGCCCCTCCCCTCTCTTCCGGACCCCTCCCCTCTCCTCTGCCCCAACACAGACCCTTAATCTGCAGGACAATCCCATTTGGCCGAGCAGCTGCCAGGACTGATCACAGGCAGGCTACAGTAGTCTTCCCCCGCGGGGATGCCAAGCTGTCCACCGAGAACCCCACACGGGCCACCCGCTCTGTTTCCCTACTACTCCTTCTCTGACTGTCTTCTTCAATCACTCTCTCCCCTCTCTCTCTTCAAATCTCTCACTCTCACGTATTCACGCCCCCTTCCCCCCCTTTCACGCTTCAGTGCCCAGGGGCGCTTTAGGGCCATAGTCTTCCTCACTGTTCCTGCTCTCTGGCACAGATCTAGGGTTACCGACCGATAAAGGATTTTGAAGGAACTCCCAAAACAAAAATAGGAACATTTCAAATGCTATGATAGGGGCTCTTTAATATTTTTTTCATACATTTACATTTACAAAGTTTGCTGATAAGTAATGAATTTTTATTTAATGTCAGGAACTCAAGGGTATTTTGTCACAAAAGAAGAAATGAATGTATTTTAGTTCATGCACTGTGAACTAACATGAGCAAACAGTGAACAGCTGTATTTATATTAACTAACAATAACAAAGATGAAAAATACTATATTGCTCATTGTTATTCATTCATGTTAGGTAATACTTCATAGCCTATCTAAATATTTGTAGCCAGGTGAAGAAATATTTACTGGAGTATAAAGCATGACAGCTACCTCCCCTGTAATAAATAAGCATCACTTAAGAAAATAGTTCCTTTATAGAGTGCCTTTCAAGTAATTCAACCAAGCCATTATTGATTCTGTGTAGGTCGCATCAATGCAATGAGCCAGTAATCTGCTCAGTGTATGCTGCATGGTTGTTGTGATCACACACAGATTGTGTGTAATTCATCAGTTGTGAGTGAGAGACATTGAGCTGAGCTGGTTGTGACAGTAGAGCATGAGGAGGATACAGGTGCTCCAGGGATAGCAGGCTTTGAACGCTACAGCGAGTCTGGCTGATAGGATGGGCTGGTAACATATGGTGATGGCCATGTGGCAGTCAGCGGCACAATCCTGTCATTTATAGTGAGACCGCCCCCGAGTGTGAGAGAGGCTTAAGCCTAAATATTTTGCATTTAAATTCATTCTCATTGTATTATTTTTACCCCTCCCCCTTTCATTTTATTTAATTGTCTTCACTTTATTTATTAGTGGTGCTTGTTAGATGATGAGACACTACATTTGAACAATTTGACCATTTTGTGAATTTCAGAGCGTTATCACCCTGGAACTAAATGATATGTCACAGCGCCATCTGCTGGTCTAAACTTCATACAACAATACTGTGAACCATGGCACAGATGGCAACTGATATTGCGATACAGTGTGTCACTATACAGTATATCGCAATACGAAACGCTACAATATGTATTGTGAATAGTAACCTTTTAGAAAGTGATTCTATTGTAGACAGAATCTGTATTGTGTAAACAGAGTTTTAGTGTGATAAAAGGTAATACTTTATTTCGATAGTCCACTATTGACATTCTACGTCAACTATCTGTCATTAGAGCATTAGTTGACTGTCTGCTAAATATCTGCTAACACTTTATTTTGATGCTATCAAACAGACATTCTACTGTCTACAAGTAACTTTGCAACTACAAGTCAAATTATACTACCCTAACACCTAACTCTAACCTAACAGTCTACTAATACTCTAATGACAGTTAGTTGACATGTAGTTGCAAAGTTACTTATAGTTAGTAGAATGTCTAAATTGGACTACTGAAATAAAGTGGAACCCTATATAATGTTAAAATATAATGTTTAATAGGGGGATATTTGTGGATCCTAATTATACCAATTGCCAAATATCTGTTACCGAGGGGTGTAACAACATATTGTGCCACAATATGTCGCAATACAAAAATTCAACAGTACGTATCGTGGATAATTCCCCCAAAAATAAAAAACTACTAGTCTGTGAGAAAAAATTCAAGTTTTAGTGCCAGTACTACATTAAACTACTATATATGATCTTGATTATAATGTATAATAATGCAATGGGGGAATATTTGTGGGTTCTGATAATGTCAAATGTCTGATGTTACCAGTAAAAAGTGGCCAACATTACTTTAAATATATCTAGTCAGTGAAAGAGTGCAAGAATATTCGTCTACAATAATTATGTATTTTCAGCTTTAGAATCATGAATATTTTTATTCTGGTGTCACCATTGTCCTTGGGTTACAAACAGCAAGTCCAAACCTATTCATTTAAACCCACAATGTAATATCAAAGTTAGCATTTTTAATCAAATAATTTGTTCGCAATAATATTGTATTAATATCGTATTGTGAGTTCAGTATCGTGATATGTATCGATCGTGACATGAGGGTATTGTTACACCCTTACTGTTACCAGTAAAAAAGTGGCCTACATTCTTATGGCCTATTTATTTCCACCCCCATTGTAAAACCAAATTTAGCATTTTAATCAACAGTAGATTTTTTGTTTTTGTTAACCTTTTACTATGTCTTGGAGTATCGCAATACTGTATCGTGAGTTCAGTATCGTAGTATGTATCGAATTGTGACATGAGGGTATCGTTACACCCCTACTAATTGCAATACCAAGCTGATTTTTTATACAATATTCAGGATGGTATATATTTATATACTGATTAATTCAAGCACTAAAAACAACTGAATGTCTTTATATGTTAGTTTACTGCTTAATTATTTTTTTAAAAACGGATTAATTCAGGAACGCATACCACTACTGCATGGAGATACACTGTCTGTTTGATCCTGCTTTGGTTCATTTGGAACTAAATAGACTAACTAGCAATATTGTGTCTAAAATTTAACTAATTTTAACGTCTGCATAAAAGCAATATCATACACTACCAATCATGCCGTTAGCATATACACTTCAAAGAATCATATAGTGCTAGTACATGTACAAAAAATAGGTATTGCAATAGCACATGTTAAAAAAATCCACATTAAAGTTAAAAGTAATTCTCCAAACTGAGCAGCAGAGAGCGCTATAACACAAAATAGACTGCAAGTCACTCCACATCACCTCAGTTTAAGAGCACACATATGAAGAGTTCAAAGTGTGCTGCTATATTTACTCCATCTTCATGACCTTCTGTTACTCTCTGCAGTTTGAGTCAAAGGTCAATCCACCAGCCTTCACTTGAGTATACAAAACACATTTTCAGCGCCAATCAACACACACACACAGACCCAGAGGATAATGTTTCTAATAAAAACTGTAATGAGAAATAAAATTAGATACAAATAAGAGCACAGAGCTCTTATATCATAGCTCAGATTTGGATTATAAATGTTTTAAGTTCATATATTGAGATCTTCGGTTATTCTGACAATACCAAGCACAGTTCAAGGCATTGTTGGGATCTCTTTTGAAGCTCAAGAAGACACATGTGAGAGGTCTTGTTCTCAGAAGCATCTATTTGACTGAACAATTTAGATGTCAAAGAGACCATACCCCTCATTCATGCTTGTTCAAATGTTGTTCTTGCATAACAAAGCAGACTTTCACTGTCCAATATAAACCCAAGCCCAAACAAACCCACAATGTATCTCTCTTTGAGACACACACTCTCACACATACATGCACACAAGCAATCTGAACTAAAATTGACCCGTTTTATGCCATATATAACAAAATGACCGTGTCCCCAGTCTTCTACCCATGAGTGCCTGGAGCGTGAGCTTTTGAGAGGAAACAGAAGTGGATCAATGCTCTGCTGTAGGACTGTTTTCTGTCCTGAGGCTCCAACTGTTCCACTCTAAACTGCATCAGAGCAACAGCAAAAAACTCAGTCTGTACTGCAGATACCCAGAAACATCAGAGATGACAATGAATCCCTTTTGTTTAGCTGATAAAATCCATTTGGCATGTGCTGGACCAGTGTGGGAGTCCAACACAGATGGTTGCTTATTACTATAAGTGAAGAATATATTTCAGATATCCACTTTTTTTCTGTGAATGTGCGATATATAAATATTTACAGGGTTTTATGTTTGCTTACCAAAAAAAAAAAAAAAAAAAAAAACCCTATGACTTTCCACTGACACATTCACTCTTACACCTTCATTGAATACCTTGGCAGCTTTAAACGGGTATATGGGCTATAATGGGCCATTTTTGTCTATGCACTTATAATTTTAGTTGTTTTTTTTCTGCTGTGCATTTAATTATATGCAAACATCCTCTTTGCATGAAATAAGGAACAGTACATTGCTTGGGCTACAAGTTTGGTACAATATTTGTCATTACAAAGCCTGCATTACACTGGCTAATTTGCATGTACTCAAATAGTCAATAGCAAAGGACAAACACATCTTAAAACCCATGCTCTGTAAAAAAGTTATGACCAAATAGTTTACAACATATGTTTTTACATTGCTTTAACTCATCAAAATAAGTAAAAGCTGCTGTCCGTAACTTTTTTAAGTTAAAAATAATCCAAAATAATTATAAAAAAAACAAAAAAAAAAACATATTCTGCCAGTGGTCAAAACTATCTGCTTGCCATAGCTAGATTCAAAACAGTTAGCTTGTAATAATGATTTAATGTTTCATGCCGATTTACAACCCACATAAAGATGATAATTCCGCGAATAACTGCAATTGCAGATTTCGAACAGAGGAAAAGTTGCGGACTGCAGCTTAAAGCAAATGTTAACTTTTTTTATAAGTTATACAAGATTCAAGAAGTCAGTTCAATGTAATTTAAGTTGAAATTACTTATGTGATGAAGTTGATTGTACTTAAAAATCGAAGGCATTAACTTTTTTTAAAAAAGTGTAGCTACTTGCTATTACTTTGATTTTTTGCTAAGACATTCACTTGAACCCCAGCAGAAAATCTTCATCTTGTAAGCCTGTTTGTGCTGTTTTGTTGAACTCTATAAGTTACAGTTTGCTGTCATGCAAATGACCTCTCATTATGTGAGTCCTTTAAGAGAACAAATCAGGTATTTGTGATGTTCTTTACTGATTCCGGACTTCTGTTCCTTACACAGAGTTCTTAAATTCCTCTTTGTGAATGTGCTTGAAAGTCTTTGAATGAAAGCCTTGAAGTATAACTTCAATGAAGCTGTATTTATATTAAAGACATTTCCTGTTTGAATAACTCTTTTCCATACATTAGATATAAAATACGAACTACATGCATTTCAAAAACCAGCCTCCTCCAGCCTTGAGAGGTTTGATGTTGAGCCTTTGATGGAGAGCTGAAAGAGAGTACTCTTCGTCTAAAAACACTTTTTTTATAAACCAGAACAGCAGGACTCTCAGCAGAGCTCAGATATCTCAGTCCAATTACCTGCCTAAACTGAAACCAAATGTGAGAGAGGTAATTACCTTAAAATTAGAGCCCTCTCACCCAGTTCGTGACACGAGAAGTGGTCCATATAGATGTATCGGGTGTATTAATCTGAGAACAAAAGCCCAGACTGGAGCAGATATGGTGTTATTGAGGTTAAAAGAGGAAAAGTGCTCATTAGCTGTGTAAATAAGCACTAATGGGACGAGGGCATTTTGTTCTGCTTTGATCATACCAGTAGAATCACGCTGTCTCCATGACAACCTGTGCTACGGCACAGAGAAACAGCCTCGTCTCTTAAAGTCAAGATGATATTAATATTGACACTGGTTACTTTCTTAAAGTCACCATGAAATCAAAATGGACAAATATATACTGTATATATTTTTTATGGAATATTTCTGTGTTTATTATAAACGATTTATGTGCATTTTTTTTTTTCTTTATTTAAAACTTCTCTCTTGCAGCGACATCTGTTTTCTGATGAGGGCGGGACAATCTGTCACTCACATGACATCACAGCAATAGCAAAACACAACCATCCAATCAATTCCCAATGACAAAATCAAATCCTGCCCTACAATTTTTATTGATTGTGAAGCTGTTTCACTACCATTCACAATGGCGGAGAAATAACCATCGCAACTTACGTTTAATGTCTTTGTTTAATTTCACTGAAAATATGTGAAAGTGTAATTTATTCCTGTGATCAAAGCTGAATTTTCAGCATCATTACTCCAGTCTTCAGTGTCACATGATCCTTCAGAAATGATGATTTGATGATCAAGAAACGAATAAAATCTTAAATCAAACGCATATAGAAATAATTATAATCTTTTGTAACATTATAAATACATTTACTGGCACTTTTAAACAAATTCAATGTGTCCATGCTGAATAAAAATATCACTTTCTTTTTTTTTTACCTTTACTGACCGAATTAATGAAGTTTATTTTTTATTCCTAGTTAAGACGGGTTTGCACATGCTTTATGTTCTTACTTAATTGCATAATAGAATATTTTAATAAGACTCGTGTGACATAATTTGTAATTGATACATTATTTGATATATTATTAAAGGGTTAGTTCACCCAAAAATGAAAATTGTGTCAGTATTTACTCACCCTCATGTTGTTCTAAACTTCTATGTGTTTGTTTGTTCTGCTGAACTCAAAGGAAGATATTTGGAAGAATGTTTTAATCAAACAGATCTCATTCCCCACTGACTATGTATTTTTTCCTACTATGGTAGTCAATGGGGAATGAGATCTGTTTGATTAAAACATTCTTCCAAATATCTTCCTTTGAGTTCAGCAGAACAAATAAACACATAGAAGTTTGGAACAACATGAGGGTGAGTAAATACTGACACAATTTTCATTTTTGGGTGAACTAACCCTTTAATCAATATCTGACAGCTGGTGGTGCGACAGAACAATTCGTAGTGTAATGTTTGCCACTTCACTTTATTACCTCTATGAGTCGCAAACGGACAAAAATATACGTACGCCAGACATGAAGTTGGAGGAACGCACATTCTTACGTTAATTTCACTGTTAGTGCATCTGGCCGTGAACGTGAAAACTGGCGTACGTCGTGTTTTTGTACGTACGCAGTGTTGATGCATAAGGCCCCTGAAGAATAATTTAATCTTTTCTGTACTTATAAACACTCCAAATATCCAACAAAATGCATTTAAGCGCTAAAAAAGTGGATTTAGCATTATATGTCCTCTTTAAGCCTCCACATCCCAGTCGCTATCTCAGTTCCCAGCAGGTGAAGGCTCAAATAAACATGGCCTGATTTCTGGGACAACATTCTTATCCTCTGCAAACTCGCATTCAGGTCTGGCTTCATTCTGGTATGAAACATAATTTTTTCACAATCAGATCAATTCTCGATATATTCTCTTTCTGCATTAAACATTCTAAAACATGTCACTTGTGGATGTGACAAGTGCACAGATGATAAACGTGTCTTTGCAAGTCTTGATGAAATCTACTGACTGTCAGCGGTCGATAAAATATTACTAGACTTTTTTTCATTTGAAACATTTTGTGAAGTGCTTTTTAAAAAGTCTTGAGGAGAAAGGAAATCCCAAATGTTTAGACTGTGCAGAGTTTAGAGAATAATGTTTTCTTTTTCACTTTCATGCCCTCTTCCCTTTTAAAAAGACTATACTTAAAGACTATACTTTTTTCTCTATAAAAAAGTGTAGTCCCACCAGCTTAGTCCTCTTTTTAAAGCTTTACCAGACTTCCTTTGCCTTTTTCTTTTTTATCCTATTTCTGTCTCTGTACAACATATCCACGCCAAAATATTAACCTGACAAGCATCCTGAAGGAGACAAAGCAATGTTTTCTGAGGTGAAAATCATATTAGCACAAAACTGCATAAGACCTTGATTCATCATGTCTCTGTTTATGTCTGTAAATGTTTTAGGCTCTTTGACCTGGAAGTGCATGACCCAGATGTGCATTTTTCCCTGATCCCAAAGATTCCATTCAATCATGCGAGGACAATCCTCAATCCCTAATCCCACTATCCGGAGGGAAATCATGCAGAGTGGTGAGTAAAAAGGGGGGGGAGGAATTACCAAACGCAACACTGCTCCTGGACCATGCATGTAAAACACTTCCCAAAAACAAATTCCCCTATTAAAACACAAATATTTCCTTCTTTTATCTCCGAAGGAAAGAAGTCACCTCAGTACACAAACATTCGTAAACACGGATATCTGTCTTGACACGCATTGAAATCAATTAATAGACATAAAGCACTGTCTAACCCTGTGGAAGTGATGTGAGCTAAGAAGTCAGTTAGAAATCAGCAGTCGTGTGGTCACGCGTATGACTGTTACACGTACTTCCAGCAAAACAACCTTATATTTGCCATTCGTTTACTTTCATTTATGATGATATATGATGCACTCCAATATATGAAATCGAAGAAGGTAGGCCTATATGTGATATATGTGATGTGACATTATTATTTCATATGCACTATGATTTGATGCAATATATGATTAGAAATATACACTATCATTCAAAAATTTGGGGTGAGTAAGATTTTTAATATTGTGAAATATTATTAGAATTTAAAATAGCTCTTTTCTATTTGAACATATTTTGAAATGTAATTTATTCCTGTTATGCAAAGCTGAATTTTCTGCAGTCTTCAGTGTCAGATAATATTTCAGAAATCATTCTAATATGCTGATTTGATACTTAAGGCACATTCTTATGCATTTTTCCCCCCCCAGGATTCTTTAATCCTGAAAACAGCATTTATTTGAAGTGGAATTCTTTATATGAAATTGAATTGGAAAACATTATAAATAAATACATACAAGTATACATTTCTTTAAAAAAAAAAAAATCCCAAAGTTTTGAATGGTTGAGTATATGTGGTTGAAATGTTATTAATCTTTCCAATATATAATATGCTTAAAAAATTGTTTTTCTTGAGCAATTTAAAAATTTTCTCTGAAAATTAGAATTAAACACCCTGTTTTTGCTATTTCTTTATGGAAACAAATTGTTATGACTGGCAAACTCCTGCATACTTTTGATGTGAATCGTGGGTTGTCGTATGTCGTAACGTATGATGTTGTGACATCATCACAGTTTCATTGTTTCAAAAATTCTGTAAAAATATGGCCCCTTTTGAAGTGCGTGTTTGACAGTTTTCCAGCATTTGACTGAGTGTACAGGGAGATGACCTTAGAGTCTGTCACTTTATATAGAGTGGGAGTTTGGTATCGATGTTTTCTCCGAATTGCACGGCGCTCGTGATTCATCAGCTGCAACGGGCCTGGCGCCTCTCCGAGAACTTTCATTAAACGTGAAGAAAAGCCTACTCCGGTACGGCCATCCTGGGTATAAATAATTTTAGGGGGAGTGAGGGAAGGAAGTGAGGATGCATGTTTTTTTGCATAGCATATTAATGGATTTTTCTGGCCTACTTATTCAAGTACGCACGCATGAACACACACAGCATTATGCAGTGACACGACTTGCATGTATGCTCACCTACAGTATATTACATCAATAATTAAAAGTGGCCATCTGTGCCATTGCTTTCCTTTGAAAGAAAGAGCAAAATATGCATGTGTGAATTAGAACAACACATCATTGCAGCAAGTAAATATATAGCAGTGCTGATTCATTTGGCCCATGTCTGTCTCTCCCTGCTTAGTCATGTGCCAGAAGGGAAAAAAGGTAATTGATCCAGTAGGTTTCTTTTTAAAGCTGTGCCGCCCTCCAACTCAGTGTTTCCTGGATGTGCAGAATATAGCCAAGACAATTAGAGCTCCTTATTTAAGAACACTGCAAAGCTTCAGCCCCAAAAACGTCTGCTAGCCCAGCATAACATGCATTGAGGAGTCTCTCTCTCGTTCTTTCTTCCTGGAGTCTCTTCACAGATCTGAATCAGCTGACCTGCCCTCAGTCTGGAGAACACAAAGCAGGATTTGTGCTGCTGTGGTTTCTCGTCGCTCTCGCTGAAAGAGTGGACGGAAGACTAATGCATCCACCTCTTTAGAAAGGAAACTGATGCAGGATTTGTACAAAGACAAAGTGTGTGTGTGAGAGTATGTGTGTGAATGCACAAACACCTAGCTTGGAGAATTTCAAAGCTTGAGCTGATGAACCACGGCCTCCTGTGAGAGATTTTAGTTTACAGTGGCCCCAAAACATATTTCGAAAAATAAATGTTTCAGAAGCGGAACGTTTGCGAAGCAACACAGACGCGTTGGCGCATTAATACTGATGTAATGCGGTCACAGGTGTGTGTTTGTATAGTCATTTACAATGGTTTCGAATGCGGCTCAACCAACCATAATCAAGGACTGGAACTATTTATTTTAAAAAGTGTAGTTTTAACATTTGAAACCTATCGAAATACTTTGTGCAAAACATTTTACTTGAGAAGTGTGCTTGTGATATTTTTCTTTAATAAATGTGACTTTTTAGATTTTTTGCTCGGTAATGCAAGTAATTCATTCATTTTGAAGTGACTTAAAACCACTTTTTGGGGGAGAAAAAAAAGCAATTAAACAAAATAAAAGTTGAAGTTAAAGAAAAAATAAAACTAAATGAATGATATACGTATATATATATATATATATATAGTATATATATATATATATATGAAGCACATAAGAAAACTGAATATACTGTATATATATATATATATATATATTAATAAATACTATAATAGTATATAAAAATGCTAAAATGACATAATATAATAGGCTGAAATTTGTATTTTTTTGCATTTAAATTTTTTCTCCCATTTGTAGTTGGATATACAACTAAAAACTAAACATTGATTACAATATGTAAAAGTGAAAGTAAAATGTGAACACTCTTGAGTCTCTTTTGAGCTATTAAAACATTGCTTTGTTTATTTGTGCACCACAACCTGCCCAACCTTAACCAATGGTTGTAGGTCGAGGGTGGGGCTACCTGTTTGACTGGCCAATCACAGAAGGGGGGAAAGTGTTTGCGAAATTGTTCGCAAACACAATCATTATTTTTCCAATTGAAAGATAACAGTAGTGCAGAATACGAGCGTAAATGACAACGGGCATCGGGACGCAAGATTCGATCGTATCATCTCGTATAGTGTGTCATAGTGGGCAACAACCTACGTCGCGTCTGCGATCCTTCGCGATTCGTGACAAAAAGACAAGCATGTTTAATTTTTTTAACGGTCATCCACGACGGTTCCGTCACATGGATAAGGTTGATCAATAGGAGCACAGAAGCTTTTCCGAACACAACTTTCAAAAATGGCGAAACGTTAAAGACTGGAAGCAACGTGTAGTCTGACATGTCTTGTCCATGACATGACAAGATTTTAGGAGTAAAATCACGTAATCTGACACAGTGACTATCGTAACAGACTAAAAAAAAAATCGTGTAATCTGAACCAGGCATAAAGTGACCAATAGAAGATTGTTAGGCCTACATGATTGCATGACCTCTTTAAATTGCAAGAAACTTTCAATTGCAGGATTGCAGCGTGGCAGTAAAGTGGAGTAGATTGCATAATTTTATATGTATTATAATCATGTTTTTAAAAAAGACATCTCAGAATTTAACATATTGGACCTGTTTTAATGTCCGTATAAATTTTGTGTGCTCAGTCTAGTGTGACCATGGCATTTGAGTTTTGATATGCCAAGATGCTAACATGTGCAATCAAAAGTCTCAATATGCACAAATTCTTCTAAAACTAAATATCTGAGCTGATGCTATCGTAATTTGTTTTAATCCTCTACACTCTCACTTAATATCTCATTCAGGCCTTTCTAAATTTCTCCTAAGGAATTTTAAGAAGAAACATCAGCGACAAAGTTGATGAAACATAACTTCCTATGAGCAATAAAATTACACACACACTGCCTCTCTTAAAATCTGTTTAGTTAAGAGGTTATGCGAGCACTCTGAAAGATCGACCTGTTCTCTGTGTAATGTGTCTAGTCTGATGTCTCTCCTCCCCCACTTAGGCTAACCTCTCATAAGTCTTCCTCTTATATCACGATATCCACTTTATGACACAGGCCGCACACACACATGCTCTCATGTTGTAATTCCCATCAACCGTGAGGCTTCTCACAGAACAAGCCGCTGCTTGATTTTCCCCGACACAAGCAAAATAAGTGGAATTCACCAGTGTTTAGAAGTTAATCCATCAAAAAAATGATTGATCATCCACCACACACACATATACACACACACAAACTCATGAATAACCCATCAGAAAGCATGCACCGACTTCCTCGTCAAGTCAACAGGGGTTCGGAAAAAAACTATTTATCAGTCCGTCGACACACACCCAGGTTTCTGATAAACGATCTCCTGCCCGGCCTCTAGGCCAACACCCTGATATAACATTAGCCGGTCAGACGACAAACACAAAAACAAGTTGGATGATCACAGAGAAAATTCACTTCGGGGCCTCCGAGTCATTGCACTAATGAACGACCGCATATTGAACGCTTGAAAGTTCAGCCGGACCTCTGGGCATTGACAGAGTATACGCCGTTCCGATCCAACCGTCCTCGTCGGATCAGTTCGGCTCCCAACCTTCCCAAAGCGCACTTCATTAGCCTGATGATGAAGCTTTTTTTAAAGATCCATAACACCCGTTTCACGCTCATGTCATCAGAGTCATCGCCGCTGACCTCTGTTACACAACCACAAGCTCTATCTCTCTTTTACTCATCAGTTTTTCCTGCACACTTGCTGGTGGCTACAGCTGAGCTTTTAATGCCGGTCAGCATACAGCTTCTTTCAAACTGTGCGTCAGCTGTATTATTTTGTCATTTAGGGTCGGGAAGCCAACATGACCCCGTTTGGTACTTTGAAATGCTGGATTATAGAGGTTTCAAAATGACCAGCAGCACAAGGCTTTCTCTAAAACAAACTCACCGCCGGCACGACTGGCAATAAAGTAAGCCAGCGATGAATAATTAATCTGCTGTTGTATCATTTAAAAAGCCCAATATATTTGTAACTATCACAGCTGCATATGAAAGCTATCTAGAACAATCACTGTAAAGACTCACTTTAATGTGACTTGTTTATTCCACACTGTAAAATAAAATAATAGATGGAGAAGGTTAGTTATCTCATTAGTAATTTAATAATAACGATAATAGTGTAATTACTGTAAATACTGTAATTTTAATTTAATTAACACATTGTATTAAACTGAAGACATTAAAGGGATAGTTCACTTTGAAATTCATTTTTTGTATGTTTTAGCTTACCTCAAGGCCATCCAAGATGTAGGTGTCTTTGTTTCCACAGTTTAAATTTTTATATATTTAGGTCAAACCGTTCTTGTCTGTCAGTCATATAATGGAGGTCTATGGTCACCAACTCAGAGCATGCACAGAGAAGTCCAAATTAAACATGATTTAATGACTCGTAAATGTGAGTACACATTGATGGCCTAAGACACGAAACGAGCGGTTTGTCTGAGAAAACGAACAGTATTTATATCGTTTTTACCTCTTGTGACCACAGCCACGTCCAAGTACTCTGAGGGCGCGGGCGGTTTGTGGCTGTGGTTACAAGAGGTAAAAACGATATAAATACTGTTCGTTTTCTCACACAAACCGCTCGTTTCATGTCTTAGGCCATCAATGTGTACTTACATTTATGACGAGTCATTAAATCATGTTTAATTTGGACTTCTCTGTGCACGCTCTTTAAGGTGGTGACCATAGACCTCCATTATATGACTAACAGACAAGAGCAGTTTGACCTAAAAATATCAAAATTGAAACTACTGTGGAAACAAAAACACCTTGGATGCCGCTAAAACATACCAAAAATTTATTTCAAAGTGAACTATCCATTTAACAGTATAATGAAGTGGATGAAATTATGGCGTCTATCAGGACTAACAGGACCATGACAAACGTTGACCCTTGGTTTTACACTTCATCTACTAAGAGGAACATGCTAACGTTAGAGGCGCACTTTGACACACCAGGTGTCTTGACAAATGAACTTTGCTATAGTCCAGGTTTTGGCTTTTTGCCTTTTATTGTGTTACAAATGAAGAACAAACAGGAAAGTAAGGGGAATATGATCATGACATGACACAGGCCGGATTCAAACCTGCACAATGACTCTATGTCTTTAATAAGATTCTTTACCACAGTTACTGACATCATAGACCAGTTTAACCTTTATATTCAGCATGGGAAGTTATCACATAGCTGTTTGCTCACAGGAAACCAGGTTGCTCCTCAGATAAGGGCTATGCAGGTGATCATTTTAATAACAGCATCAGTTTTCTTGCCTTCCGTTGCACTAAATCTGACCACAGTGCCCAAAGAAATAATCTAACACTGATTTACTATATCGTGGGGAGGAAGTGCAGCCTCGGTCTGTTTTCATTCTACTGCAGATCAATAAAAACACAAATCTATAGAGACAATACCGTATATAAATAGCCAGTGTTCTTTTTGTGAATATAAAGAGGGTCACATTATCCTGTTAAATGGTAAACAGCAACAGAGGGCAAACATAAATCAGACGTTTATGGTCGACAAGCTCTGCTGTTCAACAGCGTTGTAAAGAAGATGTAGGGCACACACAATTCACACATGCTTGGATGTTTCTTAGACCAAGTAATATGGCTTTCTCTAGGTACGTTAACAAAGACTGTTTTATTAGACACAGAGTTGCACAACCAGGCAATATTAAAGTGGCTTTTATGACTACAAAACTGTGATCTCCAGGTCAGAAGAACAGCATGGATTCATAATTGAAAGGTTATTCGTTCGCTCAGGTACTGGGGGCTTATGAAATAAAGTAAATCTCATTCATACAGATCTAGCAATTATAATCATGACAATCTTTAATCTACATCTGAACATAATGTTCTAGGGAGTAAACGCTTCTATCTCAGTCACTCAAAGAAATGAATTTATATAGCCTGTCCAAATCGACTTATTTAAAACAAAAAGAATACATTTACACATTATATTATTATCATCATTATTATTAATTGAAAATAATATGTATAATAATCTTAGGTGACACTTAAGAGGGTACAATTCTCACTATTAACTATTATTTTTGCTTTAATTAGAGCTTATTAATAGTTAGTAAGGTACATTTAGGTTTAGGGATGTAGATTATGGCCATGCAGAATATAAGGCATTAATATGTGCTTTATAAGTAAAGCTAAAAATAGGCATAAGCAACTGGTTAATATAGTGAGAACTGGACCCTAAACTAAAGTGTCGCCTAATTTTATTATTATATGTATTACATTCATAAAAATCAACATTTGCCACTCATGCTTGATCACATTCAGTTTAGATAAACTGCTTCCCTTGCACTTCCGAACAGAAAGTTGTCATTACGCAGCGGTGACCCAGCAAAAGCACTCTCTATCTCCAGTCTTACCTTCCGTGTGACAGCTCGAGGAGAGCAGGGTGCTCGGGGGTCGGAAGAGGTAAGGCAGGTACCGGGAGAAACATTTCATCTTTCTTTCGTTTTCCTTTGGGAGGGTCCTTTCCCACCATCCGCGCTGCGATGACAGCAGAACCGGACCGGAGGAGGGATGATACTGATGCTGATGCGTGTGGAGTCACGGCAGCATCCTAAACGCTTCTCACGCGTGTGTCAAGAAGACGTGCTGTGTGCATCCTCGCAGTTCACCATGTTTTCCTTCCAGAAGGAAGGAGGGTTGAGATGTTTTCCTGAGCTTCGGTTGGGAGGGGCAGTTACTCTACACGGACATTACCCAATGAGCAGGAATATACTGCGCACAGCCCGACTCATCATCAGGCTTTATTATAGATGCGCTCAAAGCATGACATGAAATCACCCTCATGCTTGAGAGAGTGATAGTAAACTTTTTGCTGTTCAATTTAAATCTGTCCAACAGCGCCATCTCATGGTTGGCATGTATACCGCCATGACATCCTAATGAAATGTCTTGGCAATGTTCTGTTTAACAATCAAATGTTTCGTTTTTGGCTAAACAAACATAAAGATAACGTAGCCTATATAGACACAAAACGCCATCAGAGTAACACTATCATAATGCCGAAAAACATAAAAAATGTAATGTAAAACATCCTAGGGTAGGAGTTTAAATCAAATAATCTGAGAACTTACTGTTTTTCAGTCAGTACATTAAAATGTTATTTCTACAATATAGTGATACTATAAAAAAAAAAGGAAAATCCGGTAGTTACGTTATTTTCTTTAACCCCTAAACCACAACACGATGCAACGCATGTTTCAAAATACAGAGGGAAAAAACAATGGGCTATGGCAGCTTGTTCTCATCCCAAGGCGTCATATATGACGCTTTCTACATCCAACGCACATGGCGTCAATATGAGACGCAGATATATGCAGGCGCCTCCTAGTGGTCTAACCCTACCCCAGACCTAAACCTACCCATACTCGGTGCGTGTTATATTGACGCTAAAGGGTGCCATGTGCATTGGCAGTCTAAGCTTCGGCAAAAGCGTCGTATTTGACGCCTTGGAATGAGAATGTGTTGGCTACGGACAATTCCTTTACGCACACATTGGGTCCTATATTAACAACGTGCAACTTCAAAGGTTTTAACATTATTTTACTGCAAAAGTATGTAAGTTATAAAAGAAAATATGTTGATAACTATAATACAGTGCATATTCACTGTAAATAATTTGATTATTGATACTCCTTGAACCAGGCCTGGCCAATGCCTACAATCTCAGTAGACCAGAATGACAAACAACATTACATTTCCTTTTAAATGACAACTTGCCGTTGTTTATGCAGAGTAAATTGCATCCTGTTTGTTCTGTTTAATGGTGTCACACTCTTCTGAGTAACATAAACCTTCACAATCATACTCAACCATCTAAAAGTAAAAGTAACCGTCTCTTATGAAACACCAGCCATCTCAAATGACCACCTCAAACAGAAACGTATGTCATAATTCTGATGCTGAACTAACATTTAGCTAAGTGTTTGTTTATTTATTTATTTAGACAAATGCCACCCGGACCCCCCAATGCAAATGTGAAAGCTTATGATATTTTGTGACGGAAATCACACACTGAGTAGTCAGCGAGAATGGCCAGAGCCTCTGAGAACAGGTGCCATCTGTGCTGGTCCCCTGGGTATCAGCATATCATCAAAATATCAAAGAGTTCACTCTCACCAACCAACCAACCATCTCTGTCTCTCTCTCTCCTCCTACTCTCTCTGACACAGGCTGCCTGACTCACTGTTGGGAACTCACGCTGATATCTTTTTTAAAGACAGCACTAATACCTCAATGAATATTTATGACTATGAGCCACAAGAGCTTCTAAATATAGATTGACAGTCCTGGGTATACTGAATCTGAAAAGCTGAAATGTAGTCGTCACAGATATGTGTTGATATAGTACAAAGCAGGACTTCCCAATATGCAATTCACTGAGATGTGCAACGTTTCTGTGAATTATTCTGCTTGCCGCTCGGTTAACTGTTTATTAGTCTACTACACTAATTCACTGGCATTCTTCAAATTATAAGTGCAGCTGTTTTATTGATTAGGCCTAATTCGCTTTATATTCTGGCTCAAGTCAATATTTCATACTCATCAGTGGTGATATCTTGAGTAGACTATTTCTGCTTCACTAGTATATTGTTGTCACCTCACCCTCTTCTTGATAAATATATTACAATATATTATGAACTCAACAGGTTGTTTAGCAGGGAAAAGTCTCTCTGAAAAATAAAGATAAAATGAAATACTAGCCTAAGCCAAGACATTGAATAGAGATTCAGTCTCTTTGAGCAGGTTTTCAACAGTTCAATAGTCCAGGAGGCCATAATTGGGGCATCTCCATAAAAAAAGTATTATAAAGCCCACATTCATTACAGTAAGGAAAAAAACAAAAACAAAATCTACATGAAGTTTTAAGGAAAAAAAGTAACATCTAAATGTTTCTCTTCATTTACATCTAACTGTACACTAGTGGATAGGGGGGAAAATTAATAAGAGTAGGCTATTTATTATTTTAATTATTTACCTTTAGTAGTGACAATGTAAAAGTCATTTATTTTAGAAAAGGCTAGTATTATAATATATTTCCCCCTAACAAAACACATCTATCTACTCCATCCATCCAGATGTTTGTCATACCTTCTGCTGCGGTCACCTCCGACGGACCCTTCACCTGGACGAAACACCAGGTTCGTTCACCTGGACCTCGTCCTTTACGCATTTAATCAAATCAGACAACAGTAGGCTATTAGTCAGACTTAAAATAATATTTTTCATCTGAATATCATCGGTCATCTTATCAGCCAAACACATACCGGGCATGATGCGTCCTCCTCTCCTCTCCTCCTATATATTTTCCTGTCTAACTGTTCTCGCTGATCACTGATGTGATGGAGCTAGATTCGCTTACGTCCTGCTGATGGCGCACATGAGCACAAACCGAAACGCTAGGCTGGTGTGTGATGTTGTTAGTAGCCTATCAGTTTGTTTTTAAGACGTCTTTGACGTTTTAATTAGCCTACATTTATGTATTTTCCTCATTATATTGTCAAGAACTTATCTTGCAGTCACCTGAATCATGAAATAATAGTGTAAATGTTTAGAAAATGGCAAAAGAAATGTATCAGAAACATAACGACCTCAATATAATTTGACATTTTGTGCTACAACAATTAGCAAATGTCTCTAATTATTTCCTAAGTAGGTGATGCATCATCGTCCTGACCTGCACATGCAATATCTAAATATTGGCCTAGTATTGAAAATGGTCTAGACTATTTGTAGACATATCAACATTAAATTCTCTTTATTTCAGAAAGACACACTTTAGAATTTCATAACATTTGCAATCAGCTAAATTACTCTCCAAACTGTCAACTTTTTTACAGGTTTTCTCAGTAGGCTACATTTCACAGATCATCCTTGAAATTTGCAAAACAGTAAGTGAATTTCTCAAAACAATTAATTCATTGCAAAACACCATTACCCCAGTCTCTTGCTCAAAATCCTTAATCCATCTCTCAAAAGTAAATATATGCGTCAATGAACATCAGAATGACAAGTCCTTGTGCCTGGAATAAAATACAACCAACAGAACATATAAAACTGAATCAAAAAGTTAAACAAACATCTTTAAGATTTTTTCTTTACATGTGAAATAAAGAAAACAATTACAAACTGAAACAGGAAGTGTTTCTGGGCCAGTGTTGTTTACATCTTGCAAAATGGTCAGTCAAGTTGTCAATATAACAGTCTACACTGGAGGGATCATGTTCTGATGTAAAATATGGATATTTTGATGAGAATATATTGTTAATTGTGGGAGTTTGATTGCAAGAGACAGGACAAGATTCACACTTTTACTGTTTTACTGTAATTTGTTGACAGACAAAGTCATTGCAATGCAGAAAGGAAAGAAATGTGAACAGGACAATCTCCTTTATAGGGAAACCTGTACAACATGCATATTATGACAACATGTTCAACCATTTTGCATGTAAAGACTTAGAAACTAATGCCTAAATGTTGTGGGGGTGAGACAATTCAACAGAGACCCATACGCCTTATTCACGGCAGCGCCATCTTTGATTTTTAATGAGAATGAAAGCGAGGCTGTGGGGGATAGTCATGCATCTCTTCAATGGGCTGTACTGTTATTTAATGTGTTTTCGGATTGTTCTGCTCATGAAACACTGAAAAAATATCTTTCCAAGAAATTTCAGTTGACAAAAAACTCCCGACAATGTAAGCTGTGGAAAATTGTAAGTATCTAGCAGTTTTATTCAGCTTTTTACAGCGGATGCCATTGGAAACACGGTAAGTCTATCCCTCACAGCCTCACTTTCATACCTGTCATGGCGCTGCTCTGAATAAGGTGTATTATAATACATTTTGATCAACGTGACATAAGCAATTAATAATGTAAGGGACAGCAGAGAATTGTTCGTAATCATTTGCATGGATGTACCAAAGCAAAGAAAAGAGAAACTGCTTTTTGATATGCACAAGTGACACAATGATGTGAAGATTGAAAAGGTATACAGTTTTGAGAAAAACTGTAAAAACTGCCCAAATAGCTTTAAAAAATTTTTAGCCTGCAATGTCACAATGCAAGTAATGACATTAAATGTTCAAAATCTTAAATAAAATGTGCACTCACATACATTTATTGAGCTCACTAAATGTATTCTTCACTATTTGTTACATGGAAAATCATATATGCCAAATTGGATCAGGATTCATTTGCAGCAGGCTATAAAACAGGTTGAAACGTGATGGTCCCTCCAATGCACTCAGCTAGCCCACGATGCACGTGCACCCCACGGCGATGCTCTCCACCACGGTTCTGTAACGGGGAACGCATGTCTTCTTCTTCGTCGGCTTCTTCGTCGGCCGGTGGCAGAGGAGTCTGCGCACGGGGATCTTGGTGTAGATGAGGGCGCTGGTCATGGTGCGATCCTCCTGCATGGTGAAAGGATTGATGCATCCCACACACGAACACACGGCCTCTGGGATGTCCACGGGCTTACGGTTGTCGTCGTGATTGATTCTAGCCAAAGACATTCAAGTACGTCTGGTCAATATTTTCTGTTAAACGTTTTCTAAAAGTTAGACTTTAGTTAGCTACTTTTCAAAATGGGACATTTTGACCACATTTGAATTGGGTGTGCAGCACACACACACACACACACACACACAAAATGTTGTGTGGTTGTAAGTAACAAATCCTTCCCTCACTGGTCAATTTGAGGAATGCTTCAGTATAGGCTACATTGAAAACCCTAAGCAATGCTCAAAATTAAATTATACATTACAATATGCAAAATCTGCTTGCATATTGAAGATAAACTCGATT
Source organism: Pimephales promelas (assembly GCF_988280905.1). NCBI lineage: Eukaryota > Metazoa > Chordata > Actinopteri > Cypriniformes > Leuciscidae > Pimephales > Pimephales promelas. The sequence continues at coordinate 32,957,050 of NC_142777.1, forward strand.
GACTTCAGGATTCAGTGGAACAGCTCATTTGCTGTAAGGCCATCTAGTGGCTAGAATTATGAAATTATAGAATTATTAGAACTATGTGTTATATTATTTTTCCCCAAAAGTCGGCAGAAACACCCGAATTGACCCAATATTAAGATATTTTAAGCTGATTTGAACTGGTTATTGCATGTATTGGAGATTTATTTTGAATTTAATTTGAAAGAATTTGGAGAATCTGCTTAAATTATAAATAACTATACATTTAAAGGTACATGCAATACAAAATAAAATAAAAAACTTTAAAAAATGCATTAAAAATAGAAAGAATATTATAAAAATGAAATGATACAAGCTTTCTGGACATTTAAAAAAAAATTTAGGGCTTCAGGTCATTTTGACCTGGCTGGAAGGATTTGTAGGATTCGAGGAGAGGCCGAATTAAACGTTTTTGATAGAAGTTTCTTATGCCCACCAAAGGCTGCATTTATTTGATCAAAAATATGCAAATATACAATTTAAAATGACTGTTTTCTATTTTAATACATTTTTAAAAATGTCATTTTCATTTATGATGGCAAAAGCTGCGGTCAGCATTTGAAAGTAAATAATAACTAATTTTATTCAGCATTAAATTGATTGAAACTGACATTTAAAGTGTTTATAATGTTACAAAAAAGGTATAATTCAAATAAATGCTGTTCTTTTGAGCTTTCTAGAAGTCCTGAAACACTGAAGACTGTAGTAGGGACTGCTAATGAAATGGCTTTCTTCATATATTCTGCATGAATTGTAGTTTAGTGTTTTTTCATAACTCAAAAAAAAAAATATTAATATGAAACTTTAATGTAACAAGTGTTTTTTTTTTAATTATTGTTATTACTAAACAGGGCTTTGAGATCTCTAAATCTTCAACCAGAACATAAGAGTTAAATACTAATGATAAATAATAATAATAACAATGACCTCCACTTCACCTACCTGTAGGACCAGGGAGAGAGGCTGCGACTATTGGACATCCACATTTTGCGGTCCACCACACATTTGCTTATGGTTAAGTTGGGATCATTTCTGACCTGGGACACCATGTCCTCGATACTCTTATCAAAGTCTGTTTCAACAGCACCAGGCATCACACCTGATTCTGGACCAGTCATCATTGGATCTGGGGAAATTTTGACAGATGACCCTTTCCGGCGAGGATGTGATTCCAGTTTTCGTCTCCGAGACTTTCCTTCTTTACTGGTGTGCTTTGTGTCAGTGGTCACAAACAGATTCCACACCATCAGGACCAGGAACACCTGCAATATGGAGTGCTGAAGGTTTAATTGAATCATAATGATTTATTAAGTAAAGAAATGTTTTTAAGGAAAGAAATGACTTTTCTGAAACTCACCATATTCCATATGTTTTTCCACATTGTTTTCTAAAAGAGCGCAATAAGTTGTCACATTTGTGTCCTTGCTGGGAATGAACTGAGCAAGGGATTACTCATACTGAAGTGTCACGCCTCACACACTGACACAGTAGCCTACAGGGACACACCTGAAGCCAACAGTTCAAGGTGGGGCCATGCCACCGCTCCAAAACATCCGATAGATAGATAGATAGACAGACAGACAGACAGACAGACAGACAGACAAACAGATAGATAGATAGATAGATAGATAGATAGATAGATAGATAGATAGATAGACAGACAGACAGACAGACAGACAGACAGACAGACCGACTGACAGACAGATAGATAGATAGATAGATAGATAGACATACAGACAGACAAACAGATAGATAGATAGATAGATAGATAGATAGATAGATAGATAGATAGATAGATAGACAGATAGATAGATAGACAAACAGATAGATAGATAGATAGATAGATAGATAGATAGACAGACAGACAAACAGATAGATATAGATAGATAGATAGATAGACAAACAAACAGATAGATAGACAGACAGACTAACAGATAGATAGATAAATCCCTAATCAATTAAAAGAATGTATTATTACGAATTTACAGGTGCATGAGTTTTCAATAGGATTTTGGTCAATTTCACAGAACACTGTAACCTTTGTTGTTTTCACGTGTGTCTATTGAATCGTGCGCACTCAAAAGACCCTTTTTATTCTTAAGTCCCAGTGAGAACAAACGACCAGACAGAGCTTTATGAGCCTTACACTCATTCTGGGAACCAAACTACTGCCTAAAGAAACTGTCTGCAGACACAGATTTGGTCAATCCATGTTTTGCCCTGATCTGGCTCATTCAATGCTATACTGATTTTCACAATGGCCTCTATTGAGTGGTGTAAAAGAACACCTGCTCTTGTGACATGTCGGGGCAGTGTTAGACCTGGAGTTTCAAAGAGAACACTTGTGGCAAACTATGTTTTGCTATTTTTAAGGGTTTGCTGGAGAAAAGCCAAAACAAGTGCTTAATATTGTGTTGAATAAAAACTGTTTTCAATTTCACTGACGATTATATCATTCTAATGAAATGAAGTGACTCAGATTTGCCTTCTTTTATTCTTCTGTACCTTTTGACAAAAGAAATTTTTTGTTTAAGTTAAAGCACCTGTGACACTTTACAAGAAATTATGATGTTTTACATTTGGACTATAGCTGTTTATCTATAATAATTCTAATGATATAACATACAAATATTGATATTTCTGCAGATTTTTATCTTGACTTGGTTCTGTGAATATGGGAATTCAAATTGTAAAATAGGCTTATCTAAATCAATTTGGAACAAGTCTGTAAAAATGTGTTACTTTGCTAAGAAAATATGACTAATAGGCCTATTTTATGACTAAGTTAAAAAAAAAAATGACAAGGGGCAAAACTTTATATTTAAGAGCAATAACTCTGGTAGTTCATTGCATCTTTGGATTGGCAATTAAGTGCTGGAAATTCCAGTTTAAGTTGTGTTTGTGGAATATGGGAGCTAGTTTCTAGAGCATCTTGAAACAGCAACATAATTAAGCTGGTTTTGGGACACTGGTTGGTCCACTAACGACTTGGTCCAGCTAATATCCATATTCCAAGCTACCATATTCCAAAACATGGCATAAACTGGAGGGCAATTATACTTTTATTTGGACATGAAGAGCTGAGCTCTGACAATTTGCACTTTTACCTTGCAAATTATCTTCGAAAATATTTTATTAAAAGGGCTAGTAACTGACGGTTAATTTAATCTATAACCAATCCGAGTTTTTATTTAAGATATATATATATATATATATATATATATATATATATATATATATATATATATATATTTAAATTAATGTTGTCAATCAAATCAGATTTATTAAAAATCGAGTCAACACCTAAGAGATGCACTTTTATCTGTAAAGCGTTGTCATCATATTTTATACTTTTATATCGGGTGTTTTTCTTTCTTTCTAATGTTAGCCCTTTTGGCTATTCATAAAAAAAACAGGCAGTTACTTTGAAATCCCATTCTGTCCATGATGATCTCGCGAGGTTTGCGCTACAACTAATTCTGACGGAAGTAGTTCTAGAGTCTCTTTTCCGGCGGCCATAGAGACAAGTCGGCAGGGTAAGCCAAGATTGCTAAAGCATTTCTCAAACATCCTTTGCCATCCTCGTGGATTTTATGTCTTCAAAGTTAAAAACACACATTATCGCTATATAATATCAATATGTTCAATTTGTCCGGGATATTTTACACCCGCAGTACAACATTATGGATGATTTTCCCTCCAAAGTTCAGCCAGTTGCTAATGTAGGAGCACTGTACTCCCGTGTGAATAACGTTACCTTTACTTTGCCCATAACACATGGCTATGTTTTCTGTTTATGGCTGAAATACGCTGTTTAATCGTGTCGCGTTTAAACACTCGAAGCACAATACAATAATGAAATTTAGGGATGTATGTGTATGTATGCTTAGCGTCATGTCAGTCAAGTTGAAATAACAGTGTAGCATTAGCACGAGCTGTTGAAATACACCGTGTTATCAAGACACGAATTCACAAGCTTCGAGTGCATTGTTTTGTGTTAGAATTTCAGATTTGTTCAGAGAGATGTGCTAAGCTGAATTAAACCCAAAACGAGTGACAAATGCTGCTTGACAGTCAGTTTTATTCTTAAACAAATGCTGTAAATCTTAAAATCTGTCTTGAATGTGTCTTATTTGTCACATACATTGTATAAGTTTACATTTTTCCATATAGCATTTAGAATTGAAGTTGAATTTGACTTGTCCTCTTCCATCACCAGCCATCATGAAGCTCAATAAATTTGTGACATCCTCCCGGCGTAAGAACCGCAAGAGGCACTTCAATGCCCCTTCACACATCCGCAGGAAGATCATGTCCTCCCCTCTGTCCAAAGAGCTTCGCCAGAAGTACAACGTAAGATCCATGCCCATCCGCAAGGACGATGAGGTCCAGGTGAGGACGTTATTCGGTTTTTCTGCCTGAAGTATAAATGCAGTCTCATGTATTGGAATGTCATTACATTTCTAAGTACGTTTCCATATCATTCCTTGCTTTCTTTCCCCTCATCACCAGGTTGTCCGGGGACACTACAAAGGCCAGCAGATTGGCAAAGTTGTCCAGGTCTACAGAAAGAAGTACGTCATTTACATCGAGCGTGTGCAGCGTGAGAAGGCCAACGGCACCACAGTCCATGTTGGCATCCACCCCAGCAAGGTGTGTATTATATTCAGATAATTGTTTACATGCAAGACAAGAGGGGCATTGGAAAAAAAAGTACTAGTGGTTGTCCTATATCCAAAGGGCAGGATGGCAGATATATTCTAAATCAATTGTACACGCGTATTGATCAGCGTGAAGTGACGCTAAAACTTTACTCGCCTCGAGTTCCAAAACTGGCATGTAAAGAAGAGGCCTAGCCACGACCGTGTCCATATTCACCTGTTTTTTTTTTTTTCAGCACAATTAAAAGCTACAAATTGCTATAGTGCGATTCATCTTGCTCTATTAGTTTACCACTAGAGCATGCTGGTTACATTTTATTCTTCTATACCAACTTGAGTCGTAGCCTACGATTCAAAGGTTTAATATTCGTACAGTCTACATACATGTGCATTGCACAAATTTATTCAAGCTGTACAGTGTGATTTGTAATGATCTTTTAGGATTGGTGAAATAGCACAGTCTGCAGTAGTGTTGTCAAAAAACTCGGTACTTCGGTACCAAGTCGGTACTAAAAAAAAAAAATGTTACGGTACCAGCTTTTCTAGGTACCGAATACCAGGTTAATCCAGTTCTAGACGCGCTGTCTGAAAGGTGCACAGTTGCGTCCTCTTCATAACGCTGATATGGCTCTCTCTCTGAATCCACTTGTTGACATGAAAGGAGGAAAGAGCCACATATGGAAATATTTTGGATTAGGCTAATGTCACGTTGCCATAAGAGGCCGATTACATGCAAATTCGCAATTTCAAATATAGGCGCGAGGCAAGCGCGCTCATAATAAAAACTTGTTGCATAGCAACGACAGACGCCGCGTGAGAGCAAGCGCTTTGGAAAGAATAAGCACGGGCAAAAATATAATAAAAAAAAACACGCGCGATATGTGAACGGACTCTAAAGTGCTTTCGGGGTAGTTTTACGAGTACATGAGCACAGTAGTATCCAACCGACACCAGAGTACTGGTATTAGTATCGATGCATCCCTATTTATGTCATTTAATGTCAATGCCAGTTCTAGGCGTATTCTTGCCTTTATAACTCCGCAGTTTAAAAAAGCCTTTTCAAAATTAAATATGAATGCAGTTTTAGATTAAATAAAAGTACAGTCAAATCAAATAAAACATGTTTTTTCTCCTGTAGCCTATAGTTTGGTAATGCTACAATAAGATACCATTTATCAACATTAGCTACTTCACATCAACACATTGAGTGAACAATATATTTTTACAACATTAATTAAAGTTTGTAAATGTTATTTAATACAAACACTTGGTTGTTCATGTTTGTTCACTTCATTCATTGTGCATTAAATAAATGTTAACGGATTAGAACTTTACAAACAACTTTAAAAATGTGTTAGTGTATACTATTGTTTATTTTAGGTCATTTTATCTAATTTTTTTCTAAAGTGTTTATAATACAAATGTACAGTTTCCATACTTGTAACCGTGATAAACACTTAAATATATGTAAATTTAAACTAAGCTTTGGTACCGAAATTGGTACCGAGAACCGTGAATTTTTACTGGTATTGGTACCGAATACTGAAATTTTGGTACCGTGACAACACTAGTCTGCAGCAGGCATTAGGCAAGTGAGTGTCAAGACATTGTTGTGATGCATGAACCGCTCCTCTTACACAAGTCACTTTCTAGCCAAACATCTTTCTATCGGACAACGTGGTGAATTGACGTAACCAACTTGAAAATGAGCAACCTATGTGAGCTTTTTTTTCTGAAATGACTGAATTTCAAGCGAATGTAAACTTGACCACCTTAATGTAACTGGGCAATCTGGTTATCAACTAATGCCACAAATCTATAAAAATATTGAATCTAATATATATTTATATAATCAATTAGACCTGCATTTGAGGCTTGTCGATAGTGATGAAACAAATACTTAGCAAAACTTAAACGTAAACATACGGATTACTAATCTGCATTAAATAAACAGCATGCTAAAACATTAGGGCCCTATGATTTCCGCAATAACGAAATCACGGACGGAATCGTGGAATCTCTTAGCATGGATTTTTACATATTTGGTTTGAAATTCTGTTTTTTTTTGTGGGAGATGAACGCATGTCTGGTGAAAATGCAAACCAGGGGAAGCAAATCCGGGTGACACAAACCCCTCAACCCGTCATTTCAGCTCCAATGACGAAATCGAATCAATGAAAGCATGGCGAAGCGGCTCTCCACGGCGCTGCTTTCGTCGGCTAAAGGTTAAGAAACTCGACTCTATAAGCCGTCAGTGCCGAGCCGAGCAGTTCGCACGTGACTTATGCAGTGTTTCCCACACGTTGACTTAATTCGCCACCACATACTGCGTTTTGGTTTTTAACACTATTTAAAACACGCAGCGTATTCTTTCAGTTGTTTCCCGCTCTCCCTTCGTCTCTCTCTCACTCACACACACAACGTGCACACCGCGTCTGTCTATGAGGCGCCGGACTGGACAAAAGCGACGCGAACTCCTTGAGAGACAGAGTGTGACTTTGTTTAAACTTGCATAAACTAATATAATTTATTTTACAGTTTAAAGCTCATAACCATATTTTGTTGTTGCTTGAAGAGTGCAGTGTTATGTTGCATCATGCAGTATTTGTCCTGAAAAGGCTCCTGATTAAATGTCTGTATTACTTGCCTCGTTAAGGTCATTCCTAATTTATTTGTATTTTTTAATACATTTTAATCATTAACTTTAAAAGCATACTATTTTTACAACTAAAATAACAGTCAAGGCTAAAAAAAACGTATTTCCCAAAAATTAAAACGGAAAAAAACGGAATTTGGGAAAAAATAAAACGGATTTCATAGGGCCCTAAAACATGTATTCAGTCATTTAACACAATCACAGATGAAGTCTGGAGCTAGTTTTATTGCATCAAAACAAGCTGTGTTCTGGTGAATTTGAGTAACAATTGTCACTCATGAACGACTACACATTTCTGACATTTGTCCAGTATTAATGAACAGACACTGACTTCAATATTACTTAATTGTTTAGAGCTACTGGCTAATGGGTTAAAGTTTTGCATGTCATCAGGGGTTACTTGTATATGAGAAATGAAGCATCTGATTGTTCTGCTTGAGTGTCACCAATCTGCCAATCTGGATCGCATTTCATTTACTGTAGTAGAATTAGTTACTTAAAGGGTAACTGCTGATTTTCAACCAGCTTTGTATTTTTACAATGGTAGTAGTTCCCGTTTAATTCCACATTTGATTATCAAGAGTGCTTTTGACAGATCTGGGGCTTTTGTAAAAACTACAGATCATACTTTTGCATTATTGTTTCCCCGCTCACTCATAGATAGTCGTATCATGTCCAGTGCACTGGTTGCATTTTTCCTGCCTTTTTGACTTTTTGTGATGTCTATAGTCAAGTAGCGCTAAATTTGGGCTATTCTACTACAGCGTAGACAGTCAAGTTTTAATAAAAGCCCACCTTGAGGAGAATTAAATGCTGTTTTTTTCCGTCAAATCTGACGTATACATTAATTTATGATCAATTGCATACGTTTTATATATTTCATGCTGTTTTATGTTGATGGGAATGTTCACAAAATGAATCTTTTTGTTCTTCAGGTGGTGATCACCAGGCTAAAGCTTGACAAGGATCGCAAGAAGATTCTTGAGCGCAAAGCCAAGTCCCGACAGGACATTAAGGAGAAGGGCAAATACAAGGAGGAGACCATCGAGAAAATGCAGGAGTGAAATGACTTTTTGCTAACAATAAAAGACTGTAAAACCTGACATTTCTGTGCTTCTCTTTTATATAAAAGTGTTTGCTTTGTTGTGAATTGAACTTGAAGTGAAAGAATTTGGATTTAAGCTCAACCTGATGTTTTCATTAAAAAATTATATAAAATCACAGTTTGAGAAATAGCTGATTTCTTAATAAAAATGAGACAAAAGTTGGGAAACTTTAAAACTGCTTCACAGATAGGCAACTGCTTATACTTCCTCTTTGACCACTTGTTTAACTGATGGGTTTTGTCACCGTCTTTGTCATGGTGAGCATAAGCTGTATAATATATAGTAAATGGGTTTCCATTGCTGTTTAAAACCTGGAAATATATGGGAATTTTGTTGAAAATTTTTAATTTACAGGCATTGAATTGACATGGAAGTCTTTATAGTAACTATTTGATTTGAAATCAATTATTTTAATTTGTCCACTCAAATGTTTCAACTATTTTGTTTTGAAGTTCAGTTTTAATTATTTTAGTGCAGGTAAAACTATGAAAGTGAGTAATGTTGCATTGGCAACTTGCAGAAAGTTATATATTTTACTTTTATTTCAACGAATTGTAAACTTTTAGTGGAGTATAAGCCTGTCTCACAGAGCTGCACTAATTTGTTTTAACAATGCAAGAAGTCAGCTGATGACATTTTAAATAATTCATACCTGTTAAAGGTTTCGGGTGGTGTGACGTGTTAATTAAATATGTGCATGGCACATATTCTACAAAATGCACATTGTGTATCAGGAAAACATCGCTAGTATCAAAAGAAGGATGTATATGTTTAGTGTGATCGAGTGTAGAGGAAGAGGTGAGACATCATCAGTCATATGTCTGTTCCTTTCAGGGCCCGAGGAGTCACATGACCATCGACGTCCACACAGCAGTGGAGTGCGCGAGCGCTGTGGAGTCTACGAAGTTTATTTTATAGAAAATAAGTCGATAAACTCGACCTAAAAAGAAATATAATGGCGACTACATCGTTTGCGATATCCGTGTCAGTTATGACTGTGTTTTGGGGTCTAATTGGTGGAGTTATTCCCTGGTTTATTCCTAAAGGACCGAATCGAGGGTGAGCAACATTAGCATTACAAAGTTTTCTGTACTACACCATCTGTATTAACCTCTATCTGTTTGTATTTAGCGATATGTTTGAAATGTTAAAAACCTGGCAAACTAAAAAAAATGTTCGTAAACAATACAGTTGATCATTAATTAGTTATTCTTTTTTACTTTACGAAAACCAAGTGAGCGTTAGAAAGTTTGTGATTTGACTAGCATGGCAGTAGGAAATGCATTCAATTCAAATAATGTATTTAGTACATATGAACATTCAATATGTTGAGAAATGTTTAAGTTTTTTAACATGAAGACATGTATGACTTGATCATGTGACCGTGCCAAGTGACGAGGCTGATATAAAGAAAAAAATATATATTTTACACATTCACAGTATTTTTTTTAAGTGTTTTATATCTGTATTTTGCTCTTCAGAGTCATTGTGACGATGCTGGTACTAACTGCAGTCTGTTGCTACCTTTTGTAAGTACATTACCTTTAAATTGTCTTCGTTATAACGTACCAGAGAGAATAGTAGCTGCTGTTTAATGTAATCAAATAAAGATTGTTCTGTTCTGTTTCAGTTGAAAGTCAATTACAGCCTTCGGGCAATGCCAGTATTGATTAAAAAAGAAATACAACGCATCCAGGCCAATGTGTAGTGACCTCCAGTTTAATATAATACACTTACAAATAAGTGTAAATAGTATTTCACAAATGTATGATGTATTAAATAAGCTTATACACTCGGCACTGTGCATGTTTGATGTGAATTATTTATTATTTTGAAGAAATATGATCGTGTTTGTTATCCAACAGCCACTAGGGGGCAGTGCGTACTACTTTTTTGCTGACATATTTGTTCCTTAATCCAGTCTCTCTTGGCAGTATTTTCATATGACTGCCATATTGTTCACTTTGTACTTTTGGTTTAATTTCAGCTGGCTGATTGCTATTCTATCACAGCTGAATCCGTTGTTTGGACCAGTACTGAGCAACGATACCATCTGGTACCTCTACCACCACTGGGGGTAGGGTCCAATGGTTCTTTTACAGCACAGCAGGTTAGCAGATCATCCTGAAAATGCACTTAATTTTATTTAATAAATCAATAAACCCTCACTTCCAGTTCCAGTCATTTTGCCCCAGAGAGGTTTTTCTTATTCACCAAAAATGCTAGACTAAAATTTACTTACTTAGGTCCTATTTTTATTTTTGTGTGTGGTAATTTCTTTAAACCCCCTTGTTACACTAGTCACGTTCCTGGTCAAAAATGACCGGCCTACTGCTTATAAATCTCTCATTATGCTGTTATTGCCACATGTAGAATTCAACCTTTTAATCAACTTGTTTTCTTTCAGTTAGGACAGGTTAAATAGTTTGCCGTCTAACCATTCGCAGATGCCGGAAGCTTGTACATTGCCAAAACGGAGACATCACACTATCAGGAAAACTCCTTGTGATTTGAAGCTTTACATGCTATTCTCTTACTCAAAGAATGACTACCATATGACTGTTTGTGGTGTTTCTTTTTTATTTATTTGTTTTAATGTTCAACGAAATAATATGCAATTAAACCTTTTTTTTTTTTTGTCTGTGTATAGTTTGAGTCGAATTACCTGATTATTGCTGGACAAATTAACCCGTCCCATTTATATATGTATGATTTTTGTATGTGAAATAAAATTAAGAATGCAGAACAATTGAAGATTTGCATTGCGTCCAATTTTAAAAGCAATACTGAATTGGTACAACATTTATTAAAGCATGATTAGATTTCTTTAAAAATCACACAGTTACAGGTCATATGAGGTGATTTTCAGTTTGTCATAGTGTATCTTTGGGGATTCTGGGTCGTGACATTGTGCATTCGCACTCCTCTCGACGAGGAAGGCCGTCAGAGGAGACGTCACTGTGGTTTTGCTCTTTGGCTTGGCATACAGGACAGCAGGCCGTCAGCCCTCTCTCTCTACAGGTGGCACACGACAGCACCAGCTGACAGCAAAAGTCTGTGGAGCACAGCTGATATCGATCCCACGGGACACTGCAATATCTGCACTCTGGGGAAAGGAGAAGTAAAAGTTAAGTTTGTCTCTCGATATATAACGTTTTTTTTTTTTTAAACAGTACACACCTGAGATGATGTCCTCATTGAATGCGATTGCATAACGTTCATCAAACACAAAGAGTTTACCACGGTAAAAGCCGTCGGGGAACTGCTCAAGGTATTTGTGAATGCCTCCCTTCAGCTGGTAAACCTCCTTGCATATGTTCTGAAGAAAAAACATTCATGATTGAGGATGCCATTACAGGGATGTGCATGTTTAGTCTTTCTTTCCCCACCCGCAATTCAGGCTCACTTTTGATCTGAGATAGGCCGAGCCCCGTTCACAGCGGATGCCCCCTGTACAGTACATCAGAACCTTTTTGTCCCGAAAAAGATCCAAATTCTTGTCCACGTAGTCTGGGAAGTAGCTGAATTTCCGGATGTCGGGGGCCAAACACTGATCGAACTGACCCTGAGAACAGACGTGACTGTTAAAGGTGTAGTTCACTTTAAAAAAAACTTTTGCTGATAATTTATTCACCCTCATGTCATCCAAGATGTCTTTCTTTCCTCAGTCGAAAAGAAATGAAGGGTTTTGATTAAAGCATTCCAGGATTTTTCATCGTCTGAAATCGTTTATAGCCCTTTGAAGCTGCACTAAAACACTCTAATTTTGACCTTGAACCGTTTGGTTCCCATTGAAGACCATTATATGGTGAAAATCCTGGAATGTTTTCAAAAACCTTAATTTCTTTTCGACTGAAGAAAGACAGACATGGACATCTTGGATGGCATGGGGGCGAGTAAATTATCAGCAAAAGTTTTTTTCAAAAGTGAACTACTACGTGGACAAAGTTCTGATATTATTGACTAATTGCAAACTACTTACAATTTTGCTCTCATAGAAGTTTCTGCAGTCCAGCAGGATTGTATCATTAATGGAGGACTGATTCTCCACAAACGCCTTCACTTCTTTGTGAAATTCCTCTGGTTCCAAGTGTATTCCTTTGTGAAGTACAACACTTGCATAAATACAAGAGAGTAGTACACACTACCGTTCAGAAGTCAGTATGATTTTTTTCATGTTTTTGAACGAAGTCTTTTTTTTTTTTTTTTTTGCTCAGAAAGGCTGCATTTATTTGATTAGAAATACAGTAAAAACACTAATATTGTGAAATCACATTCATTTTTTTTAACTGTTAATATAATTCCTGTGATTTTCAGCATCATTACTCCAGTCTTCAGTCACATGATCTTTCAGAAATATCAGACTAATTCTAATATGCCGATTTGATTCTCAAGAAACATTTCTTGATATCATCAATATTGAAAACAGCAGAGCTTTTTAATATTTTTGTAGAAAACTTTGGATTTTTTGATAAAAAAGGCATTTTTTTTTAAATAGAAATCTTCTGTAACATAAATGTCTCAACTGTCACTTCTGATCAATTTCATGCATTCTTGCTGAGCAAAAGTATTAATTAATTTCTTTAACTTTAAAAAATATATATATTTTACTGACTCGAAACTTATGAATGGCAGAATAAATACATCATAATTACAGATTTATGCAATTTTTTTAAGAAAGACACACTGAATACACAACTGTTCTATGTATCAAGCCAGTTGTAAGTCTTACCAGCCAATCTGTAGGAGATGATATCGGGATCTACACCCATAGGGACAATTTCTTTGTAAACGCCAACCTTCAGATCAGAAAAACACTCTGCACCTCCAGCACTTTTCTGCCGGAAAAGTCAATGATGTGCATAGGTGATTTTAGATGCTTTTTAGACACTTCAGATCTCATCTCAGCCCACTTAAAATCGAAAATTCCCTTAACTAGAGGTCCTAATCAAATTTAAAGTTTGTTCAACTAAGTATATCAGGCTCTATATCCTCTATTGAATGAAATAAAGAGCAAACAACTTGTAAGACACATTATTCTAATACTAAACCACATTATCGTATAGTGGAAATCCCACAATCTCAGATCTCAGGTTATGAGCATTGTTTAGATTCAGTTTGTCTCTTTTGTGCACCTTATCAGTGTTATTCTGGACAGTGGCAATTGCTTTACCTTGAAATCCTGTACTTGCATTATTTTGAAAGATGGATGTGACAGCATTGCTGTGACGTAAAGATTAGTGGCGGTTTTGGTTCCCCCAACTGTACCATTGATACCCTCTGTAGCTACTCGTATCTGTGGAAGAACAATCTCAATCACTTAAATGACGTACAATAAAGGTCTTGTATGGATTTTTATTAGTGACTGATTCGTGGTTATTTACCTTGCCTGTCATGTGAAATTTTGAACAAAGCTCTTTCTGCCACTGACAAATCATATGAGGATCATTTAAATGGCAGTAGCAGTAATAGAGCAGAACTTCACCTGGACCCCTAGAACAGATGAACTCCATTAAAACCATCAATCCTCACATAAGCAGAGCAGAATATATATCAGAATTAACAATGCACCTACTTGATAAGGTCATCCTCTTGAACATGGCTTGTATCAGGGATCCAGGATGAGACATCTGTTGATTCATCATTATTGGACTCTTCCATCGAGTCCTCGCTGCGAGCCTGCCGAAGCATCACGTCCAGCGTCTCAGTGGTCAGCTGGTGAATCTCTCTGGCATGGTTGTTGGAAACATGTTTGTGGATTGATGATGGCTCTTTGAATGACTGTCCACAACAGAGCCAAAGAGCTGGTGAGGTGTTTTCACAGGTTGGAGGACATCTCTTGGAAGCCACAAATGCTGCAAACGTCTAGACACAATGGAGGAAAAAAGTATCGATATTAAAGGGATAGTTCATCCAAAAATAAAATTTCTGTCATCATTTACTCACCTTCAAGTTGTTTCAAACCTGTATGAATTTCTTTATTCTTCTGAACACAAATGAAGACATAATAGTATGAAAAAAATACTATGGAACGGGGTTACCGACATGTTTCAAAATATCTTCTTTTGTGATCAGAAGAAGAAATACATCTTTGTTTGTAACGACTTGAGGCTGAGTAAATGATGACAGAATTTTTATTTTAGGGTGAACTATCCCTTTAAACACAGCAATCGTCATTATATCAGTAACTTAAAATGATCACTACACTCACCCTTTTCTTGACATAAGAGTACAGTTTCCTTGTTGATGAAAAGTCCGGTTTGTCTTCTTTATGGACTTCTGGAGCAAGACTCTCAACATCCAAATCAACAAGCACATTTGCCATTGTGATATTGTCGTCCAATGATTGTTTATGTGAGAAAATCAACCATTAACATTCACTGTCCTATTATTTTTAAAAACAAAACGTCATGCTAAAATGTCTCATATAAAGCATTTTCATTGTCGTCAGCCCCCTGGACCGATTGATAAATACCACTGACAGGTTAATAAAACTGAACACACAAGAAGAAAAGTAAACGTGCATTCCTGTCTGTGAGGAGATGAGTCGCAACAACCGGTGTCCGATTCTTAAACGAATCATTCTTTTGAGTCGGATCTTTTAATGGAATCATTTATTTTGTTCATGCTAATCTTCAGATTGCATGCCAGCTTTAACAACCCACACATTCTAATTGGTTTCGCATTTATCTAAAAATATGTAAAAAAAAAAAAAAAAAAAAAAAAACATATCATAAATAATAACAATATTTTTATTGTGATAGGTTCTAAAATAATCTGTATCAGATAAATATAGCCACAACCAACTGAATTGGGAATCGTAAAATTACTCCATTTAATATATCTTATTATAAAAACAAATTTAAAGCACGTTTTTTACTCTTAAATAACAATTAACATTATAAACTTTTTTTAGTCCATGGAAACGAACTGCTCAAACGAACCGACTTGCTGAAATGAATCGGATTTTTTATCACGAGTCGCAACAATACACGTGTTTCCGGTGACGCCGGATGTGTTCTTCTTAAATCAAACCGCTTTTATTTTCCTAGTGTGGCTAACGGCTGATTTCAATCAAAGCTACAGGCTTTACTGAACGCAATTCAGTGGATATATAACGTTTTGAAAAAGTGTGTTCTTTGCGTTTCTTTCATACTCTTTCAACAGTCTAAATATTAAACTTGAGAAAATAATGTCCAGGCGAAGGCACAGCGATGAGGGTGATGGTGAGTGCTTAGCGTGTTAGCATGCACGTTGACAGAGATGTGTGTGTGTGTTTATGCAAATTTCATATTGTTTGCTGTTGTGAGTCCGAATGCATTACTTGCTCACTATAATATGGCAGCCGAAGGGTGTAGTGTTTGGATTCTATATGTCTTGTGTATTTGCATTAAGTACATTTGCATTTAGAAAAAGCCAATTAAATGTTACTTTTTAAGCAGACAGAAGGGTACAGATAAACATAGCTCTTTGAACTTGTTTATAATAATACCCTAATCTCCTTTAAAACATAATGACAATAGTACGATTGGATCTATTAGGATTGGTTCTGTATTCCGTTATTCCAGCACATCCTGTACCTTTTTTGCTCCTTGTTATACTTTGTGTTTCTCAATACCATGTCATTGCACGTTATATAACTTTTATTTAGCATTAAATATTTATATTTTACCCTAGTACAGCCTCATTGCAATAAGGCATCCCTAAACCTTTACTATAAAATCCAGTAATTCTTGTTTTTTAATATTACAATATCATTTATATCAATCATAAATCCATGGATGTCATTATTATCATTATTTTTATTTTTTAATTCATGTGCCCTCATCTTTAATCAAAATAACTTCTCTTCTCCGATGATGCGTTTAGTGGCGTGAAGGCGGGGCAACCTGTCACTCGCATGACATCACAGCAATAGCAAATCACAACCATCCAATCAAAATTTTTCTGGTTCGAGAAGCTGTTTAACTAAGATATACACCACAATAGGGAAGAAAAGACTATCACAACTTTCCTTGACCAAAATATCAGCCAATTAATAATAATCAATCGGACAATAGGAGGCTATTTTTAGATGACGGTCAACATTGGCCGTTAACAATGTTCGCTTTGTTGAATGATAATAAATTAGTTTAACTTAATTGCAAAATCCTTGGAGGATAATATTGTTTTTTTTTCTTTTTGATAGAAGTCACTTATATAAATACCTAAAATATGTTCATATTTTCAACTTTTTCATTGTAGCCGGCTCCCAGCCTCACAAACGGAGGAGGACGTCTGAACCCATTGAGATTGAAGACCGCCTGGAGTCACTGATATGTCGTGTGGGAGAGAAGGTATCAACACACAAGTGCTGTTTAAATGACAATTTACAAAAGACAACTAATATATTTTTTTCTTTGTATTTTTTCAGAGTACGTCCTCCTTAGAAAGCAATTTGGAAGGTCTTGCTGGTGTCCTGGAGGCTGATCTCCCTAATTATAAAAGCAAAATCCTGCGTATCCTATGTGCTGTGTAAGCGGCCTACTCTTTAAAATGCAGCTTAGTACCCTTTTGCATGAAAATTGAATCTCACTATGCAGTGGATGTTGTATAACACAATTTGTTTGTTTTGCGTAGTGCAAGGCTTTTGCCGGAGAAGTTGACGGTTTACACGACACTGGTTGGACTTCTGAATGCTCGCAATTACAACTTTGGGGGAGAGTTTGTGGAGGCCATGATCCGACAACTCAAAGAGACACTAAAATCCAACCTGTACACTGAGGCTCTTTACTTGGTATGTGCTGTTTAGCATTTATAATAAATAAAAAAAAAAAAATTGATGGTGTTTAATTTCCCATGTCCTCTCCAGGTGCGCTTTCTCAGTGATCTGGTGAACTGTCACGTCATCGCGGCTCCCTCCATGGTTGCGATGTTTGAGAACTTTGTCAGTGTCACACAGGAAGAAGACATACCACAGGTAAACATGACCTCCAGCTGCCTTGCAGATAGGGGTGTTGAAATTAATCGTTTCTACGATGCATCGCGATGCAGCCGAGGACGATTCGGTATCGGTTATAGACAATAACCGATTATAATGTACTGATGTACTGACTTGGCGATGGTTGATTTGTGCATCTCTAATGGTGACATTATACACTGATGAATGAGTGCTGCTTTTAAATGAACATTTCTTTAAAACAAATTTTGATTTGACAGAATTAAATTTTCTTAATGGCATAATGCTTTGCTCCCTTGAAACTTAAACTGGAATGTCACTGTTTCTGTCACTGTGACTTGACTTCCCGAACACACGCACATCACTTTCGAAGAAACATTGAAAATTGAGGATGCGGTGCATCGCATTGCATCATGATATCGAATTGAACTGAATCGATGACATGATAATCGTAATCGAACTGAACCGTGAGACCAGTGTAGGTTCACAGACTTCACACCCCTACTTTTAGATCATGTTCATAGATAATCATGAGGCTAACTGATGTGTCCTTACAGGTGCGATCTGACTGGTATGTGTACGTTGTGCTGTCCAGTCTGCCTTGGGTTGGCAAGGAGCTGTACGAGAAGAAGGATGTGGAAATGGATCGTTTGTTTAACCAAATCGAGGGATATTTAAAGTAGGTTCCTCGTTTCAACTGTATTTGACATGTATTAACTATATACGGAAATGCATGAAAAGATGGTATCATTGCCATGGGATGTAATATTCATGGAGAGAAATGTACAACAACAAGATTTATTTATAGAGCACTTTAAAATCCAAAAAAATGGACACAAAGTGCTGTACAGTAGAACAATACATACATAAAAGCCCTACACAACCATACAATGAAACGATAAAATCAATATAACCAAACGTGGATTATCACTTTCACTTATCAAAAGCCAAAAAATAAAGATAGGTTTTAAAGAGGAGAAAAATGTAGAACTTCAGGAGTTGATGTTAGGCTATGATTTCAACCCTGTAAAGCCTGACATATGATGCGTTTATTATTACGTTTATCAAACATTTAGAAGAATATGTTGCTCAGTCAAAAGAAAAAACTTTTCTCATTAGCTTTTAATGCAAAACAATAGCATCTTCATAACAGTATAGCAGACTACTTGCATAAAAAGGCATATAAATATCAGTCACAATAGTAAATCATATTAATATGATATTTAAATGCTTATGATCAAAGCTCTAGATTTTATTGTGGGGACAAATCAATTATGCAAAGCAATGTAATGATGATTAAGATATTGTTACAAAGAAATGTTCCTCAACAGCCTGATCTGTTATTTTTGATAGCCATGTTTTAAAATGATTTTTATATTATGTATGGATAATCAAGCAAACTTAAGTTGCTTTAGCCCAGTAAGTATTCAAATGTTAATAACAATATAAGTTTTTCTTATGTTTTTTTTCCATAAAGTCCATAAAGATTTTTTCAACAAAAAGACATATGACCTGACCTGAATGTGATGTGTTTCATAGTTTTACTTACTAAAAAGGTTGTAAGCTATCAATTAGACGAATGAATTCACGGATCAGATTTCAGACAATAGGTTTTGATCATGTTGATAATTTAGAAGCTGTAGAAATGTGCCCATCAAATATTATACAGCAGGTTTTATTGGGTTAAAAACATAAGCGAGTTTCTTTGTCCCTTTGTAATGTCCACTAATGGAAAAGGTGCCAGTTTTGATACCCTGTTCTTTTTAAAACTACTAACTTGTAGCTTAAAGCTGCAGTCCGTAACTTTTTTTTTGTGGTCAAAATGTATATAAGTACATCATGAATCCATTTTCCAAACCTTGTCTTTGTCTTATCCTGAATCACTACAGTACACCTATAATAATTGTTCATATTCAGACTATTTTAGACTGGTTCGGGTCATACCGCTGCAGAGTATCCCAGTACCTGCGTGACTCGTCATAGACATAAACAGAGGGAAGTAGCTCAGGCTATAATGTTCTTCCGCAAAACACATGCAGTTCTGTTAAACACCTGAAGTTACGCATTGCAGCTTTAAATTATTTTGTCAATTATTATGAGGTTTGACGGCTAAAATGTGGGTATCCTGTTGGAGTACAAAGGAGTCTTCTGTGAAATGTCATGGTCTGGGTTTTGCTACAGGCGGCGTCAGAAGATTCATGTTCCCATGCTGCAGGTTTGGACTGCAGAAAAGCCCCACCCACAGGAAGAGGTGAGGGTCAGACCACCGGCTTCATCCCCCACTTTAACTGTATAATATATAGTTAATTATATATAACATAGTTAAAGTAGGGCCCTATGAAATCCGTTTTATTTTTTCCTAAATTCTATTTTTTTTTTAATTTTTGGGAATTAATTTTTTTTTTACCCTTGACTGTTATTTTTGTCAAAGGAGTGTGCTTTTAAAGTCAATGATTAAAATGTATACAAATAAAATAGGAATGATTTGTCCACTGTGTATACTTATTTTATATATATAAATAAACACACATGCATGTATATTTAAGAAAAAATATTATTTATATATAGAATATTTACATTTATATATAATATAAATTATTTATAAATCTATATACAGTATATACATGAAAATATTTCTTAAATGTATACAAGCATGTGTGTGTGTGTGTGTATAAAAATATAACATAATTATACACAGTGCACCTACATATATTATGTAAACACAAACTTTTATTTTGGATGCGATTAATCGTTTGACAGCCCTAGTTAACAAGCGAAATTATTTAGCTTCTTGTCAGTCTACCTTTTAGAACAGACAAGCAACTCATGAATGTCCTTTGTGTCTCTCTCTGTAGTATTTGGACTGTCTCTGGGCCCAGGTGCAGAAGCTGAAGAAGGACCGCTGGCAGGAGCGTCACATCCTGCGGCCTTATATTGCATTTGACAGTGTGCTGTGTGAAGCCCTGCAGCACAACCTGCCCCCATTCACACCTCCAGCCCACTCCGACGACGCCGTCTACCCCATGCCTCATGTGGTCTTCCGCATGTTTGACTACACTGATGCCCCAGAGGTACAGTAATGATTTTACATTCAGTTATAATGCAACATCAAATGAAAAAGGGCCTTATACCTTAACTTCTTATTTAACTTCCATAATATGATGTATTACCAAGTGAAATAACAGTTCAGGAGAAAGTTTAATATAAGTTTGGGTTTCTAGGAATTGAGATGTAAAACGTTTTTTGAAAGAAGTATGTTATGCTCACCAAGGCTGCATTTATTTGATCAAAAATCAAAAAAAGTTTTTTATTTATTTAATATTATTTGAAATATTAATGTTTTGAATAACCTTTTTCTATTGAAATATATATTAAAATGGAATGGCAATGGAGAATTGCCATCAGTGTCGCATGATCTTTCAGAAATCATTCTGATTTGGTGTAAAAGAAATGTTTGTTACTATTACTGTTGAAAATAGTTGTGCTGTTTTTTTTTTTTTTTGTGAAAACCATGATGCATTGTTTTTTTAGTTCTTTGATAAATTGTAAGTTCACAAGAACAACATTTAGTTGAAATATTATAAATATTTTGCTGATTAATTTGATTGTCCTTACTGAATAAAAGTAATTTCTTGTTAAATATAAATATTACTGACCCCAAACCGTTTAACAGTAATTTATAAACGGTTGTATTATTATTTGAACTTAAGTTTATACTTCATGCATGTTCTTGTTGATGCTGTTGTCTTTAGTCGTATGCGTGTTATATAAGAGTATAAGTAAGTGTTATAATGTCTGTCTATCTGTTGTCAGGGGCCAGTGATGCCAGGAAGTCATTCAGTCGAGCGCTTTGTGATTGAGGAGAACCTGCACTGCATCATCAAGTCTCACTGGAGGGAGAGGAAGACCTGGTCAGTCATCTGCATTTGCTGATAGCATTAGTTTTAGTTCTAGGCTAGTCTACATACTTGGCCTTTAACTGTACTCACTCTCTTTTTTTGTGTGTGCCCAACAGTGCTGCCCAATTGCTCAGCTACCCTGGAAAAAACAAGATACCCCTTAACTACCATATTGTGGAGGTAAATACCAAATGCTGATCATTTTTATTCGATAATGTGTCGAAATATTTGTTGTTTTGGTGTAATGCTGTATGTGTATCTCTCTGTAGGTGATATTTGGAGAGTTATTCCAGCTGCCTACTCCTCCTCACATTGATGTCATGTACACTGCGTTACTCATTGAGCTCTGCAAACTACAACCGGGCTCTTTACCACAAGTCGTATCCTTCATACTGACTGAAAGTCTTGTGAAATTGTTACTAATTGATGTCTCCTATATATTAGGGATGCTCCGATCAATCGGCCGGAGATCGGCATCAGCTGATAACATTTTATGACTCGATCGGTACTCACTAACTTGGCCGATCTTACAAACTGATCACGATTTGATGACGTCAACGCGTGAGAGGAAGTATGATGCGTGGGGACTTAAATTATTTGGCGCGCAGTCTTGTCTCCGCCGGTGTGGAACTACTACGATGTTTCGAAAACAAAATGAAAAATTCGCTGTTTGCTGTGTATTTTCCAAAGGAATCTCATGTGGAGGAGCATTGTCCAAAACATTTAATACAACGAACCTGATTTGTCGCTTAAGAACGAGCCACCGCGAGACGTATGGCGAATATGAAAAACTGGCAACTGCAAAAAAGGCAACGGTAACTAGTAATCTGACTCTCACTCGGCTTTATTTTGTCCTGCTCAGACTTCTATTGGACGATGTTAAAATTACATCAGACTTCTCCATTTTTTGGAGACTAAATGTTTACTTTGTCCTCCACTGTATTGGACAATGTTTAAATAAACCTTATGGGCTGCATTAAACTGTTCCATTTTGTTTATTTGTCTTATATTAAGTCAATTAAGCATCGGTATCGGCCGATCACCATGACAAGAAATCGGTACTCGGTATCGGCTGCAAAAATCCTGATCGGAGCATTCCTACTATATATTGCACCTCAGCTCTGGCAGGAGGACCCATGTTTTAGACTTGTGTAAACATGGAATAAGTCTTGTAGTTTTCTTTAACCTGTCGTTATTCAGCTCGCTCAAGCCACAGAAATGATGTACATGAGGCTGGACACAATGAACACAACCTGTATAGATCGGTGGGTTGAATAGATGGCTAAACCACTCACATTTGTTGACTACATTGGTTTAAATAATATATCTCAAATCGAGGCCTGCGAAACCTGTTCTGTGTTTCAGACTCATCAACTGGTTCTCGCATCATTTAAGTAACTTCCAGTTCAGATGGAGCTGGGACGACTGGTGAGGATGAGCTGTTTACTTCTGGGATCATATTGATCTGATTCTCTTATGCTTCTACAAGCTGTGCATTGTCTCTGTGTATAAGACACTGTATTGAAGCATTGAATTATGATCTCTTCAGGGCTGATTGCTTGACTCAAGACCTTGAAAAGCCCAAACCCAAGTTTGTTAAAGAGGTTTTGGAAAAGTGTATGAGGTAAATTTCACACACCCATTTTTATTCGGTTGCATTGCAACTTTTTAGAATGGCTGCCACATGTTGTGCCGTTAATTAACAATGAGCCTTGGTTTATAAACCTGCAGGTTGTCGTACCATCAGAGGATAGTGGATATTGTTCCTGCAAGCTTCTCTGTCCTGATCCCTGCTGACCCTGTGTGCTTCTATAAATATGGAGACGAGGCCAGCTGTATGTTTAGATGCATGAACGCATCTGTGATTTAATGCATAGATTTGTATTTATGTGTGTGCATGTGTATTTATGTTTGTGTTTTACTATGATTTTAACACCTACATTTATGTAATAATATAGTACAGTTGTGATATTGCTGTTTAATATATATATTTTTTTTCAGCTTCATTACCAGGATTTCCTGTGACAACTACAGTGGCTAATGCTATCAAAAACCGGGCTTCTAATGAGGAGATTCTTATTGTTCTTAAAGACGTCCCTAATCCCAACCAGGATGATGACGATGGTGGGTGTTTCTTTGGTTTAGTGCATAAGTCACTTGCCAATCATACTCTTACATCATTAGTTTAGAGCTATGAGTTTATTTTTAAAAGGTTATATAATGAATTATGTGATGTGCTTATTAATGAACAAATTATTTATGATGTATTTACATAATTCATTATTGTGGCTGATGGGGGGTCAGTAAGATTTCCTTTTAAATAAATGAAGGATGTCCCATCTCAAGGATTGTATTAACTGTCCTGAGCCTGTTCTTTATTTTAAGCCAGCTGTCATGCTGGTGTGGTGCTGTAGGTGGCGGTGTGCACCTTCAAGTGGGTTTCCCATCTGCCAATAAAAGGAAAGGAAGCTGAAATGTGCATTGCTGTGTTTGAAATTGTCCCCATACCTTCATTTACTATTCACTACAAGCTTAATTTAACAATTTAATAACCGTTTAATATTACGCTGTAGCCACATTGGACCAGCAGTTTGAAAAATGGATGGTTGGATGATTCAGCTGCGGGCAGACTCTGGAATTAATTCGACAGGACCCTCACTAAGCATTTAGGGCAGGGTTTCTCATACTCGGCTCTGGAGGGGCACTGTCCTGCAGAGTTTAGCTCCAACCCTGATCAAACACACTTTACCTGTGAGTTTCTAGTGATCCTGAATACCTTGATTAGCTTGGAGCTAAACTCTGCAGGACAATGGCCCTCCAGGACCGAGTTTGAGAAACCCTGATTAGAGCCCAACCGATAAAGGATTTCGAAGTCCGATACCGATACAAATATTTATTGGTTTCATAATCCGATATATCGGCCGATATTTTTTAAAAATTATTATTTGAGAAATGCGCAACAAATTGTAAAACATACATTTACAATATAACAGGCCAAGGAGAGATGATGCGTCTCATTGCTATAACTGGCACACGCTATTAAAGAAATACTTCAGTCACATTGTCAAAAGTTAAAAGGACTACACTGTAACAATGTAACGTAACTACAGTATCACTAGCTAATTCCGCTTCACTCTCGGCTTATTTAACAGCAGCAAAACTCGACATGATAGTCACAAATTTTGTCATGCTTATTTGAGTTAAGAGAACTGATGGGGATGTTCTTTTAATTGTTATTCAAGCAATGTATGTATCGTGACCAACTCAATGAGTGTTGCCAACAGGAACGATGTAGAGTGCCCTCTGGTGGACAAACTATACAACTCCAACACTTGACATGGTTCAAGTGTGTTCCCTCCGTTTTTTATTTTATTTTTGAAATATTAATTTATCGGCCATTATAACTGCCGATACCGATAGTTTGGAAAATGCCTAATATCGGCCGATAATATCGGTCTGGCTCTAACCCTGATTTAGGGTATTCTCTTGCCATTGAGTGTAAAACAGTTGTACACTCCTTTTTGCTTTGCATTGTGGGATTAAATGAGCGCTCTCTAACTCTATCCACTATGGTTTCAGACACCTCTATTAATGGCTGTTCCCTCAAATAGTGCCCAGTTTAAGGCTACAAGGGGCGATTTCGGACACAGCTCATGTGGATGTGCGAGAACCAATGTGGTCTGTTCTAGCATGTCACACACGCACGTTTGAGCTTCTGAGCATATTTGATGCACACTTTTGTAACAAATCACTTGAAAGTCATTTATTTACTTAACTTAGTATCTGCCGTCAGACTATTTGAGGTGTTTTTGCCATATTGATTTGGACTCGACTTGCATTCTGACACTGCAAACTTCATGCTTTCTTAGTTTATCTCTAATTTTTATTTTTTTTTGCAATTATTCTCCGTAATTGAGACCACTCGAGTCGATTTACAATGTCTACAATGTCATATATAAGTCTGTAAATATAATTACTGTTGTGAATTACTCCATAGTGATAGACATTTGAGCCCCTGAGGATCTCTCTGCACGTCCTGTAAATTAATACTTTTATTTAGCAAAGGGATTAAAATGTTCAAAAGTGAAAGTAAAGACATTTATTATGTTTCTAAAGATGAAAATTTCAAGTAAATGCTGTTATTTTTAAACTTTCTATTCATCAAAGAATCCACAATATCAACATTGATTAGAAATGTTTCTTATGCTCTCCGAAGCTTTTTATATAAAATTGGTGCACAAGAAATTCATTTATAAAAGCATACAGGCTTTATTAGGTTATTAAAAGGAAATAATTATGTCCGTATACTTGAGTATTGCTGGCTTTTGTGAACAATTGCTTGATGTTCCTCCTTTGAATAAGAGTGTCTCCTACGTGAATAAATGTAAATGTGTGGCGTTCTGTATCTAACCACACTTCTCCTCTCTGTCCAGATGAGGGCGATGGCTTCAACCCTCTAAAGATTGAAGTGTTCCTGCAGACGTTGCTCCATTTGGCTGCAAAGTCCTTCAGTCACTCCTTCAGTGCCCTGGCCAAGTGAGTAACTCCTGCCAAACCCCACACAGGCCTGCCAGCGGCTGGCTCCGCGTTCCCTCTCCTTCTGCTCACAAAAGGCGCCTGTAATTGCTAAAAGCACAGATCGTCGGGAATGTATCAAAGCTTGTAAAATGCTCAGGTGTTTTCTTCTCGTAAACGATGATGGGCTCATTTCGTTTCTCTCTCAGGTTTCATGAGGTTTTGAAGGCCCTCACAGATTGTGATGAGGGGAAACTGCACATCCTCCGGGTTCTGTACGAGTTCTGGAAGAACCACCCACTGGTGGGATCATTCAGACTTCATATTTTATTGTCTTATTGCATGCTATTCGTGGCATCTGTTGAAGCTCATGTCGTGAATGTACTCCTTCAGATGATCTCAGTGTTGGTGGACAAGTTTATTCGGACCCAGATCGTGGACTGTGCGGCCGTGGCCAACTGGGTGTTCTCTCCTGAAATGGCTCATGATTTCACCAGGTATGCCTCAGACACACTTACATGTGCAGGTGAGATGACTGCAGCGCAGCTGGAATTGATTTACGTTCATTGGGCCTATGCAGGTTTTATGTGTGGGAGATTCTTCATTCCACCATCCGGAAGATGAACAAGCACGTGCAGAAGATCCAAAAAGAGCTGGATGAGGCAAAAGAAAAGCTGGAGAAGCAACAGAACAAAAAGGTAGAAGACAGACACATCTTTCGACTGCCAAGTCATGTTTGCACTGACTGTCCTCACTGTTACTTTTTAAGGGTTTAAGTTGCATCATTTGGTCAGGCAGGGTAGTTTATATCTGAAATGTCTACATTGCTTTATTAATACCGTTGGAGTCGGCCTAAGGCCAACAGACTTTCTTATTCAACAATAACTGCGAGTAACTGGAAATTTGGCTTCTCGTCATGCCACAGTGCTGAATCCTTTACGTCCCTGAGACACAGCATGTCTATTTTCCCAGACGCTACTATCCCAAAACTACTTCCAGTCAGACTAACTAAAATTTCTAATCGATACTAAATGGATTTCAAATATCACTGTATGCAATTCTGTTATTTATTGCTTTCAAAATTGGGTTTAGGTTGGCATTGCTATTGTTTCATTTGTGTATATACCTTTTTTATTTGCTTTATTCTGTATGTTATTTTATTTTTATTTGTGACTTTATAAAAGTAAATAAAGGTAAGCATGTATATAATTTGAGAGAGCAGAGTTAGTCTTTTGGAAATTACTTAACTACATTTTTTAAATGTACATTTTACATAGCAAAAGACTACAAAATCTCTTTCTTTGCTCTAATATATTGTATTTATTTGCTTATTGAGGGGAGGACAGTAAGTCTTTGGACACTGTATTGAAGTATATCTTATTTAATGAAATAGTTTGATGGAAACGGCATGATAAATGTACATTTAAGGGAAATGATTATGCACCATTATTTTTAAAATATTTTTGTTAATTTATTTTAGAAAGTACTCATATCTGCAAGAAATGGCAGCTGAAATGGGATCAGTGTATAAGAAAAAAACTTTACAAAATCAATCCTGTGGTTGGTTTTAAATCATTTTGAAAATCGCTGGGATCATATTACATAGACACTGTGGAATAGGGCACTCCAGACTAACTCATTTATTCCTCCTTTATGTCCTTCGTACAGAATCCATTATCACTGAAGCATATTTTGATGGACTGTGATGGATTAAACTCTGTTGGAATTCTTTATTTCAGTTGACTCTCATGAATAGATTTTTTTTTTCCTATAAAAGATACAATTTTAATCTTTTATTTTTTATTGATTTATGTATTTATCTCTTTCTCGCCACAAATAAAGCCAGGGTAGCTGGCATGGCGTTAGCCCTCAAACCGAATTCACTTAATAGCCCTTAATCCTGTAAATGTGGACAAATGTGGGCACAGAGGACTCAGGTGTGATCCTAATTTTTATTTATTATAAATGTGATATCACTGTCTTTGAAGTTTTGTCTATCCATTTAAGGTGTTTGTTGTTATTTTGGGGGTATTTTTGAATTTATTTACTTCAAAAAGTACCATAATTTCTATGTAAATTATGTTTAGTTTTATTGTTTTTATAACTACATTAAATTATAATTCCAATAAGTTCTTAGAGCTAAAACCTAAAGATGAAGTGACTTTGCGGTCACCTGGTGTCTTATTTTGGCTTATTTTAGTATGCTCTTAATTACAGTTTTTCCCGTTCATTTCTATGGGTGCCCATTTCTGAGCCAAATACAAGATCACCCACTTAAAATTGTAGAATTGAGTCAAAAAAAATGGTGTGTTCAGGAGGCAAACTTAGGAAAAGTAGCCAAGTCTTATACCGCTCCGATCAAGGGAAGTATTTTTTAAAAAATAAATCATAACTATTTTGCCCACATTTGTCCAGAATACGATTTTAGGGTTAAACTATAAACAAACCAACATGTTAGAATATTTGGTTGTAACAAGTCTATATGAGTATGTGTGGGTCCTTTTAAAAGTTCTGCTTTGTTTCACTACCATGAAGCCTGGTACTGAATGATGTTCACTAACTTCTGAGAGAGCACTGGAGCCAAGTGTGTTCCTGAGATCTGAGGAGTTTTTTTTTTATTTATTTTCTGTAGCAGCGGGATAGCGGCGATGAAGAGGACATGGAGAAACAGAACAGTGAGGATGAGGAGGGTCAGTTGGAGGAACAGATCGAGAAGCTGCAGGAGAAAGTCGAGTCGGCCCAGAGCGAACAGAAGAACCTTTTCCTTGTAATTTTCCAGGTGCGCCCATGACAATGCACATCCATTTTACCTTTTTTGTTCGTAAATCATTTTTTTATAGAGGCTACATTTTCAAAAAGAGATAAAGCTGCAAAAGATACATCCCTGGTAATAACACAACACCTTTTTGTCAGGAGAGAATACATGTTACATTTCTTTTTATGTCTTTCTCTCTTAGTTTGCCTTTTGTGGTTCATTATGATATGAGAGGACAGTGCCTGAAGCTAAGAGATGATAAAAGAACTGTTTTTTTAATCTTTCTCTCTCTCTTTCAGCGCTTCATTATGTTACTGACGGAGCACCTGGTTCGCTGTGAAACGAGCGGCGTAGACATCAACACCACCTGGTACAAGAACTGCATCGAGAGGCTGCAGCAGATCTTTCTCATGGTAGTCCTGATCCATTTGTTTGCTGTGTTTTTTTATAATGTCATATAACGGCCCTTATTAATTGCCTTCAATCTCCATTGTCACCCACAGCATCATGTGATCATCCAGCAGTATATGGGCACCCTGGAGAACCTGCTTTTCACCGCTGAGCTTGACCATCACATCCTGGCTGTTTACCAGCAGTTCTGTGCTCTTCAGCTATGAGATCCCACAATGCATCACTTCAGACTGTCACACCTGCCTGTGACGTCCATCGGCATAATTGGAGAATTGCTTTAGTAGTGATATTGGTAAATATCATACTTATTTTGGTGCCCTTGATATGTTTCTGTAGTGTTTTTCGTTTGTTTGTTTGTTTTTTAAGCTATTGTCATTTGCTCTGTGGTAAGTGTCGATCTTTTAAAAAAGCCCAGCGTTTAGAAAACCATCGCAAAGAGTTTTGTTTTACTCAAGCAACCATGGTTTGAAACTACTCGGCTGTATTTTTTTATGTCATTTCGATTGAAAAATGGAAGTCGAGTTGGGTTACAAGTGATTCTGCGTTATGATTGGTTTGCCTTTATAAAGCAGATTGAGGTCTTTTGCCAATGTAATGCCATATTCTGGATGATGAAATGTCTTCCTTTTTTCTTTTTCTTTCTTTTTTTTTTATACAAAAATAGAAACAAAAAAAACAGGACTGCTTATGTCTTTTGTTCTTGCATGCATCTTACTATGTCAGATTTTGGGTTAGAAAATAGGATTTTACAACAGCAAATCCATGTCAAATCAATGATGTTTGATTGTTCTCAACAGTGTGAAAAGAAAATGAAACTTTTTAACATCATTGTGGATGGACGTTTGCTTGTTTTTGAGTGATTAACAATGATTAAGATGCAATATAATAGACAGTTGTGTAATGAGTGCACAATGACTTTTTTCCAAAAACAGTATTCTGGATTTTATAAAATTAATTTTATTACATACAAAAAATACAACAACAAATGCATTGGTTAAGTTAGCAGAAATATAGACATTTGGTAAGAGATCATGCACAGTATGTGTTTGAATGAGTCCTTGGCACCTTACCTAATTGTACATTATCACGCTCGTTATCGTTATTATCATGGCTACTTGCTAAATGAATACATTTACCATGAAATATTGATTAAAAAGGATATTATTCCACTTGAGTGAGAAGAAACGCCACAGTTATTTGAGAAACAAAACTTGAAGTGAAGGAGATAGATAATGGTTAAATAAACAGTTTAGCAATCATACAAAACCTTTTGACCACACAAATTATTGCATTAATCAGTAAAATGTGCAACAATAGCATATACAGAATGGTTACTTGAACCCAGAAATCTTTCATTTCTGCTCTTAAGGTAGAAAGTCAGTCCTATAGACATATTATTGCACTCAAATATACCTCTAATTTCATAAAATAACCAATAGCCTTAGTTGCGAACAACTATATTGTAAAAATAATAATAATAATGCCTTTAAGTATAACAGTTAGAAATCGATCTGTATTCTTTAATGCAATAAAAAAAACATTCATACGTTGAGATTAAAATTGCATAAAACATTTGGTTTTGGTCTTGGTTTAAAGTTTGTACCTTTATTCTGATTCTTTAATGGAAACAGAAATGTTTTTGTGCGTCTAAGGTTTTATGTAACATTAATGCCGCTTGAGATGGTACCAATTCTTGAGTAAAACAAACTAGCATTTTTAAGGCACATATTTTCAGTGCTATCGAGGTAAAAGTCGTTTTAAACTGTGCGTGAACACGGTCCTCTGTGGTTTCTCAGCCTATCTCTTTATGCGTCGGTGCTGTTTGCCCAGGTGCCTCCTCCTGTTGACTGGTCTGTCACTGTCTTTGGTGAGGCTGTGGCTTCCGCACGGAGTCTCCGGTAATCCGTGTGGAAAAAGACAACAAAGCAGCAGGTGCCCAGAGCACACAGGCCTGCCATCACCAGCACTGGCACTATCAATGTGTGTTTGTGTGAGAGTGTGCAAATAGGAGAAAGGGAGAGAGAGAGAAAAACAAATGAATGCCTGGAGCTCAGCCCAACTCTATCATTAACTCATCAAGGCATCAAGCGACCAGGAAAAGCCGGAAGGCTGGATTAATTTGGACGTGTTCCCATTTTAAATGTTTTCCCTAGTACCCACATAGTGGGTTTAGTTTGGCTGGAAAGATGAAGTGAAAATAGAATAGTGCACTCATCAACAACACTAGAGTTGGAAAGCCTGGTGGGAGTCATGACTCGGCGCAAGGAGGAAACTAATCGCCTTTGGAATACTGCCATGCTTTTGAACACTGCACACGGCATGCTATCATGCAACACTCACCTGTCCAGCTCAAATTGGCATCCGCTCCAGTTGCACATACGGATATTGAAGAATCTGCTATTGGTTTGGCCAGAGCTTGAAGCAGCAGCATGTAGAGGGCGGCCTGGATTTGTCTGATTAAACATCACATTAAACACATCAGTTAAGTCTATAAAAAGGGGCTAAAGAGAAGAGTTTTAGACACAGCATTGGTTTAAAAAACAAAACAAAAGTTACCCAGATACGAAGATCAATCCAGAGGATGTTGCTTCACCCACAGGGTATGAGCATTCAACTCCGAGCTCCATGGCGATGGGATATACAGAATACCCGAACAAACCGAACCACGCACAAACTGCACCGATGATCAACTTCTGCTCACTTAACTGCGAAACCTAACGGACAGCAGGACGACAACATCTCAGGCCAAGCACTCATTAAAGGAGTAGTTCACTTTTAAAAAAACATTTGCTGAAAATTTATGTCCATGTCATTCTTTCTTCAGTCGAAAAGAAATTAAGATTTTTGATGAAAACATTTCAGGATTTTTCTCCATATAATTGACTTCAATGGGAACCAAACGGTTTCAGGTCCAAAAGACACTTTCAGTGCAAACTGCAAACTGTTCAAAGGGCTTTAAACGAGTCCAGATGATGAATAAGGGTCTTATCAAGCGAAACGATCGCTCATTTAAAAAAACAACAACGAAAAAACAGTTTAAGTTTTATAAGCTCAAATGGTCGCCTTGCTCTGTTCTGTGATGCGCGTGCGTGACTCTTCGAACTCGTTCATCAAAATAAACAAATCTTTTCGTGAGTCAACTCGTTCATTTCGTTCATTGACTGAACCAAATGAAACGAAAAAAAGATTTGTTCATTTTGATAAAGTTTGAACAGGAGAGTCACGAACGCTCATCACAGAACAGAGCAAGGCGACCATTTGAGCTTATAAAACTTAAACTTTGTTTGTTTGTTTTTTTAAATGAGTGATCGTTTCGCTTGATAAGACCCTTATTCATTGTTTGAAATCGTTTAAAGCCCTTTGAACAGTTTGCACTGAAACTGTCTTTTGGACCTTGAACCGTTTGGTTCCCATTGAAGTCCATTATATGGAGAAAAATCCTGGAATGTTTTCATCAAAAACTTTAATTTCTTTTCGACTGAAGAAAGAAAGACATGGACATCATTGACTATACTCACCACAGCAAAAACAGAGCAGCCCAGAGATGTCAAACACATGTTTATTTTAGTGACTTCTGTAAAATTCTTGGTCTTGTCCACGTACAGGCCCAAGAGAAAGGCGCCCAGAACACCGAAAACAATGGAAACGGCACCGCACAGTCCTGCAAAGTCCTGTAACATTAAAAATGCAGACACAAAGTAAATCATTTGACTCGACAAAGCTAAAACTACTTATAATAACACTACTAATACTAATTCATCTATCCATCCATCTACGCTGTGTATATGTGTTCAAGAATCTGGGCACCAGACTACACATGGGGACAGTGATTACTTAATTTGACTATGTACAGCATTGGGTTACACGTTATTTTAAGGGGTCATTGTTCCAGTGTAATAATATATTTAAGTACTGAGTAATATTAAGCAACTACATGTACTTACTATAGGGCTAGGGTAGGATTTGGATTTGGTTGAAGGTTAGTTGCATGCAATTATATATAACTTACTGTTATTACTATGTATGTAACATGTAACAAGGACACTGTAAACTAAAGTGTTACCCAATGTTGTACAAAGTCACCGCAGGTATTATTCAACAACCGTTAATATCTTTTTGATATTATTTGTTATGCTGTGTTGATCTGTTACATATAATTACAACATTTAAGCCGAATATTAATTATAAATGTTAACTAGATGTGTTAATGTGTTAAACGGTTCGTCTTTTTTAATCTTCTATGGCATGTCATTATATTTATTGACTAGGCTGGTGCGTTTTATGTGTTTATATGCGTTTTAAGACGAAATATCCAGTAAGGGAACCTAGTGAGCATCAATGCTCCCTGGTTTTTGCAGTGCATTGTGGGATTTTTTTAGGGAGCGAACATTCCAGTGCACTGGAAGGACTTTTGCGATTGAGACAGCTCCTAAAATGGCCGACTCCCTGATCAGTGCCCTGACTGACGTGCACCCTATGGTTTTAAAATGTTTTTAAACATTTGGAGCAGGCTGGCTTTTGAGGTAAAACAAGTTTGAGGTGAACGTGTGATTTTTTATGTTGTCAATAATCCTGTGTTGTGTTGATTTCTTACATTTGAGTAGCCCTTAACACAAAGTATCTGCTCCAGAAAGGTGGAAAAGCAAGTGAATATTCCTATTCCTGAACCAAAACACACCAGCAGGACCATGTATGCTTTGTTCGTCAGTAGCTGTAAATAAAAGTGACAGAAAACAGTGAATCTCAGACAGCAGTAAAAAATGTAAGGAAACTAAATGCCACCATAAATCAGAGGCTGTTTCATTATCTTCATTTTTGAAAAATGCTCATTAGTAAAGAGTTGTTGTGAGATCTGTATGTGTGTGTAGTACCAGTTTCACCCCCTGTAGAAAAGGTTCAGAGCTGGAGGTCACCACGCTGGCGGAGGGGGGTGTCGGGGGAACGCGTTCCCGGATCCCCACTGTTGCTAGGAAACAGGCTACGGCGGCAGGTATGGCATATATAAAGAGCTACAACCCAGACAGACGACGGGCCTGTTAGAGATCATACAAGAATTGAAATTCGTTTGTGACCAAGTTCTGACTTACCAGCAGAAGAAGATTATTGGTGTAACTAATTATCATGGGAGAGAAGATATTCGCAAAGAGCAACCCAACAGTATTTGCTGGAAAACAAAAAAGAGGAATATTAGCATTCTGCATACATAGAAAAGAATAGCATGTAAAACATGAGCTGTGGGTGAATAGGTTACCCATGGAAGCCATCATGTTAGCTGTGGCCCTCTGGTGATCGGGGAACCAGAGAGCCGCGAGCTTGGTGGGGGCAAAGATGATCAACGGCTGGGCGAAGGCACACAGCGTTTGGCCGCCCATGACCATAGGGAACACGGCCCACTCCGGGATCCATTTCAGCACGCCAACGACACGCAGGACACTGCCCAACATGTTCAGCCAGGAGCCCATGATTAGCTGTTTCAGAAGATAGGAAGAAAGTAAAGTATAAGGGCCTGTTCAAACAGGACACGTTTTTTGCGAAAAACAGGTCAGTCTAGAAACACGTTTTTAGAAGTTACCACAACGGTTAAAGACATCAGTCTAGTTCGTTTACATTGAAAACAATGGAAAAGTAGCGTAGTGGAATGGATAATGTGTGTTCTGTGTGACTTTTACTTTCCACCACAGGAGGAATCTGCCATTTTTCTAATATGTCATGAACATTTTCACCAGTTTCTTTCCCAACGCATCCCAAATGATGGAAAGTATGTTTTAAATGTTTTAATAATTGATAATAATAAATGTTTAAAATAAATAAATAGGATACAAAATAGGACAGGATAAGGAAATAGGATAAATAACACAATTAAATACTTTTTTTTTTAAATTAAAATGTTATTTTACATAATGAAGTTTTGCATTAATTGACAAAATGACAAGTACACTAACTTTAGAGAAAACTTCGGAAAAAATCGGAAGTGGGTTTTTAAAAGAAAAAAAAAGTGCCGTCGGTAAATTTAAAGGAAATTAAAAGCTTTTGGACAAATTCAATGTCATTTTACGGAAACTTTTTGATGAGTTATTACAGACTATTATATGACCTTCACTTTAACCTTTTTAAATATGGCATGGTGTCACACTACAATGGTAGGCCTAACCAAAATTTCTGCCAAAATACCACAGAAACTTCAATTATATTTACAATTAACCGTGATATTAGTCAACACTGTCATAAAAAAGACTTTAATATGGCTTATACAGTAGGAAAAATAACTTTAATAATGGTATTTGGCAAAAACTAGTCCTTTTTATTCTATAACATAGAAAAATTACAATTCTGTCTCCATTTACTCACCCTCAAATTGTTACAAACCGGTATGAATTTCTTTCTTCTGCTGAACTCAAACACTTAATGAACCCCATTGACTTCCATAGAAATTTTTGTCTAGACTACGGGAGGCAATGGGGTCCATCAACTCTTTGGTTTCCGACATTCTTCAAAATATATTCTTTTGTGTTTAGCAGAAGAAAGAAATTCATACAGGTTTGGAACAACTTGAGGGTGAGTAAACTATTTTTGGGTGAACTATCACTTTAACTATATTTGCTGTGTGAGAGTGTGCAGAGAGAAATATGGTCCTGTATACCGAGAAGCGCAGTCCCAGTGTGTCCAGTACCCATGTTGTGATGAAACTGAAAAAAATGGCGACCACAACATAGACTAGCGACAGCCAGTTGACCAGGTCGAGAGAGATCCGCAGATACTGTGCCGTCTGGTCGGCCACGGGTGCAAAGGTCAGCCACGACTGTGGAGAACACAATAAAAACAAAGGTTTAGCTTCACATTGAGTTATACAGATGCACAGTTCACAATACAACATAGAAGACAATACTCTATTTCTGTTGCTTGACACGGCTGAATTGATAAAATGCATGAGACAGGAACAGCTTGCTCATATGACACAAAGTCTCAGTTCAACATTTTAACTGCTGAAGCTGCAAAAAACAAGAAACCACAGGTCAGAAGGGCCCCTCACGTGAGCTAAACATGACAAACACACAGTGTGAATGAGCAGCAGGGGTTCAAATCGTACTGAGAAATTATACTTCAATTCAGAATTTGGGATTTGAAGGATAAAAAAAAGTTAAGACTACCCTTAGGAATGTAATTTAGTAACACGAGCATCCACTTTTAACGGTAATGAAGAAATAAAAATGGACAGTTCTTGTTCTTATGGAATATTGCAGTGTTTATTATATATGATTTAAAGGGATACTCCACTTTTTTTTTTTTTAAATAGGCTCATTTTACAACTCCCCCAGAGTTAAACTGTTGAGTTTTACCGTTTTTGAACCCATTCAGCCGATCTCTGGTTCTGGCGGTACAATTTTTAGCATTAGCATAGCTTAGCATACATCACAGAAGTACCGCCAGAACCAGAGATCGGCTGAATGGATTCAAAAAACGGTAAAAAAGTGGAGTATCCCTTTAACCGTGCACATTTTTATTCATGTGCCTTGCAATCTTTAATCAAAATAACCCCCCTTCCTCTTGCAGCGACATCTCTTCTCTGATGACCTGTCACTCACACGACATCATAGCAATAGCAAACCACAACCATGGACAAAATCAAGTCCCGTCCTACAGTTTTTCTTGTTCGAGAAGCAGCTTAACTCAGATGTAAGTCACAATACTGAAGAAAAGACTGTAGCACCTTCTGTTTCATGTTGACTTTAAGTACTTTACACCATTGAAAAGCATTATGTGCAGTGCAGAGACCATTTGCAATGTTTTTGATTGTTCATTTACACTGTTGCCCACAAAATCCTTTATTTGTATGCTATGAAGAATACTATGCATGCAGCAGCGTGACAGATGGCAGTCAGCTGATCCCAAAACACAATACAGTCGTTTCATGCACCACTGCACAACTTGCTCGGATGCTGTTTCGCATTAATTCAAATGCATAGATGCTTTTTTTCACAGTCAGTGTAGAAATCCCTTTGTGTAACATAAGATGCTTTCCTAAAATAAACTGCTGATTGTACTTCTTAACACATGCACGGGACTACAATTCTGACCCACATCCACAGGTTTAGGCTGTTATCAGATTTCCTCAAGATTGCAATCTTCAAATAAATCCAGAATTACACCATCTGCTAAGCTTTACCACTGTGTGCCAAGACACGATGTACATTTCTCGTATTTCAGATGAACAGCTTTGGACGTCTTGGCCTTTTAACACGTATACAATGGTGTCCATGCAAATGACAAGTCCCACTGGAGCTCTGGGTGCGTAATTAAGATTGACAAGCCCCTTTCTGGCACACGCCCTCTTCAGAGATAATAGCCTCAGGGGGACGTATCCATGTCCTACTACAGCTGGGCTATTAGGAAGACCCTGTTGTGACCCTGTAGACTGAAGCCCCTAGTGGAGTGTGTGAACATTTCCTAAATCGTTTCAACACTAGATACATGCTTTACCACTGTGAGTGTAAATCAATAGAGTATTCATTGAATTTAGGTCAATTTGATATGCAGATTAACTGACTCAGTTTTTGCATAGCCTACCTATGATTGAACACGAGCCTAACAAAAAATGCCAATGGTTTAGTTTACATCACAGCTGAGAAACATGATTTGCTAAGTCAGAGGCAGGTGGTTATCATGGGGAGGGACATTCTCAGTGGAAACAT
The DNA here is from genome assembly GCF_988280905.1 of Pimephales promelas. Lineage (NCBI taxonomy): Eukaryota > Metazoa > Chordata > Actinopteri > Cypriniformes > Leuciscidae > Pimephales > Pimephales promelas. The sequence continues at coordinate 32,994,705 of NC_142777.1, forward strand.
TTATTGGACAAAAATGTAATATTTAAGATGAGGCATCAGTGTTTTTAGTCATTTTACAGGAAGAAAAATACTGTAAATTGAGTTTAGTTAAAAATGAATGGCCTACACTAGGTGAAAGCTAATGTAGACAAACTAAAGGCCACAAAAGCTAAAAAAGTAAACCAATTGTTTTTTTTTCTAACTGTTTTTTTTTCAGTTATTCTTTTACAATAGTGCAAACATGCACCTCTTAGAAATTTGGATGATTTCCAACAATGTATATATTGAACCAGTAGATTCATTTTTGCACAACCACATTAAAAAGGGAAAGAAGAAAAAAAAATAAACAAAAAATTAAAATAAAATAACAGCAAACAGATATTAATCATCAAGGTAGCTACATGAAATATTGTATCATATTTCTTCAAAAAAGAAATACATTTTCATCAATTATTCTAAGAGATTTGATTAAATAGTTTACTTCGAATAAGAACTCATTAAAAATAAGAATTTTCATAAGAAATCTTTTTTTGTGATCTAGGTTTGTTTGGGCATTCAACAAAATAAACAAATTATATCCTTATTGCAAAGACTACCATTAGAAAAACAATAAGAGCCCAAATCATTCCAAAAAAAATTATGAAACATTACAAGAAAAAAAAAAATTACATATGTCTTCAATAAGTAAGCCAATTTAGTGACGTCAGTAAAAACGAAAGTTGTTATAGAGGCGGAGTAATAATTCAGATTTAGCAATTCATCTTCAGAAATCAATTCAATTCTTTTGGCATATTTCTACTTGCTGAATGACGATGAATCGTATAGACCAGAAAGAAAATTAGTGTGTGGAAATATCTGATTCCTGTTAGCTCTAAACTAAAACTTCAGTTTTGACGTTAACTTTGTAAATGAATGGTTATAACATACCATTGCGTTCGAACAATTAAGCAAGCAAAGAACAAATAAGATGAACCATCTCCTTTTGTAAACTTTGAACTCGGCAGGAGCGTTTTTTCCGTCCAGGTGAGACCGAACATCTTCACTCGAGCTCCCGATGAGCGCTTCGGTCTCGGCGCTTCCGTCATCCATGATGACAGACCTGAACCTCAACCAGATCACAAGTGAGTTGCAAAAACTCTTCAATTGTCAAACTGTCCTGAGCGGTGTATCCATTTGGGTCCAAAAAACAACTCTGTCGATAATATACACAAATCAATAATTCCACCAGTTTCATTTCCAATCGTTTCCAGGCAGTGCACTCTTTAAATCCAAGAGCAGGTCTACCTTAGACCATTGTTATGGTTATGGTTTTGGTTTCGCATATACGCCGGTGAATTACAGTTGAGAGTTGTTAGGCGGCTTCAACATTACAACATCCAATCCACAATCACATCATCACCACTCCCTTCAACCCGTGACTCGCTGTCATAGCGCCGGCCGGGTTATCTCCTGAAACTCCATTCTGTTATCTGTCTGGAGTTTAGTCAGCATCAGGAAAATAAATCTATTTTAAATGTTTTTTCCAAAACAATCTGATTCTAATACGCCAATAGATTCATTTAGGCTACTACATCATTGTCATCCCATATGATCCAGTTCTGTTTGTAACTAATGTGTTAATAATAATGTGTTTACAAAAACAAAACAAAGTAACCACAATGTAATCATGGTTAGTTATTGATAAACTTGTTTATTTAATATTAACCTATTATTTTCACATAAATTAAAGGGAAAAGGGTCTGTTTTATTACTATTTTAATTGAGGAAATGGAATGGAGAAAGCAAATGACCTTCCAGTTTGACCCAAGTTTGTCAAAATGATGATATTGCGGCATGATTTTACTAAATGTTGTAAACAGTTATTCCATTGGACCATGAGTTAAGCCCAAATCTTAAGCCTATTTGATGTGCTATTTATTTAGGCCTATTTATTTATATATTAACGGGGTTGTGTCTCAAATTCTTTTTTTTAAGTCGTGAGAGACAAAAGAAAAAAAGTGCTTTTTATTGTAGTCTATTATTTACAGTAGACTAGCCTAATGTTTAGTGCATTTGCTATCTAGGCTAATTTAAATGAATAATAATATACTATGTAATTTATCATAAAAGTCGTAATTCAAGCATGTCATTTACTAAGATCCATGTAACTTTTCAAATGAATGAAACATATTAATGAAAGTATAATGGCCAATGGCTTTAGTCTCTCAGCCACCCCTCCTCCCTTTCTTAAAGTCAGCGCATGCGCAAAAGGGCTCTTCTGTGCGCTGCTTCGGCCTGTTTCGGCAGTGGCCGGACATTTTCGCCTCTTTGTTTTACTGATAGTGGATTTAACTCGGATTCAACCCAATATCCAGCGGACCGCTCTGGCCATAAACAGGTTTGTTCCTTTAAACTTGAACCGATGCCCGCCGATCATTGCACGAGCTTTCTTTCGGACGACAAACGCGGAGTTTTCATTTATTCTCGCTGTGTTTTTTTTTCCGCTTGATGGCAGCTCTGCATGGCTATACGTGCTGTTATCTGTGCGGTCGTGTTGTATGTGTGTGTATGCGTGTGTAAATGTGTGTGTGTGAATGGCGACACCGGGCCCTGCAGCTCCTAACCGGGGTCATCTTTATAAGAAAGGAAAAAGTGTAATTTAGTGTAGCTGGAGTTTCATAAGCATTCACTCCTGTGTCTGATTATAGTTCTTGTGTTGGTCAGTTCTCCTCTTCCTTCTGCCTGGAATGTTCTTGAGAGCTTCTTGACCATCATCATAATCATCATCTACCCATCTGTGTGGTGAAAGTTGGGGTTTGATGCTCTGACAGGTTTGCATGCAAGCTAAAATGAAATCTGGGCCAGAGAAAAAGTTAAAGCCCAGAGGGTTTTGGGGAAGCATGTGCAAACCTGCACCCCAGACTCCTGGAGCAGAAACAACCAACAAGTCATACCTCATGTGTTTTTGATTCACTTTTTTACATTATAGCTGGGGGTACGACAAACAGGATATTGTTGTTACAGTTACAGTATTAATTGTACAGACAATTTTCTGTTGTTCCAAAGTTGTGGGGGCGACCTGTCCTCCTTATACCTGCTGGTATTTCCACACCTACATGATGGACATATGGAGTTGTCATGTCTGGACATTGGTTGGCATCCACATTTCAATGCAATTCTGTGGTCTGGCATCTAATAACCATGTTGACCAGTATAGCATTGTCTTATGTCAAGATGTGGTGTGTTGGTTTAGAGTGTTAATATTCTTAAAATATAAAATGTTTTCTTGTGTATTTGGTCTAATGACACCACCTTCACGCCATGCTGTTAACCTTGAGGCCTTTTATAATACACCCTTTTATTATATAGTGAATCTCATGAAACCTGTCAAGAGGTTGCATTTCAGCACAAACTGAAAAGCAAAAAAGTGTTAAATAACTTTGTAAAGATATTTAAGTCTTTAGTGAGGAGGACCATTAAGATTTTAAAATGTTGTCGCATTATTTTCAATAAAATTAACCTAATTTTCCTTCAAATTATCGTATAAAAGTGTTTTGATTCACCATTGAAATGGGGAGAGAATTATCAATTGCTGTAATGACAGTAAAGCTCATTAAAAGCATTTGTCAATGCTAACAGGAAAAGGGCTATAAAAACATATTTTCTACTTTTGATTTTGGGCTGAAATATGACAGACTCTTGACTGGTTTCGTAAGATTGAGTCAAGTGAGTCAAACATTCAGATGCCTTGTTTCATGATTAATCGCTTAGTCAGTGTCAAGCCTATAATTGTCTGATTCTTTTGTGTTAAAAGTATGTGATAGCCTGATGAAGTATCACAAGACAGACACGTGCCAATTCAAACACTTATAAATGTTTTTTTCGTTAGACTGGCTTAAACATGTGGCCTGTGGCTATTGCGCAGTCCTCGCTTATGTGCAAGCAACAGTTAAATGGTTTTCAGTGAAAACAATGCCTTTCAGTTTGTCGATGTTTTTAGTGCATACCCAGAAAAGCAAGTACTAAAACCGGTCAATCCTGCGGTGTGGCATTAAGTAGTGGAATGACAGCCTACAGCCCGGCTGTCATTCCCACTGATGTAAAGTGTCACGTTAAACAAAAGTAATTTAAAATTGAGCCATTGAAATTTGACTTATTTTGAATGGGGTGAGGTGTTGGTTTACATTTACAGTTAGATTTGATTCAGTGGATTGAAGGCCTTAAATCAGGTAGTGTGTGTAACTCAAGTGTGATTTCACTTTGGGTTTCTGTGATCGTGGTTCAGCTCTCACTTCATAAACTGTTAAAATCTGTCAAACTTTGGATTTGCTTTAATCATCTGTTCAGCTTCATACTCCTTAAAGGGATAGTTCACCCAAAAATCTTGTGGAAGCTCAACGGTGCTGCGTAACACGAGAATGGACCTCATTGGTTCTTGCTGGAGCTAAAAGGTGTTGCGCAACACGAGAATGGACCTCATTGGTTTTTGCGCGGCAAGCGAACATGCTTGAGCTTCCGTTTAGCACAACTGATGCGTGAGTTGATGAATATTTATTGTTTATATGTGAATTCAATCTGTTCATCATATAAAGCAATCGTGTCTCTTTGGAAAGTTTTGGACTAAACTGCTCAATCCATTTGGATTAGTTTTATGATCTCTTCACAAACTTTTTGAAGCATCAAAGTGGTAAATGCGTAGCTGTCCAGGGTTTCAGACTGTGACCATTTGTGCAAGTTAAAATTTTATATTGTCGCATTTGTGCAAGCACATGGTAATGTACTACTCAGTTAAATTAACCATGATGCGCAACAGAACGCCGTTGTATCAGCAGCAACTGAGCAACCAGTGGAAAAGTTAGTCTGGAGCCCTGCTGTCAATGAAGAGACAGAAAGCTCTCAGATTTAATCAAAAAGATTTTCATTTGTGTTCTGTAGATGAATGAAAGTCCTGTTTGACACGACTTGAGGGTTCGTAATTAATAGGGATGTCAATTATAACAAATTAACACGATCGATCGTTGTTAAATTAATCGATTAATCGTTAACCTCAATACTGCAATATGCGTAAGTGGCAAATGGCCAACAGCATGACAAGCTGGTTCTGAGAAGAGGCTACGTGCACAAACGTAGTATTGTCAGAAGTTCAGAACAGAAGTCGGCATATCAGTTTCCGGTTTACGACTGTTAATTCGTAACCTATAATAAACAAAAAAAATGAGTGCTGCTGTTGTACGACAAAAAGAACACGTTCATAACATATCTGAGTTTCTAAGAACTGTAGGTGGATCTAACGCCCGTTTCACACATACCCCGTTTGGAGAACGTGTTGCGGTGCTCGAGCAACGCGTGCTATAGTGCTTTGCTTTCACATATTATGATGCGTTTGCAGTGAATAAGTGATCCGCGGCTGTACTACTTATTGTTTTTACTATTTTTTTTGTGCGTCGCCCCAAAATTTTGTGCAGCCACTGTGCATAAAGTTTGGTGTTTTTCAGGAAGCAGTGGAAGCTCAAATCGCTGTTAGCGACTTGAAGCAGTTACCGTTGATGTGAAACAAAGTCTCAGCTTTCAAATTCTGTCAATTTTATTATGAAATTCAAACAATAAATTCCCTTTGAAATTCTTTAATGTGGTGTGACAGATCGCTATATCGCCTCAGTTCAATCGGCGCTGCAACACGGAACGTACAAGAACCATTCATCTCTTACTCGTTATTATTAGTTACAGCATGAAATAAACATGAATGAACATCAGAAGGTATGTTTCTGCCACATAACCAGCTCCGTGCAGCTTTTCTGTACTGTAAAGTTCTGTAAACTTGCTTGGTATCTCACCTGAGAGCTGCATTTCCTCAGGTACGTGTCTCATGAAACACGAGTCACAATAAAAGAGCTAAGAGACTTATGCAAGGTAAATGGCATGGTTGATTGGGTTTTTATCTAGCCCCCCCTAACCTTATCGGTTGGCCTATGGTAGGGTTTAGTGTAGGTGGTACGTTATTTTAATTTGATATTCAAAAGATTTTGAAATATGATTCTCTTAATCTCTAAAGTGTTATCGACCAATGCTAATAATATCGAAATGGGCAAATATTGTCTGATTAATTGGCCAGGGTTGCGTTTGTCAAAAGCATTGTGAGCTAACTTGATTGTAAGAGACCATTGGTGGCAATGGTTCTACGATCTACTTACTGTAGCCTTACGATACTTTTGGGAAAATCAGCCCTAGCCAGTGTCACTTTTTTTTACGGTTGTCCATTTCAGGTTTTGTGCATGTTTTATGTCAATTTTAGATGATAACTGTCAGTTAAATGAACTTGGTTGTTTGGTTGTTTTAAGATCCCTTGTTTTGGTACTGCGGTACTCCTTTTTCATAAGCTTTCAGGGTCATATTGAATGAGTTGTGCTGATACACTTTTAGTACTTCCCTAAATGTGGGTCAAGTGAGAGCTTTGGGTGTTTCCTTTATACAGCTTTGAGAGAGTTGGAGTTTTGACCAATTTTATCCATATAATTTTACATGAATGATATAAATGCTTTTCTCCAAAACATGTTGGCCACAATAATCGGCACCCCTAGAAATTCTTAGAAAGTAAAAGATCGCTGAAGTATGTTCCCATTCATTTTTACATTTTTAGCAGGGTGATTAGGAACATGAAATTGTCTAGCCATGACTTCTTGTTTACAGGAGTATAAATATGAAGAAACACAAAGGCCAAATTCCGTTTATCATCCATCACAGTGAGTAAAACCAAAGAATATAGTTCTGATGTGCAGCTAAATCATTGAGAATTCCCATTTCTACCACCAGGGCAATAATTTCCAATCAGTTCCTGTCAACTAAAGATGTCGCAAATCTGCCTGGAAGAGGGCTTGTGTCTATAATGTCCTATTGCAAAGCTAAGAGGACAGTTTGAGTAGCCAAAAACTCTCCAAGGATCACAGCTGGAGAATTGCAGAAATTAGTTGAGCCATGGGGTCAGAAAGCCTCAAAACAAAAATATCAAACAGCACCTATACATCACCACGTTCATTGGGAGGGTTTCAAGAAAATCCTCTGCTCTCTTCCAAAAGTAATCTCCAGTTGCCAGACACTACTGGTACATTAAACGGAACTGGGTTCTATTGTCAGATGAAACTAAAAAAAAGAGATTTTTGGCAGCAAACCCTCCAGATTGGTTTTGAGCAAACAGGAATAAAATGCACCCCATGTCCATTTTTAAATGTACTGCTGGATGCAATTATTTTCTACTGGAGGTTCTGGACATTTTGTTCAGATATATGACATCTTGGATTCTATCAAATACCAACCTAATGGCTTCTGATAGAAATCTTAAAAAGGGCCCCGTTTGGATCTCCTATCAGGACAACGATCCAAAACAAACATCAGAATCAACAAAAAATGGGTCACTGAGCACAAAATGAAGCTTCTGCCATGGACATCCCAGTTCCCAAACCCAACCCCTATAAATTGACCCTATAAAAAACTTGAAGAGAAGAAGCACCAACATGTCATGGAGCTCAGAATTTGAAGGCTCCGGAGACTCATCATGGAAAGGCAAAAGGTTATAAAAATTAAAAAAAAAATAAAAGGGTGCCATTAATTGTGGCCAACATGTATACAAATGATCATCCTTGTAAGTATTGTGAGGGGAAGTGAATCAGTATTGGCTCAGAGTTCCTCATATGATCTGATGTTGTCAGTCTTTCAGGATGCAGTCTCTGAATTACACAAGAGTCAGCATGCTACTTGGGTGCTTCTTGCGTATATTATCTCAAGGAGACAACCTTCAAACACACAATCACTTTGTGTGATTGCACATTCTGGAACAAAAACAAGTTCCAAGTCACAGTAAAATTTCCTCCTACAGCCTGTAAAACTGGTGAGGGTTTTAAGAGAGCTCAACAATGCATGCCTTGTTAAAAGATTCCATGCAATAAGCCGATGAACCCAGATCAAGTGTGATTTTAGATGTTTTTAATAAGGTTAACTACTGGAATTTCAGAGATATGGGATTTTACTAATAAAATTGAATGTTCTCGTCTGATTAACCAATTAATTTTTAGGTGGGGGTGTTTTCGGATATGGGTCAGTATTGCAAAGGTCACTCTTCTGTAGTAGATTAACTTTAGTAATAAAGTGTCTGCCAAGAAAGAAAACCATCAGAACTATATTCTGAACTACGGGGAATTATGCTCCTAGCTATAGCGCACATTTATCGAGGTTAACATTAACGTTTGAGCAAGCGGCCATGTAAAGTGGTTAATGTTAAGCTATAACTTGCATGTTTCAAATGATAAGCCATGTTTGATGACATTGAATGAAAGATGAACGCTTGGATATCCTGTCAGACATGATTACTTTATGGGCCAGCCGTGATAACAAGCTGTCCATCGGTCTGTGTGACTAATTCAATTTGGTTGGGATGAGCCTTTGCAAAAGTTTTGTCGTCGACTATTTAGGGTGCAGCCTTCTTTTCACACCATTGAATCTGATCAAGTATTTAAACTAGTAATGATGGGTTGGGCTGTTTCTTATTGGTTATTGAAGGAACAAAGTTCAGTTTGTGGAAGGCACTTTTCTTTGTGCAGTATTTTGGGTTGGACTTTCACCCAGCTGCTTAAAAATGTTATGGGTTTTTAATACACTCACCTAAAGGATTATTAGGAACACCATACTAAAACTGTGTTTGACCCATTTTCGCCTTCAGAACTGCCTTAATTATACGTGGCATTGATTCAACAAGGTGCTAAAATCATTCTTTAGAAATGTTGGCCCATATTGATAGGATAGCATCATGCAGTTGATGGAGATTTGTGGGATGAATATCCAGGGCACAAAGCTCCGGTTCCACCACATCCCAAAGATGCTCTATTGGGTTGAGATCTGGTGACTGTGGGGGCCATTTTAGTTCAGTGAACTCATTGTCATGCTAAAGAAACTAATCTGAAATGATTCGAGCTTTGTGACATGGTGCATTATCCTGCTGGAAGTAGCCATCTGAGGATGGGGACATGGTGGCCATGGATGGACATGGTCAGAAACAATGCTCAGGTAGGCCGTGGCATTTAAACGATGCCCAATTGGCACTAAGGGGCTGAAAGTGTGCCCCCACCATTACACCACCACCACCAGCCTGCACAGTGGTAACAAGGCATGATGGATCCATGTTCTCATTCTGTTTATGCCAAATTCTGACTCTACCATCTGAATATCTCAACAGAAATCGAGACTCATCAGACCAGGCAACATTTTTCCAGTATTCAATTGTCCATTTTTGGTGAGCTCTTGCAAATTGTCGCCTCTTTTCCCTATTTGTAGTGGAGATGAGTGGTACCCGGTGGGGTCTTCTGCTGTTGTAGCCCATCCGCCTCAAGGTTGTGTGTGTTGTGGCTTCACAAATGCTTTGCTGCATATCTCGGTTGTAACGAGTGGTTATTTCAGTCAAAGTTGCTCTTCTATCAGCTTGAATCAGTCGGCCCATTCTCCTCTGACCTCTAGCATCAACAAGGCTATCCTTTTAATACCGAAATCTATAGTATAGGATTACCATACGTTTTGGACATGGTACCATAGTTTTCCTGAAGTACCTTGGACTACCATTGAAATGTATGTATTTAGTAATTTATCATATCATTTACAATCTGATATCATTGCTTTCCCACAGTGCCCGCCACTATACTTTTTAGTGGTTTATTGAATCCATCATTTAATAATTCATTAGGCCAGGTGTTCTTGCACTCTGAAAAGCGGTATTATCAGGTTGCTGAATGACATCAGTAAATCTCAATTGTTCAGCGATCTTATAGTCCAGCTCTGTAGGCGTAGAGTCGCTCCGAGCTCCTCAAACAGAACCGACACTCCTCAATTGATGTTTTTTTTTTTTAGCACCAGGCCATAAAAGACAGTTTGTAACAAGTGTGAACCATTATTTTTGTCTGAATGCCGGTCCGTGTTCATTTAAGCTTTGGGGTCACACAAACCCACTTTTTCAGAGACAAAACTGCTCTGCTAAGTAAGTCTATCATACTGTGGCGCCTCATTAGCTCCTCACAGAGCGCTTCATACAGCTGGCAGCGTCTGTGTGCCCAGCCATCTACCAGAGCGCTTCAATAGAGCTGAGGGAAAACAGCATATCCTTTGTAACATCAAATGTGTGAGAAACTGGGCTAAATGTGGTACTGCTGGACGCTTTCTATGAAAAAGTCTGACACACCCAGTTAAGAAAACCATATTCACCTATGGCATATGAGTTGCTCTGTATTCCGGGTCTGACGAGGGCATTTGCTGTGACCTTTTACTCCGGTGCTGCTCATCCCTCAAGGCAGTATCTGTTAGTGTACCTCCCCGGGCGAACAAGGATTTTGGTTTCTCTCGTGGAAAGCTCGAACTGAGATAGATATGCTTGATTTATTTTGCTTTAATATCATTTAATATTTCTTTTTCCCATGATATCTTATAGTGATCAAGTTTGTCAAGCTAAAAAACAAAACAAAACGTTATTTACGGTAACTGTATTTGAATTTCCATGACATTTTTTTTTACATTTGGATATATATATATATATATATCCAAATATATATATCCATATATATATATATTAATTTTTGCACAGCCCTAATATATATATATATATATATATATATATATATTAGGGGTGTGCAAAAATTAATTGCGATTAATCGCATCCAAAATAAAAGTCTGTGTTTACATAATATATATGTGTATGCTGTATATAATTATTTTGTGTATATAAATACACACACATGCATGTATATATTTAAGAAAATGTGTTATTCATATATAAAATATTTATATAATATAGATTATGTATTTATATATATATATATATATATACATATACAGAATTTAAGCATAATAATAATTCTTAAATATATATACATGCATGCATAGGTATTTATATATACAAAATAATTACATACAGCACTCACAAATATATTATGTAAACACAGACTTTTATTTTGGCTGCAATTACTTTTTGCACAGCCCTAATATATATATATATATAATCATTTTTACAGGGGAAACAAATGCTACATTGCTGCTCCTAGATTGACACATTGCATATGATTTATTTTATATCAAAATTGTTTTCTGTTATGTAAATTACGTTAAAGTGATTTGTGTTGTTACATTTTCATTTAGTGTTGTGTGTTGCTCTGGCTGTGTTTTTTCATTGTGTGGATGACTTTTGCAGCGTTTGTACACGAGTTGCCATTTTCACCATAAATTTTAAAAGGATATGTTTGTTTGTTCATTTCCATTGACTAATGCTGGTAATTTTATAATGGTCAAATGCTGGCCAATTAATTGAACAGTCTACAGTTGTTGTTTTTTTATTTTATTTAATAAGTAGGCTATTGTAGTTGCATTTACACTACTTAATTTTAGTATAAATTCACACCAATACTAAACAGTTGATTTTATGGGTCAGTAAGTTTATTAATACATGAGTCCATGTTTAAGGTCGGTTTCGTGTTTTGAATAAAGATCTTAGACATTTTTCTGTGAAATTTTTGTATCTTGAGTCCAAATTCTCAGAGATTTCTTATCTGAACTTCTTGTTTATCACAAATAACGCATATTTTGTTTTCTGGTCTGTGTACGATAATGCTGATAAAATGCTTTGACCGAACATACTACCAAAACATACAAAACATGATTTTGCTCTAAGTGGTACAGCGGTGATGTGATGGTTTGGTCATGCCTCAATTCATGTACAACCCCCTTAGCATGATGGTTCAGCTTATTCAATTTGCACCAGTTTGATCCTTCAAATTTTGGTCGCTCTGTGGAAATAATCGAAATATCTGTCATGTTATTTTAAGACCCACTGAGAATCGCACAGCTCCAGTCTGCAGGCAGTGATAGGGCACCGTTTCCTGTATTGTAAAGAGATCTGTTTTCTTTCATGTCACTAAAGTACCACAACAAAGTTAAGTGACGCCCTCAGCAATGGTAGATTGAATTGTTGTTGATTTGCTTAGGAAGTTTAGTTCGTAAACTGGTATTTGGGAGGTCGACTGTAGTGAAAGTTTACAAAGAGAATTATTCAGATCAAAATGAAACGTTTTTCACATTTTCTACTTCTGTAATGTGATGTATTTCTGAGTGAAATCATGTGAGCCAGGCCTTGATTTTATCCATCGGGAATTGCTTGAATCCTGAAAGTTGAAACTTCTCTGCCTTTGTTATAGAAAGTACTCATTTCAGAGGCTGAGCATTTTATTATTCTACATAATGAGTAAAGATTATGAGGGCAAACATTGTTTGTTTTGTTTTGAATTGCATGCATCAAACCATTCACAGTAAATTGCTTTAAGTAGTAAATTATTTATTAAGAAAGTAATTGGGATTTATTTGGATTTCATGTTGACTTTTAACCAACTAAGTTTTTGGAGCTTGTACTCTAACATGTTGAGCTGTTGGATCTGATGATACACTCTTACTCATATCCTTAGATGACCTACATTCATGTCTTCTGGTTTAAGTGCACTAATTTCACAGGCTAGTGAACAGACAGAAACTCCCAGGCTGGGAGTCTCTCAGTCTGGACTCAAGCAGGCAAGCAAGAACTTATGCGTGGGCATCTAGAGAGGTGACAGCAAATTGTTAATGTTATACACATCAGTAAAGGCATCTGACTCATTTATGGGTGCATTGATAGAATTTTTTTGGGAAAATATTGATAACTCAACTGCTTGTTGTGGTAGATGTACTGATACCAGCAGTGTCATCTGTGAACATTTAAACGAGTTAGAGTCAGGATCATTATTTGAAGTAGATGATCCTAATTAAAACACAAAGAATGAATCGAATTAAATGAATGAGTTTTAAAATGGCAGTGACTCTCCCATCAGGTACAGTAGGGAATGCCAGGATATTGCTGTCCAGACCATCACTGATATATATAATTTACCTAAATTCCCATGGATGTGGGAAAGACAGCGAAGATGGACTTATCAGAGAACAATACATGTTTCACATTGTCCATTGATTTGCACTGCTGGCACCAATGTAACCAAAATTTGGCATTGGCACAAGTGACAAAGGTTTAACTATAGCAGCCCGACTGTGAATCTATTGCTCCTGATAAACAGTTTTGTGGAAACAGGAAATACAATCCGGGTTCCATCTTTTTCAGACTGCTTCCTCTTGCGTCAACTGTCACTCCTGTTGTGGTTCGTCCTACGTGGTGGTATGCCGACATTAGCCTGTATAACACAGCTCTCCATACATACACCACAGGGACTTGCTGTCTTGGTCACAGACGAGCCAGCGAAACGCACTCCAAGCATTTGTCCTCTTTTGAACTCTGATAGGTCTCCTATTATGAGTGTGGATTGCAATACTTGTACAGCTTTGCTATCGCTCTGCTAATTCAGCTTTTAAAATTAGTGAAGATTGGCCACCAGGCCAGTGATGCCACACATATAGATGTGAAACCTCCAACACTATATTTGCCAGTGTTTCAGTTTCATGGTCCAATCCCTGTATGCATACCGCATATACCGCACACACAACAAAAGTAAAACTGTTTGTATTATGACTCTGTATTATGACTCTGTATTATTATCACTGTTGACAATATGGATTCAAATAATTTAATGTATATTGGTGGTAATAATAATAGTATTTTCCAGGTTAATGTCATTTGTCAGTTATTTTTTATTATTATACACAATATATATATAATTATGCACATTGTTTGAATGATTGTAATCAACAGATAGATAGTCTTTATGCCCCTTTATGCCCCCTTTTTATTAATATTATTTATATATATATATATATATATATATATATATATATATATATGTATATGTATATGAAGAGTTCAGATGCAAAAGCCTCTAAGTGCCATTTGAAATTTTATTCTAGAATGATCATTTTTATCAAGCTTGTATATTTAAGTTCAGTGATTTCACTTAAATGGCAATGATAATTACCTATTAATTGTTATTTAAGTGAAATTACTGAACTTAAATATACAAGTTTGATAAAAATCATCATTAAAGAAGAAAATTTCAAATGGCATTTAGAGGCTTTTGCATCTGAACTCTTCATATATATATATATATATATATATATATATTTACATTTTTAGAAATGCTGAAAAGAAAGCTATAACTACAATAAAAAAGTTCAATAGTACACTGTAAAATTATTATTATTTTTTTTATTTAACCCTTATTTAACCAGGGAAATCCTTTGAGTACAAGTCTCTTTTGCGAAGGAGCACTGGCCAAGAAGGCCGCAGTAAAGGTTCCACATAAAATACAAAATAAAAATAAAAACAATAAACATACAGGACATAGTAAATACATTAACAATTACAATGCTTAAAAAGTAAAATACAATGACCTTACAACAGTTAAAAATACTATTTAACAAATTAAAATATTATACACTTATCCTAATTTGGGAAGCAGGGACAGGTGCCCATTGTGGCTGTTTCCTGAAACTTTACTAGCCTCTTAAAGTGACCAAAGGAGACCAATTTATCAAATATTGTTGGTTTAACTTAAAAAAATTAAGTAACCTGGTTGCCTTAAATTTTTAAGTTGAATGAACTAGAAAAGTGAGTTAATACAATGATGGAGATTGATTTAATGATAAGAAACTCAAAATAATAAGTTATCTGAACTAAATAAATTATTTAAGTTCATTTGACAAAAGAAAAAATGTTGTGATAACAAATCTTGAAAATATATATATTTTTTTACAGTGTGCAATTTTGAAATCTTGGAAAGGGAAAAATATTATTTACTGAAAACATTCTGAAAAGGCAAAGTGGTAAAATCGTCTGTTTCCTTGCAATCATTTTGTGTATAAATGTGTGTAAATAAATAAATGTGTGTTTTTTGCAGCTGAAGTGGAGCACAGGATGCAGAGTTAACACCACCCTGTGTCTCGCAGAAGAAGCCCGGCTGCCAGACCCTCATCAGTAGACACATGGCGGCAATAGGGGTAAGTGTAGCGCATCACTTCCTGATTTTAACAATCTTAATTAGTTCACCCTCATTTCCTTTGTGGTTCATAAAATGAGATATTTGGCAGAATGTCCAAGCTTCTGGTTTTTTGCAACACAAAGATGAATTGTGATTCGTACTGCTAGGCTTCAAAAAGGTCCAATGAAAGCAATCCACATGACTTGTGTGCTATATTCAAAGATTATATTCTTTGTGTGAAGCCTGAAATTCAGCAGATGAAAAATTTAAGTCGTTATTTATTAATAAAATAAATCCTGCGCTCGAGCTCACAAACCTCATTTGTGCTTGTTTATAAAAAAAACTGGGACGTACCATGTAACAGTTTGTCTATAACGCCCCATGATCCTTCTGTATTGCTCACTTTTTTCTCCCCCTCAGAATAATGTATTTAGACTCATGGGTAAATGAATGGCTTTGAAGCTCCAACTTTTATTGAAGCCCGCTAATGTGAGGGTGTAATATTCACTGCAGCCCGTGGCAGTTCTCTCTCCTCATTTGACACTGCACTGATTATGTTATTGCAAAATGGCTAGTGGCTGAATTCATGAATTCATCTTTTATGAGGAAGTGCCATAACATGAAACACCTGTGGTTATGCCTTACTGAACACATTTTGCCTTATTGCAGTGCTAGTAGTGCTTCTCTTTCATCTCTACACACTTTTCTACACTGCAGTAACTTCAGATCCAATGTACAGAACTCATTCAGAGTTTTTGTAGTTTTACAAGCTATCAGGGAACATTATTTCAAAGACTTTAAACATGTATTAATATACATACAGTATATGTAATGATGAACCATGCACAACAAGATGGGGAATTAAAAGTGGTATGTTTAATCTTCATTGTTGATGTTTGTGCAATACTAACTTCCTCTCAATATTAATACAGCCATTTATTCATATCTGGTCAATAGAGTCGTCTGGCTGCTTCACACGGGACTTCCCAAAACAATCAACATGATTTGACTTTTAAGTGGCGGGCGACTAGGAATTAGCCAAACGAAAAACAGTTTTCTCTGAAAACATGAAAATGACACTTGTTTTTAACATGTTTTGATGTAAAATATGGAAGCATTAATGAGTTGGGATATACATGCATAACAATACAGGTTCTCTATTGGCATTGATGGTTTCATGAAGAACCTTTAACATCCATTCAACAAAAGGTGGTGTCTTTAGATTTTTAAAATGTTCTTCACAATAAGAAAGGATGGTTCTTCTAAGAATTGTTTTCTGAAAGGTTCTTCTATGGCAAAGTTAAAATCACTGTGTAGCCTTTATTTTTAAGAGTGTAGGGTTGACCCTAATGACCTATGAGATATCCATCCTGACCCCTAAACATTGGACCTTATTTATTAGTAATTAATGCAGATCTTTTGATGAAAAACTTGTTAAATTACGTTTTATAGGTTTGGATTGTGGTTTTGTGACATGTTTTTAACCTCTCTTTGTCCTCCATTTCTCTCTCATCCAGAACCCCGAGATGTTAACCAGGAAGATCAAACTGTGGGACATCAATGCCCACATCACCTGTCGTCTGTGTGATGGGTACCTGATCGACGCAACCACGGTCACTGAGTGCTTACACACCTGTGAGTGTTATTTCTACACCAATATCTACTCTTTATTTTAGTTAAAAGCATTATTTTGAGTGCTCATTTATTTACATGTGAATTTTTAAGAATTTAATTTAATTTTGACGTTTAATGAAAGCTCTCTTTGGCATTTTGAAGTGAGAATTAGTGATGTCTGATTTGTATACAAATCATTATTTGAGTCAGATCTTTTCTGATGAATGATCTGGTTGACAAAACCGGTCCAAACGAATCGTTCCTGAATCGGACTGATTCAACTCTCTGGCTCAATCCTGAAATTGCATACTAGCCTACTATATATAGTATTAGGTGAAAAACAGAATGTTAAAAAAATAATTAAGTCTGAATTCACAGCAAAAAGTACACGGATGACCTACTTCTTCTGGTGAGATTCTGAAGTGTGAAAATGATGGACACTTTACTCTCCCATGAGGCCACGGGAAAGGATTTGTGAATGGCAGTAAAGCAATGTTATTTACGCTGGTAGGACACGATGACAGCATAGCAAAAGTAGTACGTTCAGATTGCATTCATACTATATAGAACATACATAGAACATTACTTATTGAAATATATAAGTACCTACTCAAAAGAGTATGCCATTTCGGATGCAGACAAAGATTGTCAGTAAACAAATCACGTGACCCGCATTAAAAAGGACATGACTCGATCTCTTTTTTTGTGAAAATATGGTTTGAACTTAGTATGTCAAGCTCTCACTCACTAACTTAGTATGTCAAGCTCTCACTCAGTTTTGTAGCATTTAAACAGCATTGATTGAATTGAACACTAGAGGGAGTCATTGTGCCATAGATTTCTGAGCATGTGATTGGAGATTTGATCAAGAGCCTTTAAAAATGATGCATTTGGTAGTTTGAGTCAACAAACCAGAGATGCTCTTCATTTCATTTTTATATTTTGCCTCTAGGTTTGTGCCGAGTCATTTTACTTAATTCACGTGTCTGTGGAAAACAATATATGATGTACAATGTGAAATGTGCAAAATGATTTGACTAATTGTGTATATTTTATATATGTATATAGTCTGCAGGAGCTGTTTGGTGAAGTACCTAGAAGAGAACAACACTTGTCCCACATGTCGGATTGTCATTCACCAGAGCCATCCACTGCAGTACATCGGGTAAGAGTTTACCGCAGCAGACAAACACGTCTCAGTCAGTGTAAACCCCAGAGCAGCCCAGTAGGGGTCCATCAAGGCACACCGGTGAATAGCGTTGTCTTTGACTGCTGGGTGTTGTGTGCATGCGTGTGTTATCTGCGTGTCATACAGCCACATGGGTATTTGAAGGCGGCGTGTCTCCCTCCAGCTCTCTGTCGGAGGCTGAATTATTGATGTCCAGGGTGGAGTGTTCCTCTTCAGCGAACGCATCCAGAAAAAACATCTGGCGATGTGACCTGAAAGATTTTACGCACTTCTGAAAGAGAATCACTCTGTGTGATGTCATTTAAGGACTGCTAAACCATCAGTAGTAGGTTTACTACATATCCAGACTGTGAATCAGGGTTGAGCTGGCACATGGAAAGTCAAGATTACAAATGCCGGGTGTTTGTTTATCATGGCAGTGCAGAATTCTGGACCTTTTTGGGTTATTTTTTTTCTGGTTTAAAAGGAGGTGACCTCTTGAGGGCACTCTGGATAAAAGGGAGAGAATTTGATGCATTGAAAGTCTCTTATGCTCACCAAGGCTAAAATACAGAAACAATAATTAAATTGTTAAATATTATTATAATTTAAAGTAATTGTTTTCTATTTTAATATATTTTAAATTTTAATTTATTTCTGTGATGCAAAGCTGAATTTTCAGCATCATTACTCCAGTCTTCAGGGTCACATGATCCTTCATAAATCATTCTAATATACTGATCTGCTGCTCTAGAAACATTTCTTATCAATATTAAAAACAGGTGTGATGCTTGATATTTTTTGGTGGAAATTGTGATGCATTTTTTTAGGATTTTTAATAGCTTTTAAAATATTTACGGTCACTTTTAGTCAAAAAAGTGTTTTTCCCAATTTAAAAGAATCTATTGTGTTATGTGAATGAAAAGGCAGGATGATTTTTGATGATTCAGGATGTGGATGGCCACCACATCCATTAGTCCAAAGTCTTGTGGACGCATATTTAGTATGTGTTTTGTAGCCTTATTTCAGAAACTTTCATTTTTATTTTTTTTTAATAACCACGCATAAACAATATTCTCTCAAAAATACAGACATGTACATACATGTTGCTCACATATTACGGTAGCCCTGTTTGTGCTAAATAGAGTGTAATTTCACCTGTGCCATTAATATGTTTATATGCAACTGAAAAATGCACAAATGTCACAACATGTCAAAACATCTCAAGGACACAAAAAAAGTTACTTTTGTGTGTGTGCGTGTTCAAAATTTACAGAATTTATATAATAAGCGAGTACATTATGAATCCAATTTCCAAACAGTGTTTTTGTCTCATCCTGAATCAATACGGTACACCTATAATAATAATAAGTGTTTATATTGGGGCTATTTTAGACTAGTTTGGCTCGTCATAGACATAAACAGGAGAAATAGCTCCGGCAACAACGTTCTTCTGCGAAACGCTTCTGTTTATTAAATGCTAGAGCGCCAGAAGTGACAAACTACAGCTTTATCCTTGCTGATAATTAAGTTCTTTTAAACATAGATGGTGGTTTTACTGCTGCTGGTCATTGAAATATTTCTTTAAGTGACCAGATTTTTAACTGGCTGGACTAGGATAGACTTTCGACCATCCTAGCATCATAGTACACCTTTTTTCCCCACATAGTTTTTCTCCATAAAATGTAAAAATTGAATTTATAGTACGTTACATATCAGTTATGCTCAAGTTTTTGAATCATTTGTGAATTTGAGCTCATTTCTGTCAGCTTTGAGGTCATCTGTTTGCTTGTGTACGGACCAAACAAGCCTTTTGCAATCATATCTCCCACTCAGACTTCCTGTTTCAATAGGGAAAGGCCTTGCTGCTGAGACACACACACGCAGATGTGCTCGGTGTGTAGGTGTATGTAAACTGTTGGGGTGTGTCGTCCATCTGTCTCCTGAGCATCGGTGCCTCTGTGTCTGATGGATTCGCTGGTGCTCTGGGCCGGATGCCAGCTCTCTCATAATTTGTCATTTAGCTTCATAGTTGCTTGCAGTCGCGCACTGATGAGAAACAATTTCCAAACACATTAAATATTCACCATGATCACAGGGCTTCCTCGCACGCCCCAGCCTTGCTGGTGGATGAAAGCGCACGCGGAAGAGACAATATAAGAGTTCGGGGTCAGTTACGCCATCAAACCATCTCTCCACTTTCTCCGCATGATTAATCTGACCTTAGTTTAACACCCTGGTATTTATGAGCCACACTGTTTGATCGTGAATAAAAACTGGATTTGTGTGTATTAACAGTGGCAGCTCATTGATCCTCGTCTCTCTCGCACTTGCGCAAACATACACACACACACACAAAACGGAGCTTTTGTTGATCAGCTAGCTAAATGCCAGTCACCCCCTCACCACCAGGCCTTCCGGCCCCCTCTGTGGAAGCTCGCTGGCAGCTAATTGGACCTCTAGCTTCTCCGCCAGGCTGCTGGGATTTGGGAACAGGTGGTGGCTCTGGCTGTGCACCAGGGACACAGGTGCACTTCTGCCTCACTCTCCTGAACTCTTTCTTTCTCGTTCTCTCTCATCGTGCCCACAGGGAGCAGATCAGCCAACAGAAAACTGAACTCTGACACAGAACTGGCCTGTGTACTCAATGTAGCGCGAGTGCAGATCTAAGATCAGTTTCCTACTTATCTAAGTCATTATGTGCTATTAAGAGGAATTGAACTTCCACAAGCCATTTTTCACTGATCTCAAACCCCAAAATCTTAAGAAAAAAAGGTCCCACTTTATTTATTTTTTTTTCCAACTTTTTTTATTGAATGAATTTTACATTTTTTTAACACCATGTGACAAGTATGGTTAACAATAAACATTACAAAGTGGGACCGAAATAACACCTGTACCCGATACCCCCCACCCCCACCCACGAACTAACCCAACACAGGCCCATAAACGAGGACAGACACAAAGGTCCCACTTTATATTAAGTATATTAAGTGGCTTTAAGTATGTACTTACATGGAAAAATAAGAACATTATTTAGAAAAATAAGAAAATTATCATAAATGTTACATTTGTAAGTATTAAATTGTTATGGGTGACGCATAGGTTGATTGTTTTATATTATTTTTTTATAACATGTTTTGTGTAAAATACTTTTTAGACCAATTCTATTTTGTCTGTTATGGGGTTGAGAATAAAAGGTGTTTAAATCTGAGAAAGAGTAATAAAAGGTCTTGATTGTAGGGGTGTCAAACGATTAATCACGATTAATCGCATCCAAATTAAAAGTTTGTGTTTACATAATATATGTGGGTGCACTGTGTATAATTATTTTATATATATAAATACACACACATGCTTGTGTATATTTAAGAAATATTTTCATGTATATACTGTATGTAGATTTATATATAAATCATATTTTTTTTCTTAAATGTACATGCATGTGTGTGTATTTATTTATATATATATATATATATATATATATACAAAATAATTATACACAGTGCACCCACATATATTATGTGAACACAAACTTTTAATTTGGATGTGATTATTCGCGATTAATCGGTTGACAGCCCTACTTGATTGGGGTTGGAAATATGATTTGTTGGAGGTTTGTTTTGTGCCCAATTATGTGGGGTATTTAGAAACTTAATTTATGCATTTTGAAAAAAGAAAATTTCCGAATCCCAGGAATGACCCTATTACTTTTACTGTATTTTTCATCAAATAAATGCGTCTTTGGTGAGCATAAGAGACTTCTTTCAAAAAACAATTGGGTAGAATGTGCTTAATTGTTATGAAAATATCATAATGAACTTAAATGTCTTTTTCTCTCCTTTTCGACATGAGATTTATCCTTAAAAGAGTGCAATAAAGTTCAGATTTTTCCAGTGTGTGTCCTAGAAAGTATAATCAACAGAACCAGAGCTGTGAATCTCGAGAGTGTGTGCTTGTTTTGGCTGTTGGCTGCTTGGAACCGGCACTCGTGGGTTTTGCGGCATGGAAACATGTTCTCGGAGGCGGGCAGCCGTACAACAGGAGCCACAGAGATGAACATGTCAACACACGCTTATTAGGTTTACCTCCGAGCCCTGAGACCCACCAGTCACAGGAGAACATAGAGACACGAGGAAGAACTACACTATATGCTAATTAAAGATCATAGTTATGAGGAAACATGCCTGCCGAATGCAAATGCTAATTGGAATGTTATTGGTGTTCATTTTTGTGCATTTCTGACTTTTCCTTCAGCTTTGTTTCTTGCTATAATAATTCATATTGTGTAAATAAATTATATTCATTACCATTTCTCCCTTTTCCTCAGCCATGACCGAACAATGCAAGATATTGTCTATAAGTTGGTGCCAGGACTGCAAGAAGGTTTGTGTTTTTTTTTGTTTTGTTTTAGAAATATAGATATCAGAGTGCAATTTATATTTTCCCACTTTAAAGGGGTAGTTCACCCAAAAATTAAAATTCAAGTTGTTCTATACCTGTATTAGTTTCTTTGTTCTGTTGAACACAAAATAAGATATTTTCAATAATGTTGGTAACAAGTTTCTGGTTCCCATTGTTTTTTATACTACTGAAGTCAATGGGCTCCATTAACTGTTTGGTTACCAGTGTTCTTCAAAATATCTTCCCTTGTGTTCAACAGAACAAAGAAACTCATGCGGGTTTACAACAACTTAAAGGTGAATAAATTATGACAGAATGTTAATTTTTGGGTGAACTATCCCTTTAAAGCAACACTAAGGAGGATTTTTTACCTTCAAATAATCTTTCCAAAATCGTTTCAGTGGTTCATCAAGTCGTGACATAGTGAAATGCACTTATGCCACCGCTTTGCGGTCCTTTATCTGATATGTCCACGTTATGTTAGGTTGCCAGATCGGGTCGTGTTTCTGTAGTTCTAATGAGGACAATTCTGCTTCCAACCTGTAGGGCGACCGCAGAGGAAAAGTTCCTTGGTGTTTCTTTAAAGGGATAATTCACCCCTGGAAAGATGAATGTGTATTTAAAATGGGTCATTTATGTAGAATAAAGGTGAAATTATTTTTGAATTTGGAGCTTTCTAGACTGAGAAAAGCCAGAAAATGCATTTTTAGCTTATGTGGATAAAAGACAACAACACCCACAATGCACTTGCTCTGCTGCCCTAGAAGGCTACGCCTACCGGTAACAAAGCGCAGTTGTTAAATAACAAGTCTAGGCTAGTCTATTGAGTCTCCGTGATGAGTTTGCCCGAAAATGTGTTTCGAGATCGCCCAAAATGTCCGGGATTCGGCTTTTGAGTTCTACAGTCGCCATTCATTATGTTTACTGTGGTGAGCGGGACAAACCCAGTTTACTTTCTGAACAAATGAAGTTAGGCTGAGGAAAGAAAAATGACAATGTTTAGTAAAACATAAAGTGATTTTAACCCCTAAAAGTTCTTTTGTTTCTGTGGCAAAGGTCACATTTCTGTTTTTCTTAAAAATATGTGACACTATAGAAGTTACGCATGTTTCATGCTGTCTAGAACAGATTTCTAAGATCCATGTGAACTGGTAGCATAAATACTCTCTGATTACATCAAATGTTTTTTATGCAAAGTGTGTTTTATGGAGCAGCATATCATGTATGCTGTTGTAAGATTTAATTCATTCTATTTGCTTTCTTGTGTGCAGCGGAGATGAAGAAACAGAGAGAATTTTATCAGAAGTTAGGCATGGAAGTGCCTGGAGACATCAAAGGAGAACTGTGCAACCTGAAAACCCACCTGGACTCCCAGCGCAATGGTACGTCCCATCTAGAATTACAGTGGAAGTGGGACAGTGTGCATTTCACATGTTCATGTCATAAAAAAATCATAATTTGGATAAAGAAAATGAATCGAATCTTTGCAGCATGACATTATTTTCATGGTAGTTAAGCACAAGAATCCCCCAGATTCTTCCTAAAGATGCATTAATTCAGATGTTTTTAAATAATCCTCAGTGGTTATTCTTATTTCTGAAATGCAATCTTTTTTTTTCATCATAAATTTATTGACAGTTAAACCCCAGATGTATGCTTGTTAAGTTGTCAATGTAAATGATACACTACCATTTAAATGTTTTTTTTTTTTAATGATAAGATAAATATTTAGCAATAACACATTAAATTGATTGAAATTGACAGTAAAGACATTTATAATGTAAAAAAAAATTCTATTTCATACAAAACTGTTCTTTTGAACTTCTATCAGAGAAACCTGAAAAAATATATCATGATCTCCACAAATATATGTAGCAGCACGACTGTTTTCAACATTGATAATAATCAGAAATGTTTCTTGTACACCAAATCAGCATATTATGATTTCTGAAGGATCATGTGACAGAAGACTGGAGTAATGATGCTGAAAATACAGCTTTGACATCACAGAAATAAATTACATTTTAATATATATTCAAATATAAAAAGTTATTTTAAACATAATAAAATCGAAAAATATTAGCTATACCACTGTTGTTACTGCATTTTTTGGTCTGATAAATCAGAGCTGCCAACTTATGAGTTTAGCTTGGCGTGAGACTTAGCATTTGATGCGCTCGGACCCGAGTTCGAATCCGCCTTTTGCCGAACATGTAAAATGTATAAACTAACATAAAGGTCTCTAGCGTTATATTTTGCCAATTGACCTAAAAAACGAAACCATGATATGGCTTTTTGCCTTCATAAAACAGCACAAGACTTTAAGAATAGGCATTCTGTTTGTGCTGGGTGTTTTTAGAGAAACGTGTGCACTTTGCTCACACAAACACGGAGCAGTTTTTCCTGTGAGTGAGACTGGAAAACCCGTAGTGGATGTAATCGGAGTGATAACAGAATGCTTAGAGTGCAGAGAGGAATTGGCTTCGACTCCAGTCCTGGTTTTGCGTCCGTGCCGTAAGGAGCTCAACATCTGTCTCGCATGCATGATCGACTAGAGACTCCAGACTAGATTAGAGGATATTTTAACAAATTTTTGGTAAAACTAGTCGATCACGAGTGGCTCAACTTATCTTTCAGGTATTTTGCCGACTGGCTTGACACTTTAGCGTGAGAAATCGGGTGTGTGGCGTGAGAGCGTGAGAATTGACTCAATTGCGTGAGTCTCACGCTCAATGCGTTAGAGTTGGCAGCCCTGTATAAATGCAGCCTTGATAAGCATAAGATAATCGTTGAGTGTATCAATATTCTATATAATTAATGTTAATTACGGTCAATGTTTTTTTTTTTTTTTTTGTATTACAAGATTGAAAATTGGTGGGAAAATGTGCTTTAATTGTCATTCAACAATACTTAAAAAAGAGTCTTTTATTATATTGGTCTAAAGCAGCATTAAAGGAAGAGTGTTTGGAAGCTTCTTTAGCCTCAAAACAAGCACATTATTTCAGGTTATTTGGTAGGAAACAGGCCCTTACCATTTGTTTGATATAACACAATCATCTAAACCCAGGCAGTCTCTTGTTCTTTTCATCTTTCAGGTCTGTGCGCAGTGATAAAGTCTGTGCAAATACTGGCCCTCAGGCATGTTGAGTCAGCAGGCGTAATGGCTGGATTCATGCATTGTAGTAAATAAGACTTAGATGCAAGTGGTCTCTTGTTCCACACTGTCTCAGCTAGTTTATCAGACCCGTTTTTTTTTAATAGGACTTCATTACCTCAAATTGAACCGGAAGGAGAGGCATGTGGTAAAAAACGATGACATAACTGACTGCATTACCACATAACCTGCCCACAAATAAGCATGACAGCCTTTATTTTTATGAGCATCATAAAATGCTATGTGGCATAGCATCTGTGCCACAGATGTACCCTTTATAAGGATGATTAGCCTCCTCATGCCACAGTAGGGTACCTGACAGTCCTTCTCAAATCCTATAACAGCGAATATTAACCTGTGATTGTTGCTCAGCTTGAAAAAGAAGTCACCCTTCCCGGACAGCATGGTCAAATTGCCACCTTAGCTTGTCGGCCTCATCCCCGGACAGCTTTGCAGAGGCACCCTGTCTATTAACCACCCTAACAGAAAACTTATTCCACTGGAAGTCACAGTCTGCTTGCCTCAGATTAGCTCAGCCTCCGTGAACTTTTTCCCAGCCAGGGAACATTTTAAGTATCGGAAAGGATATTCTGTGTGTCCTGTGAAGAAGCCATCGAGGCTTAAGAACGACTGAACCCAGACTGCATTTCGTCCAGATGCTCGAGATCTCTTTCCCATTAATGCAGTTGAGATTTCTGGTGATGCAATGACAATGTCATAGTGATGTTTGACAGCCCCCTCATACAAAGTCATGAGGGTGTGTGGACAGTCGTTCGGTTGAAATGCAATAAAATAACTCAACCATGCTCAACTAGACTGGTCATTTGCATCTAATTCCCTCTTGCACTGGGCAGTTTTGGTGACTTTAGCAAAATATGTTGCTTTGAGGATTTAAAAGAAGAATATTCAGTGTTGGCACCTGTGGCCTGCTGTTAACAATCACAGAGAATTTTGACACTCGGTTTGTAAAAAATAAAAAATGGGTGCAAATGTACAACACTTATAACAACAATTTGATACTGTAAGTAATGATCACACAAGTATGTTTATGTAGTTAAAGGTGCAATGTGTATTTCTGAGGCTCTATTGACAGAAATGCAATATAACATCCATAACTATTTGTTCAGTGGTGTATGAAGACCTTACTCAATGAACCGATTTATTACCTTAAGTGTAATTTTCGAGGGCTTGGAGCCAGAGGGGCGTAAGTGGCATTTTGGGCGAATATGAGTTCTTTATATCAAAAGAAAGGTCTCGATGAGCTCTATCCAATGGTGCCAAAATACCTATCTAAGATCAAACTGTATTGAATAAATCAACAAAAAGGTGTATTTGACTTATTTGACTTTTTCTTTTTTTGAAAATATTTTAGAACATGTTCATTGTGTTAATATGCCATACATTTTTTACTTAAATACTCATTTCATGTAAGTATGCCTGTGGTTGCAATGTTTGTGGTTTAAGGTTAATAATACAGGTGATGGTAGCGTGGTCAAAATTTTGTTTTGTCTCTCCTGTAAAGTTTGTTGAAAGCCACTTACGCCCTTCTGGCTCCCAGCCCTCGTTTTATTCCTAGCTGAATTTTCGGTATCATTGCCTTCAGCGTCACATGATCCTTCAGAAATCATTCTAATATGCTGATCTGGTGCCTATGAAGCATTTCTATTGGTGCTTAATATTTTGGTGGCAACATGTTTTTTTTTTTTTTTTTCAAGTTTGTTTGATGAATAGAAAGATTTGTCACTTTTGATCAATTTAATGCATCCAAAAAAAATATAAATTTCTTAAAAATAAAAACAATCTTACTGACCCCCAATCTTTTAAACAGTAGTGTTGGTTACACTGGATCTCTCTCATCAATGTTAATGGAGAAAGGTATTTTTAGGCATGTATAAATCTGTAATGAGATGCAGCCCTAGTTTCTGACCTGATCAATGGACAGTGGTTTGCCTGTCTGAGGTGTGAAGTGTTATTTGGGCAGGCTGAATCACAAATGAATCTGTTTCCATTAATGAGGTGCAGATTTGCTTTGTAGTCTTGTGAGTGTGTGTCGGACTCGGAGCAGTTGAGATTTTTTTTTTCTTGTTTGATGAATGTTTCTTCACTGTAATGAAGAAACTCTTCCGAGAATCACAAACTAATACTGGATATAATTCAAGCTCTGGGAAACAATGAATTATAAATGCTTGGAACCATAATACAAGCTATGATTAAACATTGATTTAAAAGTTGAAGCTGTTGTTTGGTAAGTTAAATGTATGTACTTTCAGCTCTACGGTGTTTTAAAAGCAAAATTGTGGAGGGATGAAAAATGTCATGTTTTTATTGTTGTCTATTATCTAAATTTGTTAAATTTTACTCCACCAGGTGACCTGAAATCAGAGGAGACAGCCAATAAGGAAGCAGGAGAGGAGAAAGCAGAAGAGGACAATGACTACCATCGCAGTGATGAGCAGGTAGGTTTCCCCGTACCCATCTGACCTTGTTCATTTCCCACAAGGGAGCTTCATACTCTGTTGGTTTGACCTAGTTAGTATGAATAAATCCCTGAAAAGGTCTATGTTTGGAATATTATGCTACTGTACTAGTGTATTTCTGCTGTGTACAGTACTTTAGAATGCACGGATGACACAATTTTCCCAGTCTGCAATGGGCCACCCAGCATAGAATAGCGTATCCCATAATGTAATGTCCTCAATGTGACCAGTTTCCATTTTTAGAGTGATGAACGAGCCAATTATATCAGCTTATATTCTTTTTCTGATTTGGGACATTGAATATATATCATCAGGGCTCCAGACTAACTTTTTTTACTAGGAGCGCTGTTGCCCCTGACTGAAAATTTTAGGAGCGCAAGCAGAAAATTTAGGGGCACGCCTTAAATCAGCTCGCAATGCAATTATTCAAATTTCCCCCAAAATAACTGTAATACTGACAAATTCTTTAATAATAGACTTGACATTATGATATGCTGTTTTATTTTAAGTTCACAGGGCTCCAGACTCAAAGTTGAGGGCAGCATCACCTCAAATGAGAACTCACAGCGAGTTCTACAAAAAAATAAAAAAAAATAAAAATGTGGTAGCACGGAGGCTGACAATAAATCACTAAGCTTAATTTAGGGTGTAGATGAAAGTAGATGAAATTAACTTTAGTTACTATCATTTATAATGTCTTAATATTAATTAATAAAAGTAGTGAAATATGTATATGGATTATGGAGTGAAAATAGCCAATAAACATCCTGTTTACAATGGTAGCCTATTATTATTTTTTGTGTTTAAATAAGAGTTTTCCAACATCTTAATTTTTCGTTTTAGGACAATCTTTAAAGGATGAACAAAAAATGTGTTGGTAATCACATAAAAAATACAAATATGATATTATTGAAGTGCTGGGAAAGATGTGTAGTAGGCTACTTGTAAGCATTTGATTATTTCTTACACATTATCATATTTATGGTTAGAATTAACTTACTACATTAGCCTAAATGCATGGTTCTGAGGCTGATTTGTGGACTGAAAGCCTAACGTCAAGTGTTTCTCCTGGTTTCCACGTCAGCGCTGTTTGATTTGATATGGTTTATAACAGAACTCTGCGCCGAATCGGAGTGTTTCTCACTGGATCTCGTGGTGTTGATGTTAATTAATTCTGAGGCGAATTCAATGGATTTCTTTACTGGATCTAGTAACAGTGTTGCGTGAGCAAGATCGACCCGCGACTGGCAAGTTCGGGGCTTTATTTTGTCAATGGTTCGGATCGCTGCTGCTGCTCCACAGTCCTAATCATATATGAGTGGCGTATTTTCGTTCCACTTTAATTTTGTTTACATTCGCTGCTAGGTAACGACTAACGAGTCGATAGATCGCTGATTGCTCAGACGCACATCAGGTTGTAATATTTGTCTCCGTCTCCTTCCCACAGACGTTTACGCGCGCTATTCTTGTCACGGATTCATTGACGCCCCCCTTCCACGCTTTACCATGCGTTTAACGTGTGGCAAATTTACTGGTCGCACATGTGCGACTGGATGTAAAATTCAGTCGCACACTCTCAAATTTTGGACGCAAAATGCGACCATTTGGTCGCAGTCTGGAGCCCTGTATCATATTCAACTAAACATGCACATAATGAGGTAATGTGCAGCATACTACTATTTAAATTGTTTCTCTTTGCATAATGCATTTACCATTCTATTTAAGAATTCAGTACAGTGTACTAGTATTCCATTCTGAAAACTGTCAGGTTCCACTTTATTTCAACAGTCCACTTTAGGAGTTCTACTAACTAGAAGTCATTTTGCATTTACATCTCAACTAACTCTCATTAATTTGCAACTACATGCCAACTCTCATTAGTAGACTGTTATGGTTCGTTGTAATGGACATGTACTTAAAAAGTTACTTCCAGTTAGTAGAATGTCTTTTATAGTAGCTGCAAAATAGTGTTAGTCAATAACTGGTAGTTGACGCTTAGTTGCAAAGTTACTAATAGTAAGTGGACTATCGAAATAAATGTTAATATGCCAAATGCTCAGCCCCTTCCTGTTTGAAATATCCAGTCTATTTTCAGATATTTATGCAGAGCCGTTTCAGTGTTTTAGAGGGTTGGTAGTTTCATTAAAGAGCATATTGCAGGTAAAAAAAAAATCGAAATTTATAGA
This sequence comes from Pimephales promelas, assembly GCF_988280905.1. Lineage (NCBI taxonomy): Eukaryota > Metazoa > Chordata > Actinopteri > Cypriniformes > Leuciscidae > Pimephales > Pimephales promelas. Next base: position 33,024,638 of record NC_142777.1, read on the forward strand.
TAACCTTGTATGAAAATACCATATGAAAAGTTAATGCAGGATTTAAAATGTTTTAAAACAACATAAGGACACTAATTTAGAAGATAAAGTGAGCGTTTCTTGGACTGCTAGTAAAAACGGCTTTTTTTTCAACGTCGCGTCATTTGACGTCATAGCAGGGAGCCGCAGCCTCGGCTCAGTGAGAGCAGGCTGGTGTTCAGTGAGAGCGCTCGTCAGTCAGTGTGCTTTCGTTAGTTTTTGCATTTTAATTTATCATCGTCATGGTAAATATTGTGTTTGTGGAGATTGCAAAAACTCCAGCCTGTCAGGACTTCAAGATCGAGTCCACAAGTTTCCATTACAATAAAAGTGACTGTGCTATATAGCCTATCTTTCGTTCCTGGTGCGGTTTGAGCAGGTGAAGAGACGGGATTTCTCCTCTCGGCTCGGAAAACACGGTCGTGTGTGGCGTTCACTTCAGATCAAATGATTAGCATCCCGGCAATATGATGGAGTTCAACATGGTATGCCGAAGCATATTGATCGTCGTATACTACCAATGGCATCAAATAGTGTTATATAGGTAACTTAGTCATGTCATGCCCTAAATAAAACTTGTAATTGAAAAACAAAATTGGTTGTTTAAATACTCAAACCTTTAATGTTCTGTTTATGTTATAACCAAGGTGAAAAATATGTATTAAAAATTTACCCGAGTATAGCCTATGCTTTTAGTAGCCTATAGAAATATACTCAAGTAAAGTTTTTATACATTTAATAGTATATAAATCTACCCTAAACATACTAATGTCTGCTGGCCTGTTATAGGATCATAATAATCTGTACAATATTGTGAGCACAGTGTATATCGTTAGCGAACGTGTATACTATACGTCTCTCACCTAAAAGGCACCTGTCCTGTTCTCCACTGGTTCTCCTCACATCACAGCTCAATTTTTCTCTGACCATTCTGTCTGACATTATCCTGGCCTGTCCCTGATCTCTTTAGCATAGCAGGCTCATAACTTTATGGCTTGATCCGTCATACGAGTATTTCCTCAGCGTCCGAAATGTCATTGCGATTCATTGTTTTCCTGTTGTGTGAATCGACCGCTCTCCCGCTCATTGCGTCACGCCCGCCACGCCCATTTTCAGACGCGGAAGTAAAATTTTCTCACAAAAACGACTGCAGAAGCTTCTGTGGCGTGTTTATACGTATATTTTAAAGAAAATCTAGTTCCTACATTGTTTTTCTATGCATTGACTCGTTGGGTCCTCTAACCTGCAATATGCCCTTTAAAGACTGTGATATAGTAGAGTTTGTATTCCTGCTCTCCTCTGTGCTTCTTAATAATGTAATAACAGAAGGTTGTGTGGCTGATGTCACTGCTACTGCATTTGGAATGCAGATTATTTTCTTTATATAGGATCTGATACTAAGTGTGGTGTAGGGTGGTCTGATGTTTGTGCTGCTTATACCGTCTTGGATATAGTTGAATGTATACCATTTCTTGCAATGATTGCATTTCCAGCAAAAATCTAAAAATGCAATAACTCGTAGTGTGATATAAGATTCACTAGCAGAGTGTGCGGAGATTTATAGAGAAGAAAGCGCAAAGAAAAACAAGGTGGGTGTAAATGGCATAAATTTGCCTGTGTTCTCTTTTGTGGGAGGAAGAGATCGATGAAGATTTCAGAGTTACGTTTCTGTGTCCTGTAGACATCAGTCAGTTGTCTTGCAAAAGTGCGAGGAGAGATCGTCTATACATGCGGTCTGCTGTAGTAAAGCTGAGACAGACACTTTGGCCTCATATATAATGTAAAATGGAAATAAAAATTTCAGCAGTACTCGTTCGGTTACGCTCGGATGGCTATTAAACGCTTCTGTTGGTAAGACCCATCTGGGATGACCTTGCAAGGAGAAGTGAAGCCAAAATAAGCCGTGAAATGCAAAGGAATTAAAGAGATTTATTAATAATGGGATTTGTTTAGATATATTTAGTAGCATTTGTACAGTTTGGGTATCATTTGTATAGTAGCATATGTAACATTTAACTCTACTGCTTTTTTTCTGGGTAAAATTCACACTTAAATTGAACATTTTATTGTTATTTTTCTCAGCTTAATTATAAGCATATTTATCTTGCTTCATACAGAATTTTGGTTTTGAAGTTTGTTTATAGGATTGGCCCTCACATAACTGTAATCACATTATGCGTGTTGTTCATTTGGATCACTGAGAGTCAGACTTGCTGAAAGAGTCGGTTTAGTGAGTCTAATGTTTACTTGAGACCACAAAGACCAATTCAGTCCAGTTTATGAAAGAATCATTTAGACAAAACGATTCACTGAAAAGATTTTAGTTACGTTACTATTCCTGCAGAACATGTCTCTCCACTTCTAATAGAAAGACTTCAGGGTTTACAATTTTATTGTTTTATTTAATTCATTAAAACCATAATTATTTGGCTGGATTAATGTCTTTCAATCATGAAAAAAAAAATAAAAAAAA